>NC_138032.1:21608530-21751915 GCF_964106645.2 Podarcis pityusensis
GGTGCCAGCCAGGTTGTATTGAAAGTGGGATTTGACTAGCATCATCAGTGCTCACTAGGTCAACCTTTCATTGTGATTCTGCTTGATTTGGCCGTAGTTTCAATTCCCTCCAGACCTCTTGAGTTACACACATAGGGGCCAGTATTGCTGTTGCTGTTCCTCTCACCCAGGTCTTAATACTGACCACTAATGAGATTGTTATTCAGGGACTGAAGGAGAATCAAGCCTACCTCCTTTAGTAGCATCCTCAGTGAGCAGCCATACAGAATGACTTTGGCTACTCTAGTAGCTAATCAGCCTGGCATGGGGCAGAGGATATGGTATGAAGAAACTTTCCAGCCTTGAATGGTTGCGGGTGCCCTTCTGTCATTGCCTACGCAGATGGCTCCTTAAAGAAACCCATCAAATCACAGCTGTTGAAAATGTTAGAGGAATGTTGTGGCGCTGCTACGAGCAACCTACGCAGAAGAGTCAGCAACACACAGCTTGCTTGGTTGATGGCACAGCTGCGATTCAGAGTCACACTGAATGGTGACAGAACACTTTATGATTTAGCCAACTCTGCTCTACAGTCCATTGTTAGATCTCATACAAGGTATTATGCGATTCCTTGGATTGACATTGTCACCATAGAGATCAGCTTGTCAACCCAGAAGGGTTTCTTCAGCTGAGCTGACGGAATCATTGTGCTATCTACTCTACTCTGAAGTTCAGCAGAATGGGATGTCCCTATTTTCTTCGGAGAAACGTTGGAGGATATGTAATAGTATCAACAGTGCTGATGATAATAATAAAACTCTTCTTAACCATGCAGGTCCTATCAATGTTTAGGTAAGAGGGCTGCTATCTGCCATAGAACAATGTACCCCTTGGTGTGATAACAGCTGCTCTAGCAGAAGGCACCAAGGTAATGATATTGATGGGATGAGGACAGAAATAGAAAAGGCCTGAACGAATCTGCAAGAGATGTTCAGGTGCCAACCTTGGTGCTGCTGAAGTTTACCCTTCTCCGTGGGTTGTGTGTTTGTAATCTGCCAGTTCCACTGGGCAGAGGGAAATGCATACCCAAATGGCCTCAGAAGAAAGGCCAGAATCCCACTGTGACTAATGCTGCCGCTGAGTTGCACAAGAGAACAGTAAATGGCTTGAAAAGATTACATCCCTCTCTGATTGCAAGCTGGAAGAAACAGTGTTTCCTCACACTATTTCCTGGAGCGTTGCCTAGGACGGCTCATTTAGTTCTGTCTCCTTGCATTCAAATGACTAGGCTTTCAGAATGAACGTGTTGCAATCCTTTATGGAGGGCAGTGGGCAAACGGGCTGCTGTCAGCTCGCTTCCTGCTCCTTTGGTTGGTTATTCAGACTTGCATGCACAAAGCACATTATCTGTGCACCAAACACAACTTGACCTTTGGGGGGAACAGCCATAGGATTTTAGCAAAGCATCTGCTTTGCATTCAGAAGGTCCCAGCTTCATTCACTGGCATCTCCATATAGGACTGGGAAAGGAACGCTGCTTAAAATCCTGGAGAGCCTCTGCCAGCCAGTGTAGACCAGAGCTTTCCAAACTGTGCATTGTGACACGTTAGTGTGTTGGCTGCAGTGTGTAGGTGTGTCACATGAACACTCCCCGTGCTCCTCCTGGGGCTGGAAAGGGGATAGTTTAACTTTCAGTTTGCTAGTAAAACTGAATTACTCTGTCATGAACTGATACATGTCTAAAAAGTGTGTCACAAACATGAAAAGTTTGGAAAGCTCTTGAGTAAACAACAGTAAACTAGACAGAACAATGGTATGACTTTGTGTAAGGCAAGGAAATTTTGTCTTTTTAATTTTATTCTGGAATGACAAATTACAAGAGGTGTTAATCCCTTACATTTCATTAAGATAGATTTGACCTTTAGCTTTAAGACCACCCTTCACTATATTTTGTAATCTTATAAGCTGCCCTTGATTATATTTATTTGATTATATATATATATTTTACTCTGAGTCAACAAAGAGCACTTAATTAAAATCACCCATATGTTTGAATCACATGATATAAAGGCAGTGCTTTTTCCTGGGGGGATGCAGGAATACGCATACCCCTAAACATTTTGTGAATCTAAGTTTGGCCTCATTGAGGGGTAGTATTTCAATATGAGTAGGAAAACGAGAGTACCCCTAAAAAAATTTTTTAGAAAGAAAACACCACTGTAAATAGGTAACCTGTAAAATGTAGTTAATTGTCAGTCAATAAGAAGTCCACAAACTCCATCTGGATTTCAATCGGTATATAGCATGCTGCTTTGCACAGCAGTCAGTGTATGAACCCTATAAATTTGGTTATTCTGATCTTGACATTCTGCGTGCAATTGAATATATATATTTTTAATGAAACACTCGTTTTGAAGTACAACCTCATATTAACAGCAGTGCTATGTTAGTTGGACATGATATGAAACAGCACACCTGAACAATTTTTTCTGACTGTTGTGGGAATTCTCTTCTGACTTTAATTGAGATGACTGTGTTTTGCATTGACAACCCTGGACAGGCGTGCTGGTTTCCAACCAACATTGTGGGTGCCCAGCACATGTGTGTGATGTCACGTGTGTGTGTGACATCACACGTCGCTGCCATAGTGGGAGGGGCCAATGGAGCGGCCCGCCACAGCTGCAACATGTTGGGTTGCCCAGCCAGGCACCCACAGTAAAAATTTTGTGGGTCCCTCAGCAACCATGGCTCCCAAGAGATGACACCTATGACCCTGGATCTCTCTGGGCAGCCCAATCCAGGAGCTACCTCTATCCAACTCTTCCAAAGCCCAGTCAACCCGGTCCTGGTTTCAGCAGAATCTGGTGCACAGCCTTAGCTGAAGTGGCAGTGTGCCATTCGCTGTACTATATTAGTCTCTACTGTTCCAATCCACAGTTCTAAAAATGTTAAATCTGGCTCTCTAAAGTGGCACACTTTTAAAAGGACAGCAAGTGCACTCCTCCCAGACATCTCTTAAAGGGCAGAAGCATAGGGCCAAGACAAGGTTGAAGCAGTGTACTCCCTGCTAACAGCTGCTTATTGCAGGTTGTAAATAAAAGCAGAGTTTCCAAAACTCCTGCCCAGCCCAGGCGGCACAAGTAAGATTCAATAAAGTCAGTGGGACTACCTCTGAGTAAATTTGCATAAACTAACATTTATGGTGAAAAAGGGTGCCTCCCGACTGTCACTGCTTTGTAGGGTGGATTCAAGCACATTCCGGAACTTTAGGTTTGCACAGTTAAAGTACTGTGCTGTCCTGGTGCAAAAAAACATGCATGTGCACTTTTTGCAGTTAGGAAAGTGATGAGGAAAATGCACTGAAAAAATATGGGGTGAGCAAGCGATTAAAGGGACGACATATAAATACCCCATAAGCAATTCAGGATGAATCCTTATTGTGATATAACCACCCTACAGACAAATCAGAATCAATGCTCAATGAAGACCGCAAGCAAAATAGGATGAAAGGTCAACTGGAAGTGTACAAAAGCATGGAATATTGTGATATTGATCATATATACTGGAATGAAATGGTGTTATGGTCTGAATGGTCTCTCAAGGGTGTTCCCCCCCCCATTCCTGCTAAAGAGGCAAAAACTGGTTGGTCAAATTTAGCCTTTTATAGAAAGGTCAGCACCAATGGTCCTAGAACGGTCTTTCCTTTGTATGGCTAAGGAAATGGCAGGAGAATTTATGCAAGGGGGCTTAGCTTCCCCCTCCCCCTCACAGCTACAGAAATGTGCTAATTTGATGGAGGAAATGAGCAGTTCAGAGTCAAACAGGCGCTGCAGATCAGAGAGCTTAAAAGGAGCTCTGGAAGCATCTTTAGAGTGCGAGATCCACCCCCATGGGGTTATTAATCTGTGAATTGCCACCTAATCTCAACCAGTATATTTGTAAGCTAAAGGGGACCCCTGACCATTAGGTTCAGTCGTGGCCAACTCTGGGATTGTGGCGTTCATCTCGCTTTACTGGCCGAGGGAGCCGGTGTACAGCTTCCGGGTCATGTGGCCAGCATGACTAAGCCGCTTCTGGCAAACCAGAGCAGCACACGGAAACGACGTTTACCTTCCTGCTGGAGCAGTACCTATTTATCTACTTGCACTTCGTTTTTTTAAAAAAATATTTTTTATTAACCGACCAATCAAATCAAATCAAATCAAATCAAATCAAATCACATAAATTCCGAATTACAAAGCCGAATTTTAAATTTTTGTTGAGGGGACCCATATTTCAAGTTCCGAAGGGGGATTCCGATCATCTTCTTGCTACTGTGTTAATATCGAAATCAGTCCAAATAAAGTTCATAATTCTATCCAGTCTTATCTTGCTGTTTCCACATCTCATCTTGTTCGTATATTTTTTCTTTTTTTTCTCTTTATGATCTCTTCCAATAACCTCCTTAAGCAGATAAACACCAATTATAATCCTGTGTGAATTTTTCCGTTCGTCCAATCCTCAAATCGAGATGGTTTCCATATATCATCACTTTCATAAATAACATCGCTCTTTCCATCATCTCGCAAAACTGAACAGCACACGGAAACACCGTTTACCTTCCCGCTGGAGTGGTACCTATTTATCTACTTGCACTTTGATGTGCTTTTGAACTGCTAGGTTGGCAGGAGCAGGGACGGAGCAACGGGAGCTCACCCCGTCAGGGGGATTTGAGCTGCCGACCTTCTGATCAGCAAGCCCTAGGCTCTGTGGTTTAACCCACAGCACCACCCACGTCCCTAAGTATATTTGTAAATTAATGCAAATGTCAAAAACCCTACATAACCTGGCTTCGAAGGAAACCAAGCATCAAGGTAAGCCCTGGAAGACTTGAAACCTTGGCACTAGAGAATCAAAAGGACTATACACTTCTTTAAAATAAAATAAAAAATGCTGCACCAGCTAGACATATCCCATCTCACATGGCATGATTTTCACAGGCACTGCATGTGACATTGTGGGGTCCCCTCCAAAAGCACAATCTCTTGGTCAAATTTAGCCTCAGGAAAATCTAGGCAAGAAGTCTTTCTTTTTGGGTTGCTGGCTCCAGTGACATCTCTAAATCCAACTTCTGTGAAGAGGAAGTTAGCAAGGATAAATAAATGTGTTCAATCTTGCTCCAAATATACACACCCGTGAGGATTCTCACATTCACCCCAGGTCTTAGCACAATTAAGTCAATAGGACAGCTTGCAATCTGTGCCATTCAAACTCTTCATCTGGTCTGTGCAAAAGTACCGTATTTTTCTGACCATAACACTCACTTTTTTCCTCCTAGAAAGTAAGGGGAAATGTCTGTGTGTGTTATGGGTATGTCTTGCAGGAGATGCACAAACTCCAGCATGCTTGTAATTTATCCCGTCAAAATGCTCCAGTGTTTAACTGGTAGCCAGAAATTGACTCTATTTGCACTGTTATGTTTTCGCACAATTATTTATTATTTCATATCCCTTTTTTACTGTAAGGAGCTCAGTGCAATATATAGCTTGCCCCCTTTATCTTCACAACAGCAGTGCAATGTAGGTTAGGGCGAGTGATGGTGACTGGCCCAAGATCTCTCAGTGAGGATTCGAACCCAAGCCTTTCTGGTTCTAGCCAGGCACTACGGCACGGGGGCTTTTACTATTGTTTTGTGGTTATCCAAGTGGATAGGTCAGTTGGTTAGAGTGTGGTGCTGATAAATCCAAGGTTGCTGGTCCAATCCCCATATGGGGTAGCTCCATATTCCTGGATTAGATGGTCCTCAAGGTCTCTTCCAACTCTACAATTCTATGATGGGACCACTAGGCAGAGAGTACATTTTTCCCCTTCACCCTCCTCAATTGGTGCTGGCTGTTACAATCCCATGTTATTTTGATTGACAGTACTAGAATCCACGAGAATACCCATCTGCTTTTCATAGCTGCCTGGGGTGTCTTCGTCTATGAAATTTAACTGGCAGCCTTAGCAGAGATTGCTGTGTTTGAAGTGACAGAAAGATAGAGACCCTTAAAATTCCAATGGGCACATGATAGATCACCACCCCATGCTGCAGGGGGAACTATAAATGCTGATATGCCACTTAAGAAAAAGTAATAGGCAGTGGCTTTTGAGCTCAGCGTTAAAATATAGTTCAAACTCTGGAACATTTGGAGAGCTTCTTGGCTTACTTTAATTGGATCAGCTAAACTTATAAATCTTCCAGGATGAAATATATATCAATCTGTGTGTCAGCACCTGCTTTCAACTGAGACACCCTGAGGACTGAAAGCACATTGATCAGTGATTGCAGAGAATTTAAAACCTAGCAATGCACGGCTACCCAGAAGTAAGCCCTACTGAGTTCCTTGGGGCTTACTTCCAAAGATGTGGATATAGGATAGCATCCTACATTTCACATATCAAAAGGGCTTCTTAAATACATGTTTCTAAACTTGCACAGTTTCAGTTTCCTAAATATACGGAGCAATCACTTAAAGGAGAGGGTAATCTGCTTCTCGTTGCAATTAATATTTAAGCTACCTCTTAGGAACAGTCGCTTATAATTTGAGAAATATGACTTATGGCCTGAGCCCATGATCAGATCTGTGCTTAGGAACAGGACATAACTGAGGGTGTGGCAATAATGCAGAGTCACAGATGGACCCAGGACTGGGGCATGGCGCAGATGCATAGTGTTTTGTTATTTTTTTAAAGCACCATTTTGGTAAGTTTGGCAAAATGCATCTCATGCTCCAGCAGAATGTGAGAAAGTGTTTCTGTAATTCTAATCAGGCTTTGTGGCAGGCTCTGCATGATAAGGCAGCCTCCAGTTCTATTAATCCTCTCCTGTCCAACTCCATAAGAACCCTACAGGACCAGTCATGGTGGCCAATCAGGTGCCTATTGAAAGCCAACAAGCAAAATCGGTGCAATATCACCCTCCCACTTGTGATTCTGTTGCAGGGACACGGGTGGCGCTGTGGGTTAAACCACAGAGCCTAGGGCTTGCTGGTCAGAAAGTCGGTGGTTCGAATCCCCATGATGGGGTGAACTCCCATTTCTCAGTCCCTGCTCCTGCCAACCTAGAAGTTTGAAAGCACGTCAAAGTGCAAGTAGATAAATAGGTACCGCTCTGGCGGGAAGGTAAACGGCGTTTCCGTGTGCTGCTCTGGTTCACCAGAAGCGGCTTAGTCATGCTGGCCACATGACCTGGAAGCTGTATGCTGGCTCCCTCAGCCAATAAAGCGAGATGAGCGCCACAACCCCAGAGTCGGTCACGACTGGACCTAATGATCAGGGGTCCCTTTACCTTTTTACCTCTGTTACTGGAACTTAAGAACTTATTGGATCAGACCAGTAGCCCATCTAGTCCAGCATTCTGTTCTCACATTGGCAGTCAGAGGCCTGTGGGAAACTGGCAAGCAGGACCTAAGCTAAGCACAAGAGCACTTTCCTCATCTGACATTCTCAGCAACTGGTATTCAGAGTTGTACAGTCTCCACCTGGGATGCATGTGGCGCTGTGGTCTAAACCACTGAGCCTCTTGGGCTTGCCAATCAGAAGGTCAGCGGTTCAAATCCCTGTGACAGAGTGAGCTCCCGTTGCTCCGTCCCAGCTTCTGCCAACCTAGAAGTTCGAAAACATACCAGTACAAATTAATAAATAGGTACCACTGTGGTGGGAAGGTTGGAGAGGCTTCCATCATAGTGTACCGTTGCACCAGAAGTGATTTAGTCATGCTGCCAACATGACCCGGAAAGCTGCCTGTGGACAAACGCTGGCTCCCTTGCCCTGAAGCGAGATGAGCGCTGCACCCCATAGTCGCCTTTGACTGGACTTAACCGTCCAGGCGTTATTTACCTTTACTGTCTCCACCAGTGGAGGTAGAACATAGCCATGGCTTTTTTTCAGCTGGAACTCAGTTCTGGCACCTCTCAGGTAGGTGCCATTGCCATCATAAGAGAGCAAGGGTGGTGTTCATCGTGCACCGTTTTTTCTAGAAAAATAGCACTGAACTGTGCCATTGTGTCTAGTAGTCATTGGAGTGATGCATTTATGTGTGTTATCTTAAGCCAAACTCCTAACATGTTGTTATTTATAAAAAGGAAAAAAAGAAATGCCCTAAGTAAAATAATAACATGAAGCAAATTCTCTCAGAAATAAAACATAATTAGGGAACAGCACACTCTAGGACAGAAAGCTTAATTTCTCTGCACTAGTTATTATATATGCCTGAAGTCTGAGGTCTGTCATTTAAGATCTAGGCAGGGGCCCTGGCTGAAAAGCAGCATATCTGAACAGCCTGCCAAAATAGTCATCTGACCAGGCAATGGCTAGTTTCACATGATCACTTTAGCACTTGCTACCAACAATTTCTGGGCATGGCAAGGATTCATGTGCTGAAACGCGTCTCACAACTAGTTTCAAGAGGCAGATGGCAGAAGCCACTGGGTGCAGAAAAGCAAATGTAATGCCAATGCATATCAGACCCCTGAGGCTTCCTTCGGAGAAAACTGCACCCCCATCCCCACCTCCCACCACCTCCAATATGTAGCTATAACATTCTAGCTCAAATTGTTTTCCTCCAAGTTAAGGGAAAGTAGATCAGGGGAAATACGAAAAATGTATTCTGCTCAGGTTTGCTGTCCACAGTGAAGCTGCTGTCTCCAAGCTGAACTAACTTCAACCAGAGAATGTAAGCTCATCCAAGGACATTTTCACTTCTCTTCTTACTGTGGTTAGGGACTTCTAGCAAGCAAGCAGGAGGCTGGGGGCAGCTTGAGTCAGGGTCAAGCTAGACGTGCAGTGAATTGTACAAGTGTGTTGGATGCTGATGGGTAGAGTAATACAGCCACCCTTTGTGTTGAGCTGCGTGAATTAGGTGGAGGTGTTCCTCTGCCCATCTCTCCTGGTTCAGCCAACCTGCTAGCGGCTGAATGGGCAAGTGGACCGAAGGCTCACTGGTGAGTTCCTGGCTGGAAAGAGCCAGCAGAAAGTCCCTAAACAGGGTGTTCTGCATCATAGAACTGAATGCACAAAATCAAACTATACTTTCACACCGCTTGCCTATTTCAGTCAAGGCAGCATATCTCTCCATAATGGAATCTGTGAGAGTGGAGGTCTGGCCTTTCCAGGATTTGAATTGATGTACGAGGACAAGGAAAGGCCACCAGTCATCCGAAAAAGTGTTCTGTTCCCTCTCCGCTTATAGTGAGCCTACAATAAGTTTATCAGCAAGTTCCAATTGCCAAATTCAGCCTGTCACCTACCCAAGGCAAATCCTTCTTCGTTTTCCCCAAATGGGCCATTTCCATTCAAGATGCAATTAAAAATGTATTTTATTATTGGAGCCTGAATAAAAGAGTGTCTTATTTTGCCTTTGGAAAATAGAGTGAAGCCAGACCCGGGTCCATGATGCTCTCCTGTCGCACCACTTTCCTAGTGACTTGTTGATATCTATTCTTCATTAAGGACATTCACATGTGCTCACAAGTAACACAGGGATGTGTGAAAAACCATTTTGGATTGCAGATGAGCACCATACACTTCAAATTAATTTGATCTGTCAAGCTTCCTAATGGCATTTTCTTAAAGAATAATAGCAGTTATTGTAATGAACCTATATAAAAATTAATTAAGTTTGATATAGGAAATATCAATCAATGTCCTTTGCTGTTGCTTAGCCAATACTCTGGTTTCGAGGATACCAGCTCAGTCAAGAGTAGCAGATGCCTAAAACTAATTAAAAACATAATTTGAAAAGAAAAACTTGATCACTGCAGAAAGTACAACATAAACCAGATCATAATGATTTGGTGTAATATACATCACACATTAAACTACCCTCTGAAAACCTTTCCTTATTAATGATGAAAGATACCAGTTACATTGTCTAAATGGTTACAGCCTCATTTATCACCACTCCTGCCCAAAATGATTTTTTATAAGCTAGCCATGAATTTTGAAAGCACAGTAAGAGAAGCCAGCCCCATCTTTTGCAGAATTCCTTCACTGTTTTTGTTTGTTTGTTTGTTTGTTTGTTTTGACACCACAGTCTCTAAATGGGGAGAGGTTTAAGGAGTTCCAGTAAAACATTCCTTCAGTTTGGCTTCCTTGGAATGAAGATCACTGGAGACCAATAGTGCTTTCTGCGATATAAAATTTTATTTATAATCATATACTGGCTGAGTATGAAATGGAAGGTTCACAGCATGAACATGCCAGCAGATCCTGCCTTTCCCATCAGGTATTTTTTGCATGGGAGTAGAGCACCCAAGCCAGTGTGGTGTAGTGGTTAAGAGCAGTAGTCTCGTAATCTGGGGAACCGGGTTCGCGTCTCCGCTCCTCCACATGCAGCTGCTGGGTGACCTTGGGCCAGTCACACTTCTTTGAAGTCTCTCAGCCCCACCTCACCTCACAGAGTGTTTGTTGTGGGGGAGGAAGGGAAAGGAGAATGTTAGCCGCTTTGAGACTCCTTAAAGGGAGTGAAAGGCAGGATATCAAATCCAAACTCCTCTTCTTCTTCTTCTTCTTCTTCTTCTTCTTTGGATTCTGCACAGAAAGAAGTTCAGTTCTCTGTCTCTTTCCAGTCCCAGTCCCAAGACTGCCTGGACATACAGAGAGACCTTGATGATGTCACCTCCAGCAAAAGGAACAGAAAGAAATACGGTAGCCACTTGGTTCATCTTCCAAAAGGATCTCCAGCTACATTCTGTACAACTCATTGCCCTAGCTGACATTACAAAGCAGATACTTAACAGACTAGATTATTTTCTTAACAAAGAAACTGGTTTGACCTTTTTCCCTTTCCCTTTTGCAATCTTCCTCTTCTGCGAAATTTTTCAGCTTTGAATTCACAGGAATGGAAGGGACCCTCCAAAGACATCCAACCCAACCACATTCCTATAACTGTTTTGAAGTCTTGGACCCCATAACTTTCCTGACTGGAAAAAGTCAGATTTTGAAAAAGAAGGTTTGTCACGCAAAGGCACCAAATCCATTTTTGTTGTGCGGTGTGAATTTGTCGGCCTGCGACTGAATCCCATCTGCAAAATAACGGCAGCTTGGAAGCAGCCTGAGAAGGTGAGATATGTGGTTTTCTGAAATGGGGTGCTTCAAAGTTCTTGTTGGTTAGTTTGTGTAATCGGTACATCCTGTAGTGCAGGTTTGCACCAGCACTCCATGTAAATAAGAAGCCGGGAAAAGGAAACAAAGGTTCATTAACTGGATTGTAATTTATAGGCCTGTAATTTTCCCATAAGAATCTGGAGAAAGTCAGTGGAAAAGAGCAAGGCATGCTCCTTCACGCCATGGAGCCCAAGTAACAAGTGCCATAACCCAATTTTTCCTTTCCTACTGAGCCAGCACTTCAGTGTTCAAAGCAGAATGCATGCTGCCAAGATGATAAAGCTCCACTGCTCCAGTACGAGGCCAGCATTATAAGAAAAAGTTCACCGCCTTCCCAGAATAGACTCTATTGAGGAGGAGACTCATCTGTAACATCCTGTGGATAGCGTTTCTCCTGCTGCAACACGGATATGATTGGCACTGTGCAGCTGATGCCACACATTGAATGCCAAGCATTCCTCTGTGCGCATGAGTTCCCTGTGTGGCAGTGTGCTATGCCCAATAGAAGTGCTCCTGTTCAGAGTGCCAGGCAGCCAGCCTGCCATTTGCCATGGCCTTCAGTGCAGAGTCCTCCTGGGAGACCAGGGTTCGAATCCCCATTCAGCCATGAAGCTCCCTCAGTGAACTTGGGCCCATCACCATCACTTAGCCTACCCTACCTCAAAGGGTTGTTGTTGTGAGGAGGAGAACTGATATATATTCGGAGTCGAGAGTGGATTTCATGCTCTTTATTCAGCTCATAGTGGTGAGGAGGAATGGAAGTTCCCCCAGAATGTCTGCTTTATATACATTATTTACACAATGGGCCCCACGTGATTGGCTAATTCCGGGATTCTCCTGTAGGCCAATCAGGTTGCGGATTCACTTCCACCTGGAGCTGGATTGGGTGGCTCCTGTGGACCAATCAGACTGCTGCATTCTGGGTCCTATTGTTCTAGGACCAATCAGACCGCTGCATTCTGAATCCTATTGTTCTAGGACCAATCAGACTGCTGCATTCTGAATCCTATTGTTCTAGGACCAATCAGACTGCTGCATTTTGGATCCTGTTCAACTCAGTACATAACACCAACCATGTACCCCACCTTGGAAGAAAGAGGTGGTATATAAATATAATAAATACATGAATAAATATCAGCAGCACCAAGGGTGAGAAAGATTCACTCCTTCTAGTCCTTCTGCACATAGCAGCTTCTATACAACTGGGAATCCTCATAAGTCAGAGTTCCCAACGGCACAGAAGCTTATAAGCATCTCCAATCAAATGCATGCAGGAGCTGTCTTCAGATATTTGCGCTGTAAGAAATGTTCTGCTTGTATCTAATAGCAGAGGCCTCCAACCAGCCCCTATCATTTGAAAGAGACAGGCAGACTTCAAAATGTCAACTGTTTCTTCAAACCTCCAAAGAAATATAAGCAGTCAGTCAAACCATCTGGGACATCGGTTGTTATAAAAAGAGCTTTTATCTGCAGACTTCCAATCAAAGTAATTCATTCAGGAGGAACAGCAAATGAGTAATTAGCCATGTTATATCACCAGTCTATATATTGATACACGAGGAAATTTTAAAGGTTCCAAATTAATGTTATATAGGAACACAGGAAGCTGCATTGTACTGAGTCCAACAAAACTGCAAGTAAAATGTAAACATTAGGAGAAATGCTGATTTTTTAAAAAAAATTGGCCTTAAACAAACCAAAAGAGACCTGATGCAGAAATGTGGTGAAAATAACTTAAGGTTAAAGACATGAGGAGGAGGAGGAGGAGGAGAAGAGGAGTTTGGATTTGATATCCTGCTTTATCACTGCCCTAAGGAGTCTCAAAGCAGCTAACATTCTCCTTCCCTTCCTCCCCCACAACAAACACTCCGTGAGGTGAGTGGGGCTGAGAGACTTCAGAGAAGTGTGACTAGCCCAAGGTCACCCAACAGCTGCATGTGGAGGAGCGGAGACACGAACCTGGTCCCCCAGATTACGGGTCTACCACTCTTAACCACTACACCACACTGGCTCTCAGAAACAGAGAGACCAAGACTGACAGATCCATCCATCCCTATCTGTCATCCCACACAAAAATCCCTGCACATTTCAGGAAATTCAGCAGACTACAACTCCTCAGAAAAAGTTAGAGCAGAGAGAGAGAGGGAAATGAAATGATCAAACAGCATTTCAGACAAATTTGTTCTTGATCCTGGTAAGATGCAGTTAATCACCCAAACTATATATTCAGCACAGTGACTAACAAAACAGAGATGTTAAATTCTTGCAGCAAAAAATTTCGGCTTCCACCTTTATGAGCTGCTCTGGTTAAAATGATGCTGTTTTTAAGGTGGAAAATGCAGGGCTTTGAGGGTGGAATGCTCAGAGGGGCTTCCTTTGCTGAACTGCAGTGGTGCTGGTACTATTCTCTAGGTTGAGGCCATGCCTTGCTGATGTGTCTAGCATGTACATCTAGAAGTTCTTGCTTTTAACATCATTGGATTTATTGGCATCTCTGTAGCAATTATTGACATGTCTAACAGGCTGTGGTTCTCCACAATCGAAGTATATAGCAACAGGGTTGCTCCATTTTGGGGGGTCAAAATCGACAATATATGGTTTCTAAAATGTGTGCACAAGCTGTTACAGAGATTATTGCCAGGTTGGGAGAAGACTCGTGTATGAAACAGATCTCCAGCTGCCATCAACATAAATTAAAGACCTTTAGATGCTAGAACCAACAGCAGCACTGAAGATGGAAGGATCTCTGAAGGGTCTATTTCTATAATGTTCTGGGCTGGGTTTCAGCAAGTGCTGAATATTTTTCCCCCTGCAGTTTCCTCAGAGTTTCTGTAACTCAATTCCACCAGGAAAGCTAGACTAGTCACTGATTAGTATTGCTTTACTATTTAACTTATACTAAAATTGATGTCCTACCAATAAACTTAAATAAAAGCTGTCTTGGTAGCTTTTTCAGCACCAAAGGGATATAGAAGGACATTTATAACATATGAAACTAAATTCTCAGTGGAGCTCATGCAATCAATAAAACAATAACATTATAGTAAGGCAATAACACACTAAAATCACAACCGAGAAGCAACATATAAAAGCTGCAGCACATAGAAAACTGCCTCAGCCTCCTTAAACCTCCCAGCTCTTTTCATTTAAAGATCACTTGGCTCTGCCAGGTTAATGTTGGCCTGCATACAAAACATCATATTTCATTTCCTAAAAGCCCTTTTTCACATAAGTCTTAGTTATAGCAACAAAGGAATTCTGTGAGTCCCAGATCAAACAACATAAATTATCCACTGGACCCAGACTTCTTGCTGTACATATGTTTGTCTGTACACCCACACCCACACATACACACACATGTACAGAAGGTACAATTCTGAAGTCTAAGTATCTGCCTAAGGTCAAATTTGCTCCAGTTACAACTGCTGTTTAGGCCAAAACATTCCAAAGCTCTATTTCAAAATATAAGCTGCTTCCAAATTAGATGTTTACTCTAGAAATGCCATCTGTTGCTCATGCAATTTTTATGGGAGAACCAGACCACATCACTGCTAGCCCATTGCATTCTTGAATTTTCTGTGTTGTCCTCCCACTCCTCCCCCCCCCCCCCGGAAATGATTAATGACATTTTTTGTTATCTTAAAGCACAGTTACAGTGCCACCCTGTCCAATGTGGACTGGCAAAATGCTACTGAGGCTCTTGGGGGTTACCACGCCTTTAATTAAACCATCATTCTATGAAAAAAAAAGTTTTCTTCACCTCTAATTCTTTCTGTTTGGTGCAGCCCCAGTATTGTTGATGAATTGCGAATTAATTGCCTCTTGATAAATCAGTGCTTGTTCTCATGGGAGTTAGTTACTGTTGTTGTTTTTTAATAGCCGAAGACTTCTATTTCTCAGTAAAGGAAAACAAAAAACACAGAGAAGATTCCAGGAATGTTTTCTCTCTCACACACATGTCTGCATACAGTGGTACCTCAGGTTACAGACGCTTCAGGTTACAGACTCTGCTAACCCAGAAATAGTACCTTGGGTTAAGAACTTTGCTTCAGGATGAGAACAGAAATCGCATGGAGGAGGCAGGAGGTCCCATTAGCTAAGGTGGTACCTCAGGGTAAGAACAGTTTCAGGTTAAGAATGGACCTCCAGAATGAATTAAGTTCTTACCCCGAGATACCACTGTACAAGGAACAGGAACTAACTAATTATGTGATAATGAACCAGAGCAGTGCACGGAAACACCATTTACCTTCCCGCCGGAGCAGTACCTGTTTATCTACTTGCACTTTGACGTGCTTTCGAGCTGCTAGGTTGGCAGGATGTGATAATGTAGCACTCAGTAATTATTAATGTTGCAGCTAAGCTGAACAGGAATCAGTTAATGGCAGAAACATCTAACTCAAGTTGTAGGAACGTCTGCTGATCATCACTTACTTCTGGGTAAACATTATTGAAGGCTCTTGGCCACAGGACCAGATCCTGATGGCAAGCACTGTGTTATATTTAGTGTTGGCTGGAGCCACCGATCTCATTCCACTTTTAGCTGATGGCAGGAAAGCAGTGCCTCAACAGTGCTCAAGGTCCCCTGCCTAGCAGCAGCCTTCGTTTCATTCTCTTTGCTAGCGAACCAATTTAAACTGAAACAAGTCAATTCTGAGGAGGGGAAGACAGCAGACATCCAGGGACGTATGACCAAGTCTGTTTGAAGCGATACCTTAACTGTGATTCCTGCTAGCTGAAAACACTAAAGCATTCGTCAATATCTTTTCTAAATTCACTCCAGTCACTGCTAAGAGATTTGCAAGGCTGGATTTGACTGAATCGGCGCCCACGTAAGGCATGCAAAAGGTAGCATTTCAAATTTCAAGGGCTAAAACGCTCAGAGAACTTCTGCTCTGTAAAGGTCCGAAAGGACAGGGGAAATGAGTCAATTACCAATTACCATGCAGAGGAGAGAGACCAAGCAGTGCTTAGTTGCTAAGGGCTCTCTCCCTCTCCCTCTCCCTCTCCCTCTCTCTCTCTCTCTCTCTCTCTCTCTCTCTCTCACACACACACACACACACCACTCACACAGGTTCCTTTGCCCTCCTGCAGCTTCCTTCCCCACAGCATTGCTCCAGGCACTTCAATTAGCTCTCTTTGGTATTAAGAGTTCAGCTAGAGGAGAAGCAAAAGTAGCTTTGGTAATGGAGGTAATGGACTATGTGGGATAACTTGCCAGAGGATTACCGTATTTTTCGCTCTATAAGACGCACCAGACCACAAGACTCACCTAGTTTTTGGAGGAGGAAAACAAGGAAAAAAAAAATCTGAATCTCAGAAGCCAGAACAGCATGAGGGATCGCTGCGCAGTGAAAGCAGCAATCCCTCTTGCTGTTCTGGCTTCTGGGATAGCTGCGCAGCCTGCATTCACTCCATAAGACACATACACATTTCCCCTTACTTTTTAGGAGGGAAAAAGTGAGTCTTATAGAGCAAAAAAACCAGTACCTGCACGGTCCCCACAGCTGAACTTAGGCTTCTGCTTTCACCATGAGTGGGGCAGAGCCTGATTTAAACACAGGCTTCCTCAGCCTCAGCCCTCCAGATATTTTTGAGACTACAATTCCCATCAGCCCTGACCACTGGTCCTGCTAGCTAGGGATCATGGGAGTTGTAGGCCAAAAACATCTGGAGGGCCGAGGTTGAGGAAGCCTGTTTAAACACATTGGTTTTAGCCATCATCACATCTCAGCTGGTAACCAGGTGTCGCACTGATGGCCAAAGAGCTCCTCCTCTTCCTCCAGGCCTAACCAGAGAGTTTAATGAACTTGTGAAAGCCACAGAACAACACAGGAGTAGGAAATCTTTTCCAGCCTGAGGACCACATGCAGTTCTGGGCAATCTTCCAGGGGCCACTGGTCAGTGGTGGTCAGGGCCACAGGCAAAAGTGAACAGCAATGAATGTCAATGTTGCCTTTGTGCAGTAGGCTAGTTTCTACACACACACACACACACACACACACACAAACACACCATCCTTCTCCATCTTTCACCCAGGCAAGCAACAAACATTAACAGAGTTTGAGGACACATTCCAGCCAATCAGAAACACTCAAGGAGGGTGCAAAGCATGGCCGGTGAGGGGTGTGGCACTCCAAGAGCCAGAGAGAGACACCAGAGAAGTGCATTGAAAAATTTGGAGAAGAGCCAGTTTTTAAGGGTTGCTGCATTGCAGTTTGCATCTTTTCCCACAAAAGTGCAAATTAGGCAAGTCCATCTTTAAATGCAAACTGAATCTAATCTCTCCTCCACCCCTGTCCTTTACACAATTTCCCATTTACATCCATAACTGAGAATTAGTCATCTTTACACCCATTGCTTACTAAAATGGATCTAAACCATAAAAAACCCCAATACAGCATAAAGGTACACCTGATCAAAACCAGCATTTATTTACTCTGATTTTTCCCCCTCATTCTTCCTTATGGTGCCTGTTTCCTTGGCATAATACCTCATAGGGCAGGTGGGCTGGAGAAAAACACATTATTGCAGTTCCCCAATCTCTCTGCCAGCAAATATTGAAGCACAGAGGAACACTGCTTTTGTGTTTTGCAGTTTCAAAAGTACAGTAAATGAAAAATTCTCTTTTCTGTTTCAAACCAATTTGAGTTCCCTGCCTCTCTTACAAAGGCATTTCTTCACTTTTTTTTCGGTTTTGCTGATCGGAAATGCTTTTCACTTTTGTGAACGTTGCATGGATAAGACGGTATGAGAGCTCACTAGTGTGTACTTATCCCTGGGGTACTGCATTCTAACCCAAAATGGTTGGTGAACGAAGACAAGTAGACAGGACAGTTTCTAGGATAGTACATAGCTGTCAAGTGTCCCTTATTTGAAGGGACAGTCCCTTATTCCAGCGCCATGTCCCACTGCGGTCCCTTATTGATGGATGTCCCTTAAATGTCCCTTAAATGATGTCCCTTAACTTTCAAAGGAAGCAGCTCCTCTCCCTCCCTCCCTGCCGGCCAGGGAGGAGGAAGGCTCCAACTGTGTTGCTTGGCTGTGTTGCTCACCCATTAAGAAGTCTAAGAACGACTGGGGGGTGGAGCTTGCATGCCTTGTGTGTGGCTAGTTAATGCAAGCTGAGGGGTTTTTTGAATGCTGGACGCCATTTTGTTGCACGTGCTGCTGCAAACTTTGCAGTGCAAAGCCAGGCCGGGGAGCCATCTTAAGTTGAGGCTGCATAGGCCTTGTGGTGCATGTGATTCAGATTCTATTCAGTTGAACCTCAGGTTACAAAGTTGGTTGGACAGTCTTCTCGAAGCTACCAGCATGAGTTTGACCAGACTGCAGGAGGACAGGAAGACTGGAGTGCCTGGAACAGGTAAGGCTGCAGGTCCCTTATTTTGGCTGCTGGTCCCTTATTTTCAAGGCTGCTGCTCCCTTATTTTCAAATCTGTAAGTTGACAGCTATGGGATAGTAACAACAGCCAAATAACTGAGATTGCCTCCAGACTTTTGGAGGACAGTTTCAAACACGGGTTTGTGCAATTAAAGTGGATTACAGTTGTCATATAAACTTCCCACAAACAAATCAGGATAAATGCTCAGTATAGACCAAATGCACAGTCTAACCTCTGCACAGGTTTTGCATAAGTAAATTAGGATAAATACTCAATAAACAGCTCATCTGGAGGAGCCCAGAGACACTTCCAGGAAGTGAAAAGCACTATGCCTACAAAAGACAGGTAGAAAACAAATTGGGGCAATTGTCTTTTTACAGGTAGTGTAATCTCAGTAGTATGGAAGCCACTTGAAAATGTTATCACCGCTTCAGATTGCAGTTGTTCACACAGTCAGCTCCCAATGAATTTGCAATGATTTTCCAAGATAGAACTAGCATGAAAGGAGCAAAAAAGTACTGTCCACAAACAGATTCCCAAGCAGGGCACCCACTCTGCTGTTTTCTGTTCAGGCAGCTACTGTGCTATTGACTTCTATGCATGAATTGGACCTCAAGCAATATCTTGTTCCTGCCAAGCAAGCATGACAGAGCTCACCAGCTCTGCCTCAACCCATCTCCAATCACCTGCTGTTCAAAAATCCCTGGACATGGTTCAATGGATGGAAGAAGAGAGAGGAGGAGAGATTTTTATGTAAGGAGAGAGGAATCAAGATCCACTTGTTTTTCTCTTAGTTTGCTGTAACCAAATGTTCCAGGTTTTTATTTTTTCTTTGCTTGTTTTTCTTTGATACGTAGAATCTTAATAAACTGTTCTTAAAAACTAAATGAGTGGGGGAGAGATTCAGCTGCTTTTAAGATCACTTGTTATTTCCTCTTTCTTTTTAATTTCATAGGAACTATCACAATGATACCTATACAGTGGTACCTTGGGTTACAGACGCTTCAGGTTACAGACTCTTCAGGTTACAGACTCCACTAACCCAGAAATAGTACCTCTGGTTAAGAATTTTGCTTCAGGATGAGAACAGAAATCGTGCTGCGGCGGCAGCGGCAGTGGGAGTCCCCATTAGCTAAAGTGGTACCTCAGGTTAAGAAAAGTTTCAGGTTAAGAACGGACCTCCAGAACGAATTAAGTTCTTAACCCGAGGTACCACTGTACATTTCCTACAGTTACATCCTCCACCCTTTGAATCAAAGGGTTGTGTGCCTTTGGCATACATATCTAGCTCATGGATTGTTCTGTGGCTTTTACATGTCTCTCGCTTTTTATGAAAGGGGGGGGGGATAATTACTTCAATGCCAAATGTTTTGGCCATTGTGTGAGTGCCTGTGAAATTATTGCTTTAATAAACAATTACACATTACAGTAGCGTCTGTTCTTCATGCAAAGCTACTAGCTGACCAAGGCCTAACCTTTTAAAAAATTAGTCTAATTAGTCAAGAGACTAAAGCAACCACATGAATGCATTCTGGTGCTGTTTTGTTGTGGGAAGTCAGGGAGATGGTCAGTTTTAAAACTGCATTTTAAAACATCTCCTAAGAGGCTTAAAATTAATAGGCTCTGGCTGAGCAATTTTCAGCCAACAGGACTGGTATGAAAAATCCCAAGAAAACATTAGTAGCAAATGTATAGGGAAGGTTCTACTATGGGACTAGTATTACTAGTGTTAAGAGAGTAATTAAGCATATAAATGGGGGAGCTTTTTCTACCTGAGGGAAACATTCTCTTCTGGGCAACCTTCCAAGGCCACATGCCAGTGGTGAGAGGGGCCAGAGGCAAAAGTGGGTGGAGCAACAAATGAAAATGTCACCCTATATGGTTTGGGACCCAAGTAATCTAAAATAGTGCCCTTCCCAATACCAAGCATCTCGGGCCTTATGATCAGCATAGGAAACTCTGTTGGTGGTGGGGAGGTGGTGTCTCCATTGGATGGAGGTGAACCATGACAGGGCCTTCTCAGTGGCGACCCCTCATTTGTGGAATTCACTCCCTAGTTAGGTGCATAAGTCTCCCTCACTATTACATTTTAGGAGAAATTAAAACAGTCCAGTTTACCCAGGCATTTGATGATTGTCCCTGGTCCCTGGTTCTGTCCCTGGTCACTGCGAAATTATTAGTGATTGCTTTTAGGAGTTTGGGGCTCTTATTTAGAAGTTCCAATTGTATTGTTTCACTGTTGACATATTTACCAACCTGGGCTCTTTTGGAGGATGGTGCAGGATATAAATTCAATGAATAAATAACTGTTAAGAGCGCAGCAGGCTAGTTTTGGGACACACTCACCTATCCCTCTCTCCTTCATCCAGAGAAACAAGAGACAGTATCAGGAAGGCTATGTCAGGCTATGAGAACGGCGCTAACTCATTGGTAGAGCATCTGCTTTTCATGCAGAAGGTCCCAGGTTCAGTCCTTCTGGGAAAGGCCCTTGTCAGAAATCCTTGAGATCTGCTTGCCATCTATGGCAGACAATACTGATCTTGTGGATCAATGGTCTGACTCAGTTTAAACCATATTCCCATGTTCTTAGATCTCCATGCCAGGTGGTGCTCCAAGCAACCTGGAGACAGAATAGACTAGAATAACCCAGCATGGTATAGAAACTGAAAAATCAATCTTGTCAGTTTTCTGGACTAGCTATTGGAGCTTGATTGTGCCTGAACCTGTTGCCAATGCTCAGAGAAACCCACTGTGCCATATAGAATGCTCACAGCATCTGTGCATTTAGCAGAGGGAGGCAGTGCTAAAGAAGCCCATCAGCACCAACCTGATATTTGTTGAGCTGCATTTTGGGAGCAAAACATAAAAGAGATTTGGGAAGTGTTTAAACCTTAGTGGACAATGACTTCTACTTCTGCTTCTTTGAATCCACACTGTGGGTGCAGAAGTTAAGCAGCGGATAACAAGCTCTTTCGGAAGTCCACAAATGGATTTTGGGGAAAGGAGTTGCTTTTGCTACTTCAATATATACACTTCCCTTTCGTATTGATTTGAAGTGTAAGTGAACATTCTGTGTTCAGCTCCTGCTGGCTCGGAAGGTACCTTTCAATTGTGTGCAATTGTTTGTCTGCCACATCTGTTTTTGAGATTTTCACACTAAGAGAGAATGCTTAACTCACTTAAGTACAGGTTGAAAGCAAAGCCATTCATTATTTCATGCTGTTTAATTTAGTATGGAAAACAATGAATTGTTAATAAGGGACACTCATCAAATTCTCATAAGCTGATTTATTTATACAATGATTAGCTTTTCTTCCTCTCGTGCAATGTTAACAAATCCTGCTAATTCAGCTTATTGTTGAATAGTAGAATGTTAATACTACAGCTTATTCCTCTTCTTAGCTAGATTTTGTTCATTACCCTCCACCCCACACACAAACTTTTGTTTATATTCTACTTCTTTAAAGCTTGCTTTCATGGTTAAATGGTGGAAGTACTCAGCAGGCAGAAACTTGCAGAGACCCTCCAAGGTTTTCCGAGGTTTGTTCCATTCTCCAAGGTGTTAAAAGCATACTTTACCATGGTTTTCATTGGGGGGGATCTGCAAGAGCTAAACATGAAATTCCTTAATAAAAGACTTGCAAGATTTGTTATAGCTTATGAACATTGTGCAGTTGTCATACCTCCTTCATTTATGGGAGATGTATATTTTATTTTCAGGAACACACTCAGGACAAACTTCTGAAAGGTTGGACATATAGTGGGAGGGTGGGGTGGGGTTTTTCTCAGAAGGGTAGTAGGAAATGGGTGATTGACTCAATGGGTATAGTAAACCTGAGGAAAAACCCCACCCCACCCTCCCACTACATATAAGGGTCTGGCGACTTCTGTTTCAGTGTATCTGAAAAAGTGTGCATGCAGACGAAAGCTTATACCCAGAACAAAATATATATTTCTATTCAGAGGAGGGCAGACACTGGCTAACAGCACAATCCTAACCATGTATGCTCAGCAGTAAGTCCCACTGAATCCAATGGGCATCACTTAGGTAACTGAGGTTAGAGTTGCAGCTTAAGTGATTGTAAAATAGAAATGATTTAAGGTGGCAACACGGACCTCTACCAGATTCTCCCCCCCCCCCACAAAAGCTATAGTTTCCAAATAGTATTCCATTTGTTCCAACAGTCTTCTCAATTGAGGAAAAGGTTGGAAGAAGCCAAAAAGAGAACTGCAGGGAGGAGGCAACTATTATGCCTTAAAGTCTGAGAATAAGCAGGATGGGTTAAAAGCAACCAACTCCTAAAATGTGCTACAAGGTCAGATGCAAGCACTGCAGAAAAACCCCAATGTAAGTATAAGCAGACAAAGACAGGACTGATCACGGACCAGCCAGAAGTCCAAGTGCAGTCTCACTAAATTAAAAACACAATCATCATCTGTCAGTGAATGTAGGTACCTGTATAGCATCCCTGTGGCAGCTTTGACAGTTTGTTGTATCAACAATCCATGCATGAGCAAAAACTTCTCCAGTAGCTTTTGTTCTGCTGGGCTCCTTAGTTCTCCAGGCCAGCATCTTACTGGAAGGCAGACTTTAGGAACCATTTTTTGCCTCGTATCCTTCAAAGGGGTTTCACTAGACTTCTGCACACCTCTTTTTGGGGGTGGGATATCAGTACACACTGGCTTGTACAGATTCATCTTCTACTGTAAAAGCCAAGAGCTAAACCCCACACCACTCAGGTGTCAGTGTGGTGTAGTGGTTAAGAGCAGTGGACTCGTGATCTGGTGAACCAGGTTCGCTTCCCCGCTCCTCCACATGCAGCTGCTGGGTGACCTTGGGCTAGTCACACTTCTCTGAAGTCTCTCAGCCTCACTGACCTCACAGAGTGTTTGTTGTGGGGGAGGAAGTGAAAGGAGATTGTGAGCCGCTTTGAGACTCCTTAAGGGGAGTGACAGGCGGGATATCAAGTCCAAGCTCCTATTCCTCCTCCTCTTCTGTCCACAGGCTTCTCCAAGAACCTCTTGCCATTATGCTTCTGTTTCCAGAAAATGCTGTTTGCCCACTAGATCCCCAGAAGATACTGCTCCATATTTTCCATCCAGTCCCCCAGTAGGTTCTGCTTACCATCTCATTTTAATGGATGCATAAAATGAACCACATGGTCACAAATGGTCAAAGGGAGCTGGGAACTGCCATGGGAATAGAATGCCAACCCAGTTTCCCATGCAATTATATTTAGATAAAGAAAAATATGTTTGTTTGGGATTCAGCCCTCAGTTCCAGGCTCCCACAGAGTTTATTTAAAGTCAAGATTGATTGTGTCATTCCCAAATATCTAATAATAATAATAATAATAATAATAATAATAATAATAATATAGTTGTTATTTCTTTGTTGCAAAGAAACTAAATGTATTTTTCCTAAAGGTGGTTCATACCTTGTAGAATGTGATAGTTTCCCCAGTGCTGAACCTGGAATGTTCTCTTGCTGAAAATAGTTCACCCCTCACCTGCCAATCTATTCTGAGATGTGGTTGTGAGCTTATCGTGAGTTTGCTATGTCATGGTTTGGTGCCTGTGATGTCATTAGTGATGAGTTCACTTCACAATCTTATCAATCTCCATTTCTAACCCTTTTCTATTGTAAGAACGTCTTTGCAGTAGCTAAACTTCCCCCTCTGTATCACCAGAGGGCAAGACTGTTCACATAGCCTCAACATTTTGTGAACTTTCCTTATTACTGACCTAGTCCTTTGAAGGCTAGGGCTCCATTGCTGCAGGATATATATATATATATATATATATATATATATATATATATATATGAAAAGTTAATTTGATCACCTCTTCAGCAAGGCTACCCCTCCCCCCAAAGAAATGGTGAAACCAGCAGTGCACCTCTAATCACACCTACTCAGAAAGAAGTCCAAATGAAATAAATGGGGCTGACTCCCAGGTGGGTGGGGCTATTATTTGTGAAACACCTTCCACATATATGCCCCAGGGTGATTTACGGATGTATTATTTAAAGCAGATACAGATGTATCATTGGATCAGCAGGTTCATAGGTTTATGAACCAACACTAAAGGCAAGAACTTTCTCAACAAAGCTTGTTGAAACTACGATGTACCTAGTTGTTTCCAGATGGTACAGATAGCTATTGATGATATTTATTTCACAGCCTTAAAAACTTTCCCAGGTTCTATCAATGCCGTTGAGTGAGATGTTCTATTGGTGCTTCCCAAAGTAGCCTCTGGTACACCTCTTGTGTATTGGCTATTCCACCGCTGCCACCACCACCACCACCCAATAAGCTGAGGTACAGCATCAGACCCTTGAGAAGAATGTTCTCCTTTCTGGAATAAACATTCACAGAAGCTGGAATAACCTTGCCTCAGGCATTTACGGATCTGGGGAGCTGTGTTGTAATAGCCAGGCCATCCCTAACCCGGTCTTTCTTTCTGTCAGTAATCCATCAAACAGAATGTCATTAGATAATCAACTCATCTGATGATGATTCATGGCCTCAACTAATCTCTAAATCTTTCAAAAGCAGATCAGTCAAGATTGATCTGCAAAGAGAACATGCTTTGGAGACGATTATATTTCTGTGCAACGGAGAGACTTATTCCTGCTTTGCAAGCAGTGGTTGACCAATAACCTGTGGGATTTCGATGACCTTGCCAATGCCAGTTGTTGAAATGTTTCACCAAGGTCTTATCTCCAGTTCCTGGTTATAATGCATAAGGTCAAAACTTGTTTTTAACATCTGCTTTGGAAACCTGATAGATATTGTTGTACTGTCTGCCAGTTGGACAGAATTCCAGCAGTCAGGCTGATATTCCAGCTTGCACATTGAGCAGGAACATCCCCATCATGGACACACTGACAGTTTTCAAGTCTATAATTTAGCAACACACCTTCACTCTCCTGTTCTTTCTTATTTAGGATATGTTCATAGATCTGTCACTTTGGGGAGCTGTGCTGAAGGCAGTTGTATGATGCCACAGAGGTCATTGCAATGAACCGCTTTACTCCGAATGGCTAATCTTGTCTTGTCTGCTTGGGGAATTAGCAAGAGCCACACCATTTACTATGATTAAAATATATACTTATGCAAAGTCGTTGGCAATGAGTAAAACGACTTTGTGGCTTAAGTACCAATACAAAAATATGATCTAGCACAGGTACCCCAAACTCATATTGCCTGAAGCATTCAATGCTTATTAATCAAAATGTGGGAGAAATTTCAAAGCGCCAATATCAACTGCAGGCTTCTGCTATTGATCCAAGAACTATACAGCAACACAGAAATGAGGGTCAGAGTAGGTTCAAATGGTGGTGTGACAAATACTTTTAAAAAAAACTGCAAGAAATGAAGCAAGGTTGCCTTCTAGTTCTCACTCTTTTTAACTTTTACATTTATGATTTGATGCAATATGTAGCCAATGCAAACTCCCCCTCTCCAGTAATTAGGAACATATGATTTACTGTTCTTCTGTCTTTCCTGATTGGGGCCTCAAAAATATCTTGGAGGTGTCCAGCTCATACAGTAAACAGGAAAGCCCATCTATAAATGAATCTAAGACCAAGATGCAAATTTGGGCAGACACAGTCCTGGGTATAGATGATGCTTGGATCAGCAGGTTATAGAACAGACTTGCTCATTTAGATGCCTGGATGTACTCCTTAATGAAACTCTCTCTTGAAAGTGTCATATGGAGATCGTGAAAGGAAGGTAAAAAAAGATAAAGGACCCCTGGATGGTTAAGTCCAGTCAAAGGCGACTATGGGGTTGCAGCACTCATCTCGCTTTCAGGTCAAGGGAGCCAGTGTTTGTCCACAGACAGTTTTCCAGGTCATGTGGCCAGCATGACTAAACCATTTCTGGTGCAATGGAACTCCATGACAGAAGCCAGAGCGCATGGAACCACTGTTTACCTTCCCGCCACAGCAGTACCTATTTATCTTTTTGCACTGGTATGCTTTTTAACTGCTAGGTTGGCAGGAGCTAGGACAGAGCAACTGGAGCTCACTCCGTCGCAGGGATTCGAACTGCCAACCTTCCAAAAGTAAAGGCGCAGATAACCACAGGGGCATTGATGAAGTTCTATTACAATAAGGGAGGGCAGCTGATTGAACCTGCCCTAAAGGTATTTGGTAGCTTACCCAAATGCTTTATGACATTGAAATATGGGGCTCCGATTCAAACTCCGTTAAAGTTTTGGAAACTGTGCAGAACCATTTTTTTCCTGGAAATGATACTCTTTACCATCAGGAATATCAGCAGCTGTTCTTCATACAGAATCTGGGTGGTTACCAATAAAGGCAAGAGCAGACTATATCCAGTTAAAATATAACAATTTTAAAGCTTAAAAAATGGCTCCTATGTCTATTGAGCATTTTCCTACTCTGTGCTATATGGAACTGGATGATAAATAACCTCCAGATAGCAGATTGTCAAATGTTTTAGACTGTTGTTATTTTCTAGAACTGAGCTCTGCTTTGACCTTGAATAAATTCAACTAAGGGATTGGCTCTTCTGAATAGAATCTGGACGGGACCTGCAACCAATTAGAAACGCCAAAATTCCCTTGGTATCGATTATATGTTAACCTACCCCTTATATATAGACCCAAGAGATCACTTTCTGAAACCTTTGTTCACACAAGCAAGCTGGTACACACCAGCAGAAATGGTCCAGTTTCTTTTGAGTGACAACAATACCTCTGTAACACAGAGAGTGGCCCTCTATGCACTGGCTGGGGAAAAAATCAGGAAAAATGAGTTAGATAAAATTGCTATAAATTGTTGTCGTGATGTGTGTTTGTTGGTGTCTCTGATAACCTCTATTATATCACGGGTGTTGGTTCATATTATGGATGTATTATATGTATTGTTTTATTGGTACCGTTGCTGTGGGTTTGTCATGGCCTTTGGCTAGAACAATAAATTCATACTGAAGACTGAATAACTCCTATTGCAGAAAGAGAGGATGGGGAGCTGGAAAGATGGCCTTATATGCAATAGAAGCAAGTGCTAGAGAATTAGGCAGGTAGAGTGGGTATCTAAACACACCAGGAGGGAAAATTCACATGCAAATGACTGGGGCTTGGACTAATGCAAAAGTCTGCAGAAGGTAGAAAGGCAGGGCAAAGTGCTCATAATTACCTGTCCAAAGGAACAGAGATGTGGCTGACTCTAGGGCTGCTGGACAGTGATTATGAAAAGTGGATTGTGGGTCCTTTTAGTATAAAGTGAGTAAGCTTGCACACTTACTCTGCTTCCTGAAAGGATACTCAACAGACTCAGGCTGTGACGGAGTGACTGAACGTAAACAAACCTTTATAGGCAGCCCCTGAGCCAAAGTCTAATTCCGCTCCGGGTTCCAAGAACCTTCCCAATAAAGTTCCAGAAATAGATAAAACTTCCTTTGGGATAATCCTGGTTTGTGCCTCAAGCAAGGAAACAGATGGAAAGGGGAAGGAGGCAAGGGAAGATTGAAAAAAGCTAGTGCCTGCAGGAGTTGAGGCTAGGGATGCTAAATGGCAGCGATTTCCACTCCAACCTGTATTTGTCACAATCAGCATGTTTCTGTTCTACTGCAGTTCAGCTTCTTCCAAAATACCGTATTGGCCCGAATATAAGCCGCACTTTTTTTTTCCAAATTCCGACCACGAAAAGTTAAAGTACAGCTTAAATTTGAGAACTTACAAAAATTGGCTTTTACGATATCATTGCTGAAACATACGTTAAAATGGAACGGGTGTGAGTCCCTACGGAATTTTAAAGGAGCGGCTTATTTTCTGGTATTGGCTTTTTTTACTTTCCCCCCCTTGAATTTTAAAGGTGCGCCTTATTTTCGGGTACAGCTTATATTCGGGTCAATACGGTACTATGCTATTCATCTCCCTGTCTGCTGATCAACACGACTTGCAGAACTATTTGCAGAACTGATGCAACTTACATTCATTTCAATGTAAAGGAAACATAGAAACAATGTTTTAAAAGTAATCAGCTTTGTAGCTTTGCAGCCTTAAAAACAACAGCCACAATGTGGAGGAATACGAATTGTATCTTCTTGACCGACTTCCATTCCTGACCACTGAAGAAGATGCTAACTGCAGCACTTTCCGCTTTCATCAGAATTCTCCTGAAATCCCTGCTTGGAGCACAGGGTTGTAGCAGACTTGGAAAAGAACCTCCTGGGGGATTCCTAAAAGCTGAGCAAAATGATGCTGCCTCCCGGGCAGAACAAAGCTGGGACCAAGAGGCGCCCAGTTTCAGGAAAGGCACTTCCTTGTGGCCATTGGCTCTAACAGAAATGGTGATCTTGTTAAGGGCAGGGCAGGGTAAAAGGGACATTTTGTGACAAAAGATTCCGGTACTAAACATCACAACATCATTTTTCCACCAGAAAATGGCGGGGGGTCTCTGGTCAATGTGGAGTCACAGTCAGATAGCTGAGGATGTTGAGATTATTGCATTACTTTTCCTGGTTATAATGCTAGTGCGTCTATCCCAGTTTCTAATGTTCCTTTGACACTGCATTAACTCTTCCATTATAGAACTGTGGTGTGTGGTTGTTGTTTTTTATAAAAACAAATCAATATACTGCCATGCTAAATTTCATTCACACCAGAGAGCATGGTGTGACACAATGATGGATGTCATCAGATCACCCATGAAAACAGTGGGAAAGAATGGCTGCTTATCCAGTCCAGGGTGGGCAGTGGTTGCAACCCATCACAGTGGCTCTGCTACTGTCCAGAGCAGGGGTCAGCAAGGTTTACCTTGCCTGGGCCGAATCCGTCCTGCGGAGCCCCCTCCGTGGGCCAGATAGTGAGCGCGCACACCCGCAATTTTCAGCGTCTGCACAAGTCTGCACATGTGCAGACGCAATTTCCGGTGCTATGGAAGTGAGTCCCTGCGCTGCGCCACTCCAGTTAGTGGTGCGGTGTGGGGACTCGCCGAGCAGGCGGCTCAGTTCTGGGGCATCTCAGGGGCCAGTTAAACAGCCTCCGTGGGCCGCTTCCGACCCATGGGTCACAGGTTGCTGACGCCTGGTCCAGAGCAATTCAACTGCTGCCACAGCCATTAGTTTCTTCCCCAGGAGCATCATGGGGCCCCCGCCAGACCCAGTCTTAATTTGCACCAATCCGCAGCGGTGGGGGGGGCGCTTGGGAGCAGACCGGAGCGCGACAGTCTTCACTCAGGTCTACTCCCACCTTACTGTAAAGCTGCCTTATACAAATTGGTGCACGTAGTACTATACATTCCAACCATCTCATTCTTTGCAATGTCCCAGGCCAGAGCAAAACTTATAGGTATGTGCATTATAGCTGAGGGCCTCCCAGATTATTAGCATACATTGTTAGCTGAGAGGATACATTTGAAATGTGACTGCAAACAACGCCATTGTTGAATTCTAGTATTTTATTGTGTTGCATTGCTTCTACTCTTCATTTCTCCAGTTAAAAGCAGTGGAGTCTGGTCCATTATGGCCATGAAGGTCTTCATTGGTGCCCTCAAATAGGAGCATCAGTCTAAGTAATTTTTTAACAGAGTAAGTCGACTCCAGCACGTCTAAAAAAGAACATTTTGCCGTATAATATGCAATTTCTAAGCAATATGTGTTAAATGAGCCAGACAGATGGCTCCCACCTATCAGTTTTCTTTGCCAATGAGTGAAGCCACAGCTATTATGATTGATAAGTTACTTTGAAGCCCAGCCCTAGAAGTCCCTGGGATCTTAACAGGTGCAATAGTGGTGCAAATGGAGTGATGGCACAGGGCCCATGCCAGCAGGGACCCCAGAATCTTAAACAAAGAAGTCTCCAGTCCTTCTAGAAAGACAGTTTTCAAGCATAATGTGCAGGCAACCTTCTAAGTCTAGAGTTGCCAACCCAACACAAACAGGAGGAGGAGTATTGATGCTTCTCCTGGTTCTGCAGCACACAGCACTTGCTGAAGTTGGAAGATCCCAACCCACTTCCTGTTCCAATTGACTATGATCAGGGGTGCCAAGATGTGATGTGACTCCAGTGGCTGGCCCCTTTTCCCTCTTCCTCTTTGCTGCAGAGAAGGCTCCAAGCAGCCTCCTACTGGTGGCAGTGCAAGGAGGAAGAGGAAGAGCCACTGGCCACTGAAGTCATGAGGCCACCACATTCGGCTTTTCTCTGGCTCCTCTCAACATCCTAACATCATGCGCATGATGTCAGGACATCGGGACATCATGCGTCACATATGTTGCCCCCCCCCATTGCCATCGTAAGCTATCGCCTCTGGCTATGATGTTAGCTCTTCCCCTCCTTTCTGGAAGAAAAGATTTGCCTGGGCATTTGTTGTGGGACGAAGATGGAGAGGGAAAGATGGATAGTTGCCACCCCTTTGGGTTTTTGGAGGATGTTGTGGATGGGAGAATAGCTAAGTATATCTGAAGGAGCATCTCCACCCCCATCGTTCTGCCTGGACACTGAGGTCCAGTGCTGAGGGCCTTCTGGCAGTTCCCTTGCTGCGAGAAGCCAAGTTACAGGGAACCAGGCAAAGGGCCTTCTCGGTAGTGGCACCTGCCCTGTGGAATGGCCTCCCACCAGATGTCAAAGAGGAAAACAACCACCAGACTTTTAGAAGACATCTGAAGACAGCCCTATTTAGGGAAGCTTTTAATGTTTAATAGATTATTGTATTTTAATATTCTGTTGGAAGCCGCCCAGAGTGGCTGGGGAAACCCAGCCAGATGGGCGAGGTATAAATAATATTATAGTAGTAGTAGTAGTAGTAGTATGCCATTCCACCTCCTCTGTTTTGATAGCCCATGGAATGACTTCTCGAAAAGGAGGGGGTCAGACCCTCCAAGTGTCCCTATTTTCCAGGGACATCCCTGATTTAGAGAAGCCATCCCAGTTTCTGATTTGATCCCAGAATGTCCCGCTTTTCTTTAGGATGTCTCTATTTTCATTGGAGAAGTGTTGGAGGGTATGGAGTCATCCACCCCCCACACTGATTGAAGGCAATCCTGTATAGGGAAGGTTTTTTTTTAATGTTTAATGTTTTATTATGTTTTTATATATGTTGAAAGCTGCCCAGATTGGCTGGGGCAACCCAGTAAGATTCATGGGGTATCAATAGTAAGATTATCGTTATGGAATGGGACGTCCCTATTTTCATCGGATAAATGTTGAAGGGTAAGAAGTGCTGTGCCTGTTTTTCTTCTCCTTTCTTTGCTACCCAAGGAAAGGGTTATTGAAAGAGGGGCAGGGAAGCCTTCTTGTCCCTGGAGGGGGTTTTTCTGAAAAAGGGGCAAGAGGAAGTGCCAAGGTCTGCTTGCCTCGTCTTTGCTTTGCTGCCCACAGGCCTTGAGGCACATACAGCAGTCAGCTGCTCTGGCCAGGAAGGGCCTCTTGGAAAGTATGCATGTGTGTGGAATGCTGGAGGAAGAGAACAGGACCCACCCATTTGCTGTTCTATTTGTTTTGTTTTGCTGCCAGCCAGATGCATGGAGCAGTAGGCAAGCACAGCTGTTCGTTTTGCTTTGTAGCAGACAGCTACTTGAGGGACATTTTGAAAATATGGGGGTGGGAGCAGGGTTGGAGGAAGGAATTCTGGAACTGTCCTGTTGCTGCTGTGCTTGTTTTGCTGCCTGCCGGCATGTGATACAGGTAGACGCTTGAGAAGGGCATCAGTTGAATATGACGATATGGAAGCCCTTTCAAGTTTCTGCTTCATGCCATAAGATTGTTCCAAAGCTGGTGTGGACGTAGGGGGGGGGAGCCCTGTGTAGAGTCACCATAATTATTATCACCTTTTCCCACATTGTTCCCAAGTTGTTTGGGAGCAGGGCAGTGTAGAGCCATTCATCATTACTATCAGCATAACTGTTGCCACATTTTTCCTGATTGTTCCCAATATTGTTGTGGGTTTTTCTGAGGGTTGGGGGTCATCCATTTCAGAGGCCTCATAATTATCATCACCCTCTCCTCCTGCCTGGCTCCCAGGCAAGACTGTTCCCAAGTTGTTGGAGAGAACAGGGAAGTACAATGCAAAGGCAGAAATCTTATTACCAGATCCTCATACACTCCTGATGCTGACCTAGTCACATTTATTCAGGCAAACAAATAGGGACCCTGAAATGGCTGTGCCCCTTGGAGCATATATCTGCCCCTGTCTCAGACAGAGGTCTTTGCCAGTTCTACAATAAGAGCTCCTCTTCATTAGAAGACATTAGTGATTGAACATGACCTTAGATACACAAAGCATATAGCCTGCCACTGTGCTATAAACTGGTTATTTATTTCATCAATGCAAATACAGAGAGAGACATCGGCTGAGCACAAATCCTATAGATCTTAGATATGGGTCAGCAACAAGTGGCCCATAGGCCAAATTTGACCCTAAATTGATGTTATCTGGTCCCTCAGTGGTCAACCCCAGAAATAGAGAGTGGTGTGGATAAGAAGCAGCTAAATTAAGGGGGCTTTTACATCAGGTCATTTTGAGAGTAGGCAGTGGTTACTGACAGTAGGCAGTGGGTACGGTCATCCTTTTGTCGATGCTAACTATAGTCTAAGAGAAGGATGGGGGAACCTGTGGTCATCCATATGTGGCTGTACTGTAACTTAAGTCACGCCAGTGGTCAGTGGTGGCTCAACAACATCTGGAGGGCCGCAGGATCCTAATTTCTGGTGTAGGAGAGGTCAAAGAAACGATTCCTAAAAGTTGTATGGATATCCAGCTCTTGTTTTTCTGTTTCCTTTTCTGGAATTTTGCTGGAACTTGGTTTGTCTTTTTTGTTCTGATTTATCTGCTTGGCTCAGTTTATGAAATCAATACTGATTGCTGAGCTGAAATGGGGTACTGCTATTTTAAGAGCAAAAACTTGTTGCTTCCTGAAAAAGCTCCCCCCCACACCCTGCATTTCAAGAAACCCTTTAAGCTGTGGGGGAACCAGAGCGAAGTCATAGGAAAAGCAAAGCTAGCAAGCCAAAATTCTCCCCTTGTCTGACTACGCCTGAAATATTAGAAGCTGCCTTCTGACCAAGTCGCAATCACACTCTCAAAGTAGCCACCCCGTAGCAACAGGCAAAACTGATTAGTGAAACGAGAGCTGTTGCAAGAGGGTTTCCTGATGTCTAGCAGAAACAAACAAACCCACACCAACAAACCCGTATCTTTAAAATACATTAAAGCATCACCGCAGAAGACAACTTCTTTGTGTACTCAAAAAGGTATCGTTTCAATTATCTGTCTTTCAAGGGCAGCACATTTAAGGAGCTTACCTGTGTGGCATGCCACTCATATAGGCTACGGTGTATTCATGGGATAATTCGCATGCCTTGAGGTACCAGGTCATTTCCATCTCACGCAGGAGGGCTGCCCGCCGGGCCTTTAGCTGCATCTGGTCCAAGGTGGTCTTTTTTGTGTCCTTTTCCACGGAGACCTTTGGAAAGTGTGTTGGCTTCTTCATCTCGGGGTTTCTCACGGTCCCCCCAGTACGAGCTGCAAGCATCTTGGTGCTTTGCCGGTTCAAAAGGCACACACCATCTAAGTCTCTGGCCTGAAATCATACAAACTGATTTTTTTTTTTTCCAGCAGGCACTTTCATCCCTCTACAACCTTATCCTGGTCGCAAAGCTGTAATCAGATACACATCTACAGGGCTTAAACTAGAAAGCAGAGCTGTACCCTTTCCATGGACACATCTGGTCGCAGTTTTCTACCTTTTGATGTCCTTGACTGCAACAAGCACTTTAATTTTAAAAAAATAAATAAAATAAAATAAAATTCTGGAGCAAATCCGGAGCAGAGGCTGAGTGTGGTTCCTATGTGTAAAAAGCAGGGGCACTCTGCACATGCTCAGAGCCACTTGGCTACTACTGCACACATTCTATGACCCAAGTCTGGTAGCCCTGGCAGAAATTGGAAGGCAAGACTGCAGGAGATAGCAAATTTCATAACTAAGGGAGAAGGATGCAGGTTTAGCCAGGTTTATGCAGCATGTGAATTTCACTGTGTACAATCTCTATAGCGTCAAGCCTTGGGGTGTGAAGATGGAGTTTGCAAAACAAATTAGGGCTCCTTCACACTTCCACTTGCCCCATTATCATCGTTTACTTGCTGTTTACCATTGAATCGAAGCAAGCATCAGCTGAGTTTTATCCAGATTGACATTCACTCTGGTTCAGTGCTAAAGAGTGGGTTTTCCAGCGGGGAGCTGTGGGGCAAAGGCACAACCACTCAGACCTGTGCCTAGAAAACATGGGAACAGTGGGAAACTGCTTGGCCCCATACTTTCTAGGCACAGGACAAGTGGATATTTAGAGAAGCCCCACATCTCTGTTGGGGGCTTGCAAGCATCAGTTTACACCCCCATTTTGACAACCTAGAGTCCACCTGTTGCCCAATTCTGTGCCAGGCCATGAGAGAAACACAAAAGTTCCTGATGAAGCAGAAAACAGATGCAAAGAGAAGCAAAACAGCCTTTATATTAGCATTTCTTGTTTATTTTATTAAATGATTTGCTTGCAAGATTACTTTTATTAATCAAAAGAAGGCAGTGTTGTCTAAAGTCTGTTCGGTTTTGCAATTCTTTTTAGTAGTGCCTACTTCTTCATCTGTCAAAAAGCCACAAAAATATTGCAATGAAACAATGGAAGGAGATATACGTATATATGCACGTATATGGTTATGGTTGGTATTCAACTAAGTTTCACTCAGGATAGACCCACTGGGTCCATTAATTTGGCCAAGGCAGATTAATTGGATGCACAAGGTCCATTAATTCCAATAGGTCTGCAGTGGGTAAAATTTTGTTGAATACCACCTTATGAAAAAAAGTCCAGAGTTTAACATGACTGAAAATCTGTGGAACAAGGCAGGTTTCCTCAATCACGAGTTGACATTGTAGAATTTCTGCACAGGTTTTATGTAAGCAAATCAGGTTGAATGCTCAGCTAACAGGTTGTCTGGAGGAGCCCTGGCTTACATCAGATGGTTATCCGCAGCTTGTAGGATTTGAAGAAGGTTTATGCAAAACCAAAGTTCATTTTGCCATGCTTTTTATTTTGTGAAACTAACAGCACTACCCTAGGAATGTCTTCTGAAAAGTAAGACTATATTTAGTAGGATTGCCATATCTTGAAGGGCAAAATAGAGGACACCCCGAGCCGCCCTCATGTGCCTCTTTCCATGGCTCAGGCTGGCAGCGAATGCAGCATGTGTAGTGCCCTTGCCCACACCTCTTTCCCTGGCACAGGCTGGCAGCAGCCATGGTGTGCAGAGCAGCCCAAGCGCAAGTCCACCCCCCCCCCAAAAAAACCCCTGAACATTTCCTTTAAAATGTAAAAATCTTGCCAGATGGGCATGTTGACCCCCAAAAGGAGGACATGTCCAGGTTTTCCCGGACATATGGCAATCCTATATTTAGTTCATTGGGACTTACCTGGAAGTAAGTGTAACATTGTAGTTGCAGCACAGAGCTAATTCAGAAATGCAGAAAAGATAGAGGCTGCTACTTAAAACATTAAGTAAATACAGTTGCAGCTAATCTGAAGTATTAGTTGTTCATGTCATAACAAGCCATTGTCAAGGCAGATATTCCCTTAACACAACTGCTTAATGTTAGCATGCATTAATCCGTTCAGGTGGCAATACCTTCTTGGCCACCCAGGGTAATCCCAAACCAGCCTATGAAAAATGTAGAACTGATACACAGTGGATGGCTTTGCTCCTAGAAAAGGGATCTAATGGTCTTTAAATATTGATTCCGGGATTCTTCAACCGAATTTCCATAACCAGTTCAGTTTACTCACAGTCAGTTGATCGGCCATAGCCAAGCTGTTAATGTACAAACCAAGGCAATGAATCCTTTGTGGAATTAATGGACACAATTTTCCCACTTAGTTTATGGGAGGCAATCAGAGACTTTTTGCAAGAGTGTAGGTATATCAAATAGGAGATTTCAGAAAGGAGGAACGGAACGAATTTTTGCAAGGTACAGCTGCAGGACAATGGAGAAAGCTCTTGGACCAAAGGGGAATTCATTGGCATACAATACAATCACAATACAGGTCAAATGAAAATGTGGATGAGCTCATTAATTTCAATGGGTTTACTCTGAGTAACACATAATTTGTGCTGGTCCCGAGGGTTAACCATGCGGCGAGGTCCGAGTCCAGTCCGAGGTCGAGGGTGCGGTATGGAGGCAGTCTGTCAAAGCTGAAGCGGGGTCCAAGGCAGGGAGTCAGGTGAGGTCAGGAACTCTGGCAGAAGAGCAGGACAGAGTGCAGGCAGGAACAGGCTACCAACAATGTTGCTCCCGCAACCTGGGACTGGGCGGGCTGGCTTTTATATGCCCCGAGGCATAGGGCGGTCCCGGTCCACAGGTGACTTGCCTCTCCTGGCCTGGAGGCGAGCACTCCTCCTGCGAGAACTTAGTTCCCTCCGCCTCTCAGGCTCAAGCCCCAGCCCCGGCTTAGCTGGTTCTGGAGGCGGGGACTCCTGTGCAGGCTGGGATTCCTCAGGTTCAGCCTCCGAGTCTGAATCCCAGGCCATCACATAATTGAATACCGCCCAATGGTAATGCCAAAGGCCATTTGCCCTGAATTCCAGTTGCCGGGAATCACAAGTGGTAAAATGTGATTGTACCCAGTTCCTTTCAGGCTTATTGTATGCACCTGATTGGCCACTGTCAGAACAGGAAACTGGTCTAGATGGGCCAAGGAGCTCATCAAGCTGGTTCTTCTTATCTACTCCCAGGGGAGTGGGGTTAGGATTGCCACCTAGCTTGTCCCATTGATTTCAGTTGGTAAAAGTTAAAAGGTAAAGGACCCCTGGATGGTTAAGTCCAGTCAAAGGCGACTATGGGGTTCCGGCGCTCATCTTGCTTTCAGGCCGAGGGAGCTGGCGTTTGTCCACAGACAGCTTTCCAGGTCATGTGGCCAGCATGACTAAACCGCTTCTGGCGCAACAGAACACCATGACAGAAACAAGAGCGCACGGAAACTCCATTTACCTTCCCGCCGGAGTGGTACCTATTTATCTACTTGCACTTTTGATGTGCTTTCAATCTGCTAGGTAGGCAGGAGCTGGGACAGAGCAACGGGAGCTCACCCCGTCACAGGGATTCAAACCGCCAACCTTCTGATCTGCAAGCCCAAGAGTCTTAGTGGTTTAACAAATATAGTCTGGCTCCAACCCGTGAGGAAATATTTTTCGTGCTGCTACAAATGCTTGTTTAAAGGACAGTAAGTTGAGGGCTGCTGGGTATCCTTTCAGCATGATCCTTTCTCTTGTAGATGAGCTCCTGTTAGAAGGCCAGCTTGTTATTTAAGGGAAAGGGACACCGTTCTGCAGTCCTGACTTGGGGAGGACGACGTCCCGTTCAAGCTCCTGTATCAAGATTCATTGACTAGTGTGGTGGTTGATTGTGTGTTTAGATCTGTGTTTTTCCAAATAAGCAAGTCCCTGCTTCTCTTAAACCTGCCTTGCACCGTGTAACCCTGTGCTTTGTTTTCCGAGAAGAACAAGGTTTCGATTAAATCCTGCTTTTAAGAAGCGGTGAGAGTGTTGCTTCTTCCACAGAGTAAAGGATCCATGAATGGACCCCCCTTTTGGTGTTCTCATTGTGAAATTATATTTTATTGACAGCATTTCCTTCTGTTATCTAGGAGCATCACTTTGAACCCAGAGGACTCCTATCTTGCATTTGGGGATTCCATATTTTCTCAGCCCAAAGTGTGTTTCCCAGTCAGGAAGCACTTTGGTGGCAAGTGCCTCAAAAGCAAGTACATTCATCCCGGCCTCCCTCCATTCTCGTGAAGATCTGCTGTTTCATCAACGCTGAGTTTGTGCACAATCTGACACACAACAGAGCGACTTCTTGCATTTACCCAGAACAAACAACAGCTGTGCTTGCTTTGCTTCCACAGTCCTTTTCTTTGGGTCTTGTCACAGAGAATCAGATTAGAAAGTAATGCTTAGGCTGTCCTCTACTGGTGTGGAGACCTTCCTACACTTGGAACTTGAATGCTGGAGAAAATGGGGTCTCTTATTAACATTTCACATTAGAAAGCAGGGTGCATTGCAGACATAGACCCACAAGCCTCAATTTGATTTTGAAGCATTATGGTGGGAATTGCAGCCCAAAACTTCTGAAGGGCACCAGGTTAACAAAGGGTGCATCATGCCACTTGGGTTATTTCCTAACATGGAGTGGGGAACCTCGGGCCCACAGAGAAAATGCAACCATCCTAGCTGCTCTGCCCTAGAGATTCTCTCCATGCAACCCTGCTCCCAAATCACACCCCATCTCCTCATGCCACATATCCCCCAACATTTCCCCAATGAAAATAGGGGAGTCCTATTCCATAGCAATAGTAATAATAATAATAATAATAATAATAATAATAATAATTTAATTATTTACTTGCCACCCAGTAAACACTTTTAAAAATCCCTGTACAGAGCTGCCTTCAGATGTCATCTAAATGTTGTATAGTTACAGTACCTATCTCCTTGGCTCAGGGGTTGCATAATTCCATGCCCTCCAATATTTCTCTGATGAGAATAAAGATATCCTAAGGAAAAGCGGGATGCGGGTGGTGCTGTGGTCTAAACCACAGAGCCTAGGGCTTGCCGATCAGAAGGTCGGCGGTTCAAATCCCCGCGATGGGGTGAACTCCCATTGTTCAGTCCCAGCTCCTGCCAATCTAGCAGTTCGAAAGCACATCAAAGTGCAAGTAGATAAATAGGTACCGCTCTGGCAGGAAGGTAAACGGCGTTTCCATGCGCTGCTCTAGTTTCGCCAGAAGCGGCTTAGTCATGCTGGCCACATGACATGGAAAAACTGTCTGCGGACAAATGTCGGCTCCCTCGACCAATAAACCAAGATGAGCGCTGCAACCCCAGAGTCGTTCGTGACTGGACTTAACTGTCAGGGGTTCTTTACCTTTACCTTTAAGGAAAAGTGGGATATTCCAGGATCAAATCAGAAACCGGGATGGCTTCTGTAAATCTGGGACTGTCCCTGGAAAATAGGGACACTTGGGGAGGGGGTGTCTGGGAATGTCCTGCTTTTCCCCAGGCTGTCCCTATTTTCATCAGAGAAATATTAGAAGGTATGGAGTTATGTGACCCCCGAGCCACGGAGATGAGTAACTATACAACCTTTAGAAGACATCTGAAGGCAGCTCTGTATAGGGAAGCTGTATCTGTTGGAAGCTGCCCAGAGTGGGGCTGGGGCAACCCAGTCAGATGGGTCGGATACTATTATTATTATTATTATTATTATTATTATTATTATTATTATACAGGACATCCCTATTTTCATCAGAGAAATGTTGGAGGGTGTGAAACCCTGGAGAGCCAATTCCAACTAGACTAACCAGTAACGAGCTAGGTATCTATCTCAGTGCGTCTCATGGTCCTGCTCTGAAGGTTGAGCATTCCGTTTTTTGAATGTGCGTCATAAGTGTGAACATCATGTATTTGTTAAAAGGAGGGGGAAGCAGCATGCCTATCCCACCCTTTGCAGCAAAGCTATGTATATCCACCCAGTTACACGTGGGCCGTTTCATCTGCCATTTCCTGAAGTGCGATAGAGGAGGTCTACAAGCCAATTGCCAGAGAAACCGCTGTGCTAGGCTGGCTTTGTGGAGAAGGCCCGCTGTGTTCCGTTTACCGCAAAAGCCTGTTTGAACAAAGGAGCCATGTGGTCTGTTTCCTGGCTTCCGAGCTAATAATAAACAACTTGTCAAAGGCCTCCCAAGGGGCTGTTGCCAGCCTCACCCATTCCCTGTGGGACACAGCTTAAGTGGGTGCTTCAGTTCGCTCCTCACAATCAACAGGTTGATGACATTCGCTGCTCCTATTTGAAATAATTTCCTCATCAAGAGATGCATGGTTCCCCGCAGGGTGTAAATATGGCCTCTCCATCCATAAAAATAAACCTTCGGCGTGATAATAGATAGACATCCGAACTTAGGCAAGTTTGGCTTTTTGAAATGTGGCTCTGCCATGCTGCGTCTGGTTACCGGGTTGTTGTTTTTTTAGGACTATTCATAGGCTAGTTTCTTCGGGGTTAGCTGGCCCTCTTCTGGCCAACAGGCTGAAAAACATCCCACCTGGCAGGTAGCTGAAAACTACCTGGTCCTAAAGCTAGGTAGCTGTTTTCGCAAGGCCCTTTTGGTAACAATGCATCTCGTGAAAATTCTTCTACTTAGCCTGGACTTGCAGCAGTTGTAGATTTTGGATTAGCTGCACCCATCACCCACAACATGCAATCACCTGGAAACATTCTTCAATAGTGACTAAGCCACTGCTGTTTTCTGCTTTGTCCCCATTCTGAAAGGAGTGGCTATCACATACCGGTAGTTCACGGAGGAGGGGGAAATGCAGGTCCAGGAGCCAGATGTGGCCCTCTTGGCTTTCCTGTCTGGCCCTTGTAACTCTCCCCTGGCTACATCCCCAGACCCCTCCAAGTGTCCCTATTTCCAGGGACGTCCCTGATTTACAGAAGCCGTCCTGGTTTCTGATTTGATCCTGGAATGTTCCACTTTTCCTTGGGATGTTCCTATTTTCATTGTTGGAGGGTATGGAGTTATCTGACCCCTGAGCCATCTAAAGGCAATCCTGTACAGGGAAGGTTTTTTAAAAAAATGCTTAATGTTTTATTATGTTTTTATATATGTTGGAAGCTGCCCAAAGTGTGGTGTAGTGGTTAAGAGTGGTGGACTCGTAATCTGGTGGACCAGGTTTGATTCCCCACTCCTCCACATGCAGCTGCTGGGTGACCTTGGGCTAGTCACACTTCTTTGAAGTCTCTCAGCCCCACTCACCTCACAGAGTGTTTGTTGTGGGGGAGGAAGGGAAAGGAGATTGTGAGCCGCTTTGAGAATCAGTCTTCTCCGATAAAGAAAACAATGCCCGACCTGAAGAATTTGGAGCAAATGATTCAGCAGAGGAAACACAGCCCAGAATAACTAAGGAGATAGTACAAGAATACTTGGCTAGTTTAGATGTATTCAAGTCTCCAGGGCCAGATCAACTGCATCCAAGAGTATTAAAAGAACTGGCAGATGTGATCTCAGAACCACTGGCAGTCATCTTTGAGAATTCCTGGAGAACAGGCAAAGTCCCGGCAGACTGGAGGAGGGCAAATGTTGTCCCTATTTTCAAAAAGGGGAAAAGAGAGGACCCAAATAATTACCGCCCAGTCAGTCTGACATCAATACCAGGGAAGATTCTGGAGCAGATCATTAAGCAAACAGTCTGTGAGCACCTAGAAAGGAATGCTGTGATCACCAATAGTCAGCATGGATTTCTGAAAAATAAGTCATGTCAGACTAACCTGATCTCGTTTTTTGACAGAATTACAAGCCTGGTAGATGAAGGGAACGCAGTGGATGTAGCCTACCTTGATTTCAGCAAGGCATTTGACAAGGTGCCCCATGATATTCTTGTAAAGAAGCTGGTAAAATGCGGTCTTGACTATGCTACCACTCAGTGGATTTGTAACTGGCCTACTGACCGAACCCAAAGGGTGCTCATCAATGGTTCCTCTTCATCCTGGAGAAGAGTGACTAGTGGGGTGCCACAGGGTTCTGTCTTGGGCCCGGTCTTATTCAACATCTTTATCAACGACTTGGATGATGGACTCAAGGGCATCCTGATCAAATTTGCAGATGACACCAAACTGGGAGGGGTGGCTAACACCCCAGAGGACAGGATCACACTTCAAAACGACCTTGACAGATTAGAGAACTGGGCCAAAACAAACAAGATGAATTTTAACAGGGAGAAATGTAAAGTATTGCACTTGGGCAAAAAAAATGAGAGGCACAAATACAAGATGGGTGACACCTGGCTTGAGAGCAGTACATGTGAAAAGGATCTAGGAGTCTTGGTTGACCACAAACTTGACATGAGCCAACAGTGTGACGCGGCAGCTAAAAAAGCCAATGTAATTCTGGGCTGCATCAATAGGAGTATAGCATCTAGATCAAGGGAAGTAATAGTGCCACTGTATTCTGCTCTGGTCAGACCTCACCTGGAGTACTGTGTCCAGTTCTGGGCACCACAGTTCAAGAAGGACACTGACAAACTGGAACGTGTCCAGAGGAGGGCAACCAAAATGGTCAAAGGCCTGGAAACGATGCCTTATGAGGAACGGCTAAGGGAGCTGGGCATGTTTAACCTGGAGAAGAGGAGGTTAAGGGGTGATATGATAGCCATGTTCAAATATATAAAAGGATGTCACATAGAGGAGGGAGAAAGGTTGTTTTCTGCTGCTCCAGAGAAGTGGACACGGAGCAATGGATCCAAACTACAAGAAAGAAGATTCCACCTAAACATTAGGAAGAACTTCCTGACAGTAAGAGCTGTTTGACAGTGGAATTTGCTGCCAAGGAGTGTGGTGGAGTCTCCTTCTTTGGAGGTCTTTAAGCAGAGGCTTGACAACCATATGTCAGGAGTGCTCCGATGGTGTTTCCTGCTTGGCAGGGGGTTGGACTCGATGGCCCTTGTGGTCTCTTCCAACTCTATGATTCTATGATTCTATAAAGCAGGATATCAAATCCATACTCTCCCTCTCCTTCTTCTGTGGCAACCCAGTAAGATGCACGGGGTATAAATAGTAAAATCATCATTACGGAATGGGATGTCCCTATTTTCATTGGATAAATGTTGGACCATCCCTCACTGGTCCTGCTTCACACTCGTATGTTTTTTGCCTGGCTGTAATGTGTCCTTCAACTCTCACACCTTCTCTATGAAGGACAGAAGTTTATGTGTGTACAAGCCTACAGTACAAAGGTAACATTTGAATCAGTTGCTCCACTCACTTTTGCCTCTGGCCCCGCCTACCACTGCCATGTGGCCCTCAGAACATTGGCCAGAAGGGAATGTGGCCCTCAGGCTGAAAAGAGTTCCCCACCCCTGCCCTATGAAGGACCAATCTGGATTTTAGACACTAGACATCTTCACTGTTCTTTTCCTGTGCTTCCCACTGGAATGCTGTGAATCAAATATGATCTACACATGCCGTGGAATGAAATGTCAGGGAAGTGGAGGTGGAAGAATTGACTGGATTATATTAGGCTGTGAGTCATTTTTAATTTTTAATTTTTTTTTTTTAAACTCACCAATCAGAAAATTAGCACAGCAGGGAGTGGATTATGAAATAACCTTCCACTCAGATGTTATTTTTCTCCCTCCCTCCCTTCTCACTGGAAATGTAATACGTGGGAGAACATTATTGGATTTATTCCCTGTCCATCAATAAAATATCCAGGATAGCTTACAAAGTTGAAAAACAATACACAGAAAGAAAGAGAGTAAAATAGAAAAGGTTTTCACCAGGTGCCAAAATGATGCTAGTGTAAATAGATATCAGGGACTGGCTGTATGCAGGAGGGGTAAGAACCAAGCAGGGTAATCCCCAAGGGCAGAAGGGGGTTGGTGGTGGGACAATGAGTGGTCAGAGGGAGAAGAGGGAGAAGACAGGGAGGTGGTGTTGGAAGCTGAAGAGTTAACAGGGCTTAGTGAGCAGGAAGAGGCTATGACAGAGAGAAGTCCAGGTTCAAGGGCAGAAGCAGGAGAGGAGGGAGGCCAAGAGGCAGAGTCCAGCTTGTGAAGAGACATGGGTGCTTCCCCTTCCTGCTATGATGAGCTCCCCTCCCCTCTGGTGTCCCAGAACCAGAAGAGGCATGAAGAGGGTGGAGGAAAGTTAGCTTCACACAAACGCAGTCTCAGATTGCTTGGGGGAAACCCTGGAGAGGAGGGGACTCAGATGGCTGTGGGGAGGTGGGGATCTTCAGCCTCAGCAACAGCTTCATGGGGGCAAGACCTGCCGGAGATGAGTCTGTGGGCTCATTAGGCCTGACACTCCTGTGCAGACCCTGTTTTGGCTAACAAAGAGTTAACTCCAGCTTGCTCAGTGTGATTTACTGCTGGCTCGCTCCTTTCAATAGCTGGTTACCCTCAGGGAGAGCATTCCAGAACTGATAGCCAGTGCTGTGCAGTGGTTGGAGTGTTGAACTAGCAGCAGGAGGACCAGGGTTCAAATCCCTACTCTGCCCTGAAGTTTACCTTGGGCCAATCACCATCTCTCAGCCTAAACTACCATGTATGGGTGTTAATAAAATAGAGAACCATGGTTAAGGTTTGTCAACCTGCTTGTAAGGAGAAAGCAAGGCCACCAGATGGACCACATAAGCAACCAAGACTTAGGAGAGTAGGTTTTGGCGGGGGTGTTTTTTTTTTTAAGGATTTTTTTTAAGCAACCCCTTTCTCTGCAACAGCACAAGAGGCCCTGTGCAATGCAGCCACTTGAGGCAGCAGAATGACTTGGGCCAACCCTGAAATTGCAGGAGGCTAACAAAACAAAAGCAAAGCAGTAACCATGGCAGCAAGATCATAAGCAATTAGTCTGAGAAAACAAGGCAAGATTGGAAGCTGCCTCAGTGCTACGGATGGAGCAGAACCCATTTGCTTCAGCCAAGGATGCAGCCCAGGACTTGACAAAGTCCAGTACAAGGTGCTTTCTATTGCATTCTGCACACATGTACACAGAGAAGATATTCACCATCACAAGAGAAAAGAGGTAATAACATGAACAGTTAAGATGTAAATGAGGCACAGTTGGGAACAACGGAGTGTTCCTCTACTAAGGTGAAGCCAGCAGTGTGTTGGTGTTGAGGCCTCAGTCCCAAAGGAATGCCAGCTATTAACTGGAACAGCTTGAACAAGTATTTCTCCTTTCCCTTGTGAAAAGCAGCCGTTGTATTTTTCTTGCCACAAACGGCGCTGAGCAAATTAGACAGACAGCATCTGGCTGTAATAATCGTCTCCCCACAATCTCAGCCTGTCACTTCCACTGTCTTTCCTTCCTAGAATTCCATTTGCAGGCTCATCCTTGGTTGACAAAACCTTTGTTTTTGAACTGATGGGTTGAAATATACTCGGAGTTCTGTAGTGATTTCATGCTCTTTATTGCAGCTTGTAAAACAGTGATTGACTTGCCCCCCCCAAACCTCAGGCTTTTATATACATTATTTACACAATGAGTCCCGTCTGATTGGCTGATTAACTTCCTCCTGGAGCCTGATTGGTCTTTTCCTGAAAGCCAATCAGTTGTTGCATTCTTGGATCCTACTTGCCTATTGTTCTAGGATCCAAGCTTAGTACATAACATGGGTTATAAAAAGAGGTGTCTCGCCCTACTTCCCCAAGCAGTAGGGGGTTCCACGGGTGGCCTCTTTTCAGAGTCTGATTGCAATGAGGAAATGTTGGCACCTTATCGTGCCTAATAGTTGTATGTCTACAAGGATGCATGCAGATCATATTGGAAGCAAATAGGCTCCTAAGGCAAGGCAGCACTGCCATCCATCCTGCCTCAGACTCTGTAAAGATGCCTCTACCTGTTGCCAACTCCAGACACAGGTTGCTTCCACAGGCATTCTACAAGCATTGGGACGCAGATGGCACTGTGGTCTAAACCACTGAATCTCTTGGGCTTGCTGATCAGAAGGTCAGTGGTTCGAATTCCCACGATGAAGTGAGCTCCCATTGCTCTGTCCCAGCTCCTGCCAACCTAGCAGTTCAAAGGCATTCAGGGGTCCTTTACCTCCCCCCCCTTACCTTCTACAGGCATTGCTTTTTCACAATTAGCTGGATTCAGAATTAGAATGAAGGATTCACACAAGTTCTTAATATAATACAGTATTATCTGGCAACACTTGGCCTCAGGGTATTAGTTTACTTGCACACAAGTGAGTCATGTTTATCAAAAGTCCTTTCCAATCTTAAGCAATGTTTTCCCCCTTAAATAGCCTGTTTTAATGCTTCCTGAGGATAAGTGGGGCATTGAATACTCATTGAATAGCCCCGCTTAATTGCCTGAATGCCAGTTTCTGTTTGGAGAACCGAGTGGGCTTTAATTACTGTTTCCTGATTATTTTCTTTGAATTGCTACAGAAAAATAAGGTTAGTTCACTATTAAAAAAAGAAAAAGAGAGGGGGAAAAGATAACAGTCTCCTCCTCACCGCATAATGTCCTCTCTGCATGATCAGGAACAATCAAGTTTTCCAATCATGGGAATAGAACCAGAGGCATATTCATACAGAGGCTAGTTTCCTCCCTTCAGAATGAATCTGTTGCTTTCATTTGTGAAAGCAGTTATAAAGTGAGAATATGAATCTGAGACCCATTTTATGAGTGTAAATGGGGTGGGAGGAATCTCCGAACTGTTTGTTCGCTTGCGTTAGTTTTCTATGCCACTCTTTGCACTCCAATGTTTCCACACAATTAAAAAGAAAACACAGTTCAAATCATTAGCTCCTTATACTGTAAGCATATATCTCTGATCACATGAGCAAGCCATCAGCTTAAATGAAACTTGTCCCACTCTGCCTTAACACACCAGGAATGCTTCCGATAGGGACAATTTAGCAGCACCAGCTCAGCTTTAAGGCAGAATAGCAACTCTGCTTTCAAGAGACCAGTTTATCAAGCTTTCTTCCTGATTTGTTTGTGCAAAAGAAAATAAAAAATTCAGGGAACTCCTATGACACCAGCTCTTTATGGAACATTTGTTTTGATATGTTTATAGGAAGATTGTACAACGTCACGCCAAGCAGTTATTCCGTCCCTACTTCTGTGTAAGGATTGCAGTGCAACACATGCACGCCCCCCCCAAAAACACCACCCCAGGGCAAGTATATGGTAGTGCTAGCAATGAACTTCAACTGAAGGGGGGAAAATGGGCTTCATTCAGGGGCAGGGTGTCTCTGGCAGCCCTCCAGGTTTCTCCAATTTGTCCTCTCCCCAGGCCACACCTCCTGGAGTGCTTTTGCTTGACTGGAATGTGTTCTTCGGCTGTACTAATGCCCCTTGCTCAACAACGTTTTTTGTCAGGATTTTCACTGTTTGAAATATGGCAACCCTAGGTGTGTATGTGTATAGAAACCTCCAGGTTTCGCATGGCCCAGTTATAAAGGTAAAAAGGTAAAGGACTCTTGGACGGTTAAGTCCAGTCAAAGGCGACTATGGGGTTGCAGTGCTCATCTTGCTTCAGGCCGAGGGAGCCAGCATTTGTCCACAGACAGCTTTCCGGGCCATGCGGCCAACATGACTAAACCGCTTCTGGCACAGCTGATGGGAACCATAGCGCACAGAAACACTGTTTACCTTCCCACCGCAGTGATACCTATTTATCTACTTGCACTGGTGTGCTTTTGAACTGCTAGGTAGGCAGGAGCTGGGACACAGCAACTGGAGCTCACTCCGTCACAGGGATTTGAACCGCCGACCTTCTGATCAGCAAGCCCAAGACCCTCAGTGGTTTAGACCACAGCGCCACCTGCATCCCAAATGTAACCCAGAAAGGTAGGACTTATGTCCATTGTTCCCCCTACACCACTAGTATGTGACCCTCAGCTATGAAAGCTTCACCTCTCCTGGTTGAAATAAACAACTGGAATCCAGTTACACTGAGGCATATTCTGCTACCCAGTGATAACTCTTAGGATCCTTTGCACTGAGCAAGGGCTAACCTGTTCCTGGATAGCTACAAAATGTCTGCCACTAAAGACAAGGGCAATTTTGCCTAAGTGACAGTAAGAACTGCATTGCCATTTTCACGCCAGATCACCTTCCTGCTACTGCAGTTCCTCAAGTGCCCCATTTATCACTTTGGTTATGCTCACAGGGCCATAAATAAACGCCCCTCGTTTAATTTACAGAGCCTAGTGGAGAGCAAGGCATTTCTAAATGGAGGCCTCCGTATTTCAAGCTGACCTCAAACCTGACTCATTTCCTGGAATGGGTAGGTGGCGACGCAGATTTTCCGCAGGATGATTTACTTCTCAAATTGTTAATCTGAAGGTGGGCCTCTTTCCTTGGTGATATTTCAAATAATCCTAAAAGAGTGTCAGGGAAAGTACATGTCAGGGAATCAGGAGGGCAAACTGCAAAATTAATATGGCCTGCATATCTTGTCAGAGTTGGGCCACAGTCAGCAGTCTGGAGCTAGTCAGCAGCCAGGAACTGGGAGTCAACAGTTTCTCACACATTGTCATGGGCCAGGAGTCAGCTTCACCTGTTTAACAGCAGCCTGAAGGTGGAGAAGGTGAAGTGACTCCACCTGCATCTGATCAGCCTTCACAGAGGAGAAGGTACTGATGAGAACCAGCTGGCTCTTGCCTTCTTAAACAGAGCTCTCAGCAGCAGTCTGATGCTGGAAACAACGCCTGTAATTCCTTGCCCTACCTTGCTGCTTCCTGTTGAACCCTCGGCTCTGCAATCATCTGGGTTCCCTGATCTCTGTACTGTTGGGCTTCATATGTGGATTCTGCTCTCAAGCAAGAGTTACTGAGAGACTCCTAGCCTCTGCTTGTTCAGCAACAGAACTGAGACGGGGCTACGACACACAGGGCTCTTCCAGACTAGCCCTTGTCCTGCTGCTTCTCCCTGAGGAAACCCAATCTTTGCTGCTGAATCAGAGCAAACATCCACCAGGGTTTCTCCAGATTGACATTTGCTTCACTAAAGAGCAGGTTTTCCCAGGGAAGGCGGCAGGGCAAGGGCAAAACCACTTAGACCTGTGCTTTCTAGGTGCAGGACAGGCAGAAGTGTGGACAAGCCCACAATGTTTATCTTCTAAGCTACAGGACAACCTTGCTGACAGCTATTGGATAGAGTGTAGAAGAATTGCTGTTTGGGGGAAGGGCTGTAGCTCAGTGGTAGAACATCTCCTTCATGTGCAGAAGGTCCCAGTAAAGCTGGGTATGTACGCCCCCTGTCCGTGTCCCTGGTCAGCTTCTGCCAGTCAATGTAGACAGTAGATGGACCAATGGTCTGTCTGATTCTGTTTTGCCAATGTTTTTAGTGCTTGTGAAAGAGTAAGGGCTTTTGCAAAGGCATGGTAATAAACTTCCATCGTTCCAACTCCCCTTCTCAAAGGTAAAGGCAGGGATATCAAGAACCCTTTCCCTTTGTTTAAAAAAAGAAGTGCTAAAAATATGTGCCATGGCCTGCAGCAGACTTCTTGAAGGACAGACAAATTAACCCTTTGTGGCTGCATGATTGCCAACCCATCATCATAGCAGAAAAATGCCATCGTTTCCAGGAAAGGGATCTTGTGTCCAAACCATTGTGCTAAATAATGTTTCTCATTTTGGTGCTCTGGTCTTTGAAGCTGCTTTGTGTAGTTCTTCATGCCTCCCATTCGATTTCTGGCAAGTATGGCTTTGTTCCCCCTCCAAGGCTTCCAGTCAGAGGTAGGAGGAGGGGGGTGGAAAAATCAATGTTGCATGAATCACACGCTGCATTGTGGAGATTTACTTTGGAATTGTTCCTTTTGTTTAATAACATATTACCCGCATGCAGTGCTGATGCCAGGCTGTTTTGCACCCTAGGCATCTGCCTTCCCCCCCCCCCAAATTGCTGATTTCAATTTTCAAAAGCAAATGCCTCGTAGTAAAAAAATGAAAGGCAATTCTAATGGGGGAAAATGAGTGGGTGGGTTGTAATGTACTATTTACTTCAAAATGATAAAATTCTTCAAAATATTAAAAATAAAAGTAAAATGTTATCAGGAATTAATAAATAATAATAATAATAATAATAATAATAATAATAATAATAATAATAAATAATAATTTATTATGTATACCCTGCTCATCTGGCTGGGTTTCCCCAGCCACTCTGGACAGCTCCCAATAGAATATTAAAAACACGATAAAACATCAAATTTTAAAAACTTCCCTATAAGCTATAACAAAATCTAATCTGTATAAAACTCTGCCCTTCAATGGTCAGTTGAGTCCTAGGCATCTGCCTAGTTGGTCTAATGATAGCACTGCCTCTGCCTGCATGGTATTGGTGGTTGGTGGAAGTTCAATACATAGAGAGTTGTCTCTGTGTGGCTGTGCTTCTCAAAAGCCTAAAAACCTGAAGTCCCACATAAAAATTGCAGGGAGTCATCCTACAGGTTGGCACCCCCCAGTTTCAGCCAAAGTGTTTTTCTAGGATGCTGCCTGCCCTTTAGACTAACAGCCCCATCACTCTCCCAGAAGAGAAGGCACATTTGCCGTGACATTATCCACACAAAGCCTTGGCTGAACGTTGAACCCTGTAATAAACAGCAGCCCTGCTCAATAAATCTCTTGATGGCCCATGGAATTAGAGAACTAGAGTAAGCTCATTAAAGCCACTCAGTTGATTATGACAGCAATTTACAGTATGTTGTGCTGGGGCTCCCGGTGGACCTCCTGCACTTTGCTGAAAGGACAATGCAATCAGTTGCAACACAGGCAGTTGAAAGAGGGGAGGAGAAAGTGGTGGATTTCTTCATGAAGCTGGTGGGGAGAGCGCGGAGTAGATTAATGCTTTGCACAGATAAGTAAATCCAGCAAACTGTTTCCTGCAAAACGTCCAGATCTTGGTTGCATGTGAAGGTGGTCAGCTGCGCTCTGCATTGCTCATGTGAAAACAAATTATTAGGTTTCAATTAAAAGATTGCACTGGGGTTTAAGTTCCCTGGTGGATGACTTGCGGCTTTTCCAGCTTTTAACACTGCTCTGATTTAGTGCTGGGCGCCTGGCAAATGAAGCCTAGCTCCTTGTTTTGATCAGACTTCAACAATGGCCTTTAAGTGGGGACCATTCATGCCCCTTCCAGTAAATCCTACAAAGGTGAAAAACTGCCTTATTTTGAAATAGTAGTAGTAGTAGTAGTAATAATAATAATAATAATAAATTTAATTATTTGTACCCCGCCCATCTGGCTGGGTTTCCCCAGCCACTCTGGGCAGCTCCCAACAGAACATTAAAAACGCAATAAAACATCAAAACTTCCCTAAACAGGGCTGTCTTCAGATGTCTTCTAAAAGTCAAATAGTTGTTTATTTCCTTGACATCTGAAGGGAGGGCGTTCCACAGGGGGGGTGCCACTAGTGAGAAGGCCCTCTGCCTGGTTCCCTGTAATCTCACTTCGTGCAGTGAGGGAACCGCCAGAAGGCCCTCGGTGCTGGACCTCAGTGTCCGGGCTGAACGATGGGGATGGAGACGCTCCTTTGAGTCAGATCAATGGTCCATCTAGCTCAATATTGCCTACACCAACTGGCAGCAGCTCTCCAGGATTTCAGACACAGGTCCCTCCCAGTCCTTCCTAGAGATGCTGGGGATTGAACCTGAGGCCTTTTACATACCAAACTTGAGCTCTGCCATTGAGCCACAAACTTTCCCCTGGTGCATCTGCAGCACAGGTCTAGCCTTGTGTTTCTGAACATAGTTCCTCCCATAGTCAGTGTATTGGATTGGTGGCGGCTCAGGTGTGATGGACAGTCATCCTCATGGAGACCCAGTAACCAATCAAGGCTGGGCAGGGTGTCATCCAACCAATCAGGAATGAATGCAGAGTTAAAAGTTGGTACCCAACAGTTAAACTTCCAGATAGGGCTTAGATAGAGCCTGGAAAGGGATTAGCTGAGTGGTTAGGAATTTGCTAGGTAGAGCAACTGTGATTATTACCCTGAGGGGAAGCAAAAGATCCTAGAAAGGGCTGGGTGTGTCTTTCTGGATTATTAGAACAAATAGTCATTTTCGGAGAAGCTCGGAAACTGGTTAAGAGTGAAAGTTTTAAGTAGAATTCTCAATTCTTTCTAAGTGGTTTTGACTGAAACAAAGTGGTGTGCCTCATCACAGAAACCATTAAGTTTTAACTCTCATTCATAAAAATCCAGTTTTGTTTACCATGTGCCTCATTCTTACATTGATCCTCTGGTTGAGGAATAAGGGGTCATAGGTTTTCATGGAAGATAAGGCTCTGAATGGTTACCAGCCATGATGGCTTTGTTCCACCTGCACTGCTGGAGGCAGCCATGCCCCTGAATACCGGTTGCTGGAAATCGCAAGTGAGCAAAGTGCTGTTGCACTCAGTTCCTGCTTATGTGCTTCCCCATGGCATTTGGTTGGCCACTGCAAAAACAGGACACTGGGCGAGATGGGCCATTGAGTCTAGCAGACTCTCTATGTTCTTTGATACAGTGGACGCAGAATTGTCTTTGTGGAAATGTCCATTGCCCTTAAAATATGCCTCTGTGCGCACAATGAGATACATGAATGCCATTTGGAGGAAGTCCTTGGGTGTTTGGGGAAAGTCTGGAATAGCTCCAGACATGCATTTGCATGTCACTCAAAACTCATTCTGCCAGAATGCTCCTGGGAGCAGCATCCCACCAGCCCAGAGTCACTGCTGTCCTTTGCCAAAGTTCTGCCGAGATCAAGTGTCACATTGCTGGGTGCATCTGAGGTCAAGAAACAGAACACCGCCTCCTGAGGCTATAGAGCACCATCAGCAGATTTCCCCTGAGTGCCTATAAGACACAGGGCCAAAACAGATGCTCACCCATACGCACTGAAACATGTTAAACCTGACCAGGCAATTTTCTTTAATGAAGCTTTGCAAACGAAAAGTCTTCATTTTGTGCCTGCTCTACAAGCCAACTTACCCATCTCTCATGTCATCATTTATTAGTGGAATTAAAGGGGGGAATTTGCGAAACATCTCAATGATTTTTTTCCCTAAAAAGCGATTCCAATGCAAGTAATGCATACAAACCGCAACACACATTTTACCTCTGCAGGTGCTCTTCGTTTGCTGTGTAGGACCAGAGCAGACCCTTCGTTGCTTGAAGGAAAATACTATGCTATCCCCCTCCACACACATTTCAAAGGTGAGAAGCTGGCTCAATCGTCTGCTGAATCTTACTCCATTGCTGGCAATGAGATAGTTTCTCCTTCCATCTGAGGGCAGCAGATTAGCTGTGGGGGTGCAGAACTGGCCACGTGGCATTAGAGATGGAAGAGAAATGCGTTTAAAGGTGAGCTTTCCTGATTTCCACTTTCTGATTCAATGCACAAACCAAAACTCAGCCATCCTTCCAAGTTTGCACACCTCTGAATTTTGCAAAGCAGTTTCCCAGCCAAGTGTTGCATATAAAGATGCATGTACCCAGGTAAAGTGTACATTAAAAAAATGCAGATGTTCAGAAAATAATGTACAAAAATGCATTATGTTAGGGGAAATTGCTTGCACTTTGTAAATTAGGAGAAAATGGCACTAAAATGCAGATAAAATTTTCATGAGGAACTTTCCCTGCCACTGCCCCAAAAAGCACAAGCTGATGCAGAAATGTGGAGAACTTAAAAGACTGAAAAAACAAGATGTTGAGAGAAAGTGAACCTGAGCGGTTTGTCCATGGCTAATGTGGACTGCAGTTTCCTATGTGTCTGGGTATATCCAATCAAAGAGTGGTCAGCTCACAGGGTCTGTATGCTTGGGGACCTTATTCCCATTGGCCCATCTAGCTCACTTACTATGCCACAGATAGTGACTGGTGGACCTCCAGATGTTGGTGGGCTACAACCCCCATCATCCTTGACCATTACCAATGCCCCCTGGGGCAGATAGATGCCCACATGTAGTGAAGGGTTAACCTTCTGTGTCTCGAGGCTGAGAGGAGGCGCGTACAAGGGAAGTACGCCAGGACGTGACGAAACGCAGAGGCTCGCAGGGAAGCGTGGCTGGGCGCCGAACAATAAAGCAATAAATCTACCGAACACCACAACATCTGGAGGACTTCAAGTTCTCTAGCCCTAGTCTTCGTTGACTGGCAGAGGTTCTCCAGGATTTCAGGCAGGGAACCTTTCGCAGCCCTGCCTGAAGATGCCAGAGACTGGACCTAGGACTTTCTGCATGCAAAGCAGGTATTCTGCTGCTGAGCTACAGCCCTGTAGCCTACAGATCCTGCAAGGCATGCACATGTGAACAGCTCATATGCCCGTATGTACAGTCCAATCATGCCATGGGGTGGGGACACCATGCACAATTCCTGTCCTCTGACTATGTGTCAAATGCATGTGCATGAAGAACATCTTCACAAGGCTAACAAAACATGGCTTTAAAGGCTAGTGATGGAAGGCACAGTAATGAGGTCCATCTCAAGGGCTGCATCATTTAACTGGGCCTCATCTGGTGATATGGTTAATGCAGAAACAATGCAGAAATCCCTGTTCTGCATTGTTTCGGTTCTGGAGGTAGCTGCTGTTCTGGAGGTAGCTGCCACGGCTTTTTGGCAAGCTCTGGAAAACAGAATGCTTCCCAGGCAAAATGCACGTGGACATGAACATAGTCCCAGCTGCCAGACAATTTGCTCCTTCTGATGAAACCATTGCAGAAAACAACCTTTACAAACAAATCAATATTGGTTTCCCTCTCTCTGAATAACTTGGCTCAACAAAGAGCAGAGGTGTATACAGCGCAAGGCACATAAGGTACAAAGCATACCAGGCTGTTAGAGGTCTCAGTAAACACTGCCTCTGTTCCCTGTAATAACACCAACAGTAACAGAAATAAATGGAGCTGGGAAAACAGGCAGGGAATACTACCTCCATACCGCTGGAGAGCCAATGCTAGGGATGGTGGAATGCTCCAGTCCAGCCAAGGCAGTGCTGTTACTACAACTCACTACCCTATTTTGGCTGTTTCTGCAAAAGTCTCCCAGCAACATTCCTCAGTAAATCTACCCCTCCCTCAGCAGCGGAGAGCACTGTGGGGTGGAGCTGCCCTCCCAACGATGGTGTCAGTCCTGCTTACCTGGACAGGGCTGAGGCTGTGGAGGGTGGGTGGGTGGGTGTGTAACAAGGTTGGAGCTACACTGTTGCATTGATGGGAGCTGCAGGTTGGCAGCAGCACACCCAGTGGTGCAGCTGTGGGGTCCTGACCCCACTGCCATCCCAGCTTAGTTGAACCCAGGTAAGCATCAGTGTCACTGGCCTTAGGAGGGTGGCTCTGCGGCTCTGCCAAAACCCTCTCTCTTTTTAGAGCAGGACATTTATCCCCATATTTTCTAAAATGCATCTTCAACGATAAGTCATTTTGCACAATCAGTTTTGGGGGAATTCTTCTACAAGCCCATTTTCTTTAGTCAGCAAGGGGCCAGCTGCAACAAGCACAAATTTCTTGGCCTGCTCATACTGGAAGCCCATGCATTTGGTGAGCATGGCAACCAATTTACCTAACTAATTAGGAACATAGGAAGCTGCCTTATACTGAGTCAGACCATTGGTCTATCTAGCTCAGTACTGTCCACACGGACTGCCAGTGGCTCTCCAGGGCTTCAGACCAGAGTCTCTCCCCCAGTCCTACCTGAGATGCCAGGGATTGAATTTAGGACCTTCTGCATGCAAGACAGATGTTCTTCTGCTGAGCTATGGTCCTTTCCTATAGTTTGCTTTGTGCATTTTCAGGAAGAGCAGCAGCTCTGTGATAGTACATGGAAAGCTAATGCAATCATGGCCAACTTGGTACCTTCCATAAGTTTTGGACTACAACTCCCATCAGTCCCAGCCAGCATGGCCACTGGGCAGGAATGATGGGAGCTGTAGTCCATAACATCTGGAGGACACAATGTTGGCTACCTCTAGACTAATGCAATTTTAGGCTGTATTAAAAGCACCATAGTTCCTAGGTCATGAGAAACAATCATGCTACTTTGTTCCACACTAATTAGATCGCCTCCCCATAACCATAAAATAGCATGAAGCAAGTTGTAAATAATTTGATTTATTGGAAAATATCAGAGGCACTCTCATGCAGTTAGTTGATACTATGCTGAGAGGGTTGGTTTTTACATGGAAAAGTCACTGATTGCATGGTTTTGAATGGCTGGCCTATTATAGGTAGAATCATAGGCGCTGGATCCCAGGAACCATGAGTCTTCCTGTCTTCTCCTTCCTGCTGCCTCCTCCATAAACGCACACACCAGAAAGCCTCTCCGGAGAGAAGGAACCCTCCTGAACTACGTAGCTGGGGAGGCTGCAGCCGCTGGTGGTGGTGAGCACCTGTGGCCCCTTCCCTTGTGTGAGCAGAAGTTTCTTTCCGCTTGCAGAGGGTTGGATCCAAGCTATTATATGTCGGTGTGAAAATACAAAGCTCCTCCTGTTATTTTCTCAGCAAGCAATCAGCTATGCTTTATTTGTGCTATTATTCCCCAACAAGCAGAAGGGGGGGGGGGGACTTTGGTAAGGCATCTTCTTTCTCTCAGCATAGAGATGGGAAAACGTGTGCAAATAAACTAGTGGAACTGGTGACAGGCGAAAGCTTTAAAAGTTCTAATCTTCAAGAACCGTAGAGACCGTAGTGTTGTTAACTTCACTGGTGCACGAGGCAGAAGTTGGCGGTGCGCTCTTGTCGTTGGTGGCCGCTCTTCCTCCTACGATTTCTTCTGTGTTTCTTAAAGGTTTCAGCAAGATAATGTAACATTTCGGCACAAATATGCAGCCCAGCAAACCAAAGCTGGAAGCCAGGATGGCGAAGATCTCCACGGCCACTTTGAACTTCCCTCGTGTGCTTAAATAAGCAGGCACAAATGATATCCATACGATGAAGAAGACCAACATCCCGAAGGTGACGAACTTGGCTTCGTTAAAGTTATTGGGCAGCTTGCGAGCCACAAAGGCCGTGAGGAAGCTCAGGATAGCGAGGAAGACATCAAAGCCAAACATGACACACAAGTACAGGATGGAGCCTTCGTTGCATTCATAAATGATTTTTGTGATGGAGAACTGGGTGTTCTTGTACATGCGAGGAGGATTCAGTATCAGGTAGGCACAGACGATGCCCACTTGGGTAAGGACAGAGTTGAGGACAATGATCTTTTGGCAAATCGGCTTCACCAACATCCGCGCTTTCTCAGCAACCTTTGAGTTCATGGCCAGCTGTGTCAGGCAGAGCGTCACTGTCTTTCCCAGGACACAAGACAGGCAGACGGAAAAACCCAAGGCTAAGGTCACCTGCCGGGACATGCAAGACCAGTCTTCTGGCTTACCAATGAAGAGGATAGAAGTCATCAAGGTTCCGACAAGAGAAAACTGAATGAGGAAGCTCAGCTCCCGGTCATTGGCTTTCACGAGAGCTGTGTTCCTAAACTTGATATATACGCCAGTCACTGACAGGACGACGAGAGCCCCAAACACAGACAGCGCAATCAATGTCATCCCCAAAGCATCTTCGTAAGCCAAGTACTCCACCTCCTTAAGCACACATTTATTTCTCTCGTTGTTGGACCAGTAATCTTCCTCACAGCCTGTGCATTCCCTTGCATCTGGAGAAGAAAGAAACCAGAAACTAATTGTTTTTAAAAATGCCATAGGGGAGCCTCAAGCCCTCTTCAGACCTCTCTCTCTATCTGGCTCTTGGAATTCTCCCAGGCCACCCCCCTCTCTGCCCCTGCTTCACACCCTAAGCCTGAGTGGAATGTGCCCTCTACTAATGCCTGAATAGCTCAGTTGGTTAGATTGTGGTGCTGATAATGCCCAGGTTGCAGGTTTGATCCCTGTGTGGGACAACTGCATATTCCTGCATTGCAGGGGGTTGGACCAGATGATCCTCAGGGTCCCTTCCAACTCTATGATTCTGGTGCCTTTTTTCTTGTCTGGATGGGAGAGCACAGAAAGGTGAGTGTATGTAAAAGGTAAAATGTGCCTTAGTTTCCCTTCTGATTTTTGTCCAGAATGGTTTAAAACGTACCCATGAACGCAGGATGCATTTTTCTCACTGCTAAGCAACCCCAGAGAGTTTTTCACACGTTACAAATTAGAGGGTAGTCTTCCAGGTTAAGGGTGGGTCATAGTCAAAGACTATTAGGGTAACCAGGATCTACTGTGTGACATTCACTAGGGACCCGTGATCATGAGCAGCAAACTGAAATCCAAGAAGTGTCTGATTACACAGTTCTAATGAGCACTAGCCACTGCTGTAGAGTGGAAGATGAGGCAACCAGGAGATATGGGCAATCACAAGCAAAGCCACCCCTTAACTAGTTGTAAGCAGCAAGGCAGGCAGGTGGGTACAGGCTGAGGACAGGCTGAGGTTGTGGGGGGCCCCATTCACCCTCCATTCAGCCTCCATTGACTGATGACAAGATCGCTCAGCAGCCCTAAAAACAAACTCAACAGCTATAGGACCGGAAAGATTCAAACTGAGGGCACATGGGACCCAGAGTGACATAGTGGTTAGAGTGCCATCTTAGGAGAGGGGAGTCCCTAGTTCAAGTCCCCACTCAGCTATGGTGTATTTTAATATATGTAGTTCTAAGGTGACCTGCAGTAGTTTAATATCTAGAACTATAGCAGCCATTCTCAACCTTGGTTTCCCCACACGTTGTTGGACTACAGCTCTCATCATCCATGACCACCAGTCCTGCTGGCTAGGGAAGATGGGAGTTGTAGTTCAACAATGTCAGGGGACCCAAGTTTGAGAAAGGTTGCCCTATAACATTAATAGTGCGGTTCTATACATATATACTCAGAAGTCAGCCTATATCCAAGAAATTGGAGAAACTGCAGGCGTTGAGCACTGTCTTTAAAAAAGCATTCCCTCCTGTGTGAGAGAGAACAGGGAAGGTGGTGATGCTGCAGCAAATGTGTGCACCATCGACAACACCAGGGGTGTTTTAGGCACACTCAGAGTAAAGGTAAAGGGACCCCTGACCATTAGGTCCAGTCGCAGACGACTCTGGGGTTGCAGCCCTCATCTTGCTTTATTGTCCGAGGGAGCAAGCATACAGCTTCCGGATCATGTGGCCAGCATGACTAAGGGGCTTCTGGCGAACCAGAGCAGCGCATGGAAATGCTGTTTACCTTCCTGCCGGAGCAGTACCTCTTTATCTACTTGCACTTTGACGTGCTTTCGAACTGCTAGGTTGGCAGAAGCAGGGACCGAGCAACGGGAGCTCACCCCGTCACAGGGATTCGAACCACCGACCTTCTGATCGGCAAGTCCTAGGCTCTGTGGTTAAACCCAGTAAGCCCACTTAAATCAATGAACTTAAGACCATTTGTTTGAAGGGGTCCAATCTGATTACGACAGTTGGATCTCACCCAAGGATTTCCCCTCTTCAGAACTATTGTTTCTTCCCCCACTCCAATATACACATTCTAGCAGATGCAATTCATTCAAACAATTGACAAAAGCACCTTTGATTCGTTGTCCAGGATTACCTTAAGTGTGCGTTGACCCAATTTATTTCTTTAAGCAAGCATAACTGTATTTTAAAGAAAAGCATAATGCCATCACCATCAACTTTGTGGTGCCAGTCATGGCCCTCGCCACCTTTCAGGAAGAATTTTGATATAAAGTGTTCGCTATAAATTAAGATCAAAGGATAAGGGGGGAAATAATTCAAAACATTAAATGTAAGTGTGTGTGTGTGTGTGTGTGTGTGTGTGTGTGTTCCCAAAAAGAAATCCAAAAGAAAGAGCTCTATTGCCTACTTAGAAGTCCTCCCCCCATGATCCTTTCCATTTCTTCAGCTCAGAGTTTCCATGTAATTAAAGCACACAGTACTGTTCTATAGGGCACTAAAGCATGAATGAAAGGTGTGGATGCACACTTGGCAGCTGTTGGTGCTAGTGCCTTAATCGTGCTCGTGCAGGCATTCAGTACTCAAGTACAAAAAAGGCCAATGAGAATTGGACCTCAGATATTCTCTTGCCAAGTGACAAACTTCCTTTATTCACTGTCCTCTCAATCTGTCCTATTCAATCTTCAGCTCATACTCTCTTCCTCCCTATTGCAATGAAGCCTCTGAAGAAAAAGGAAGGAAGGAAAGATAAACTACAGGATTCCAGTTTGAACCAACCAATGCAAGACTTGGACTTGAGTTAATTTTCAGCTCTCTAGAGTCTAGGCCAAGGATGGGGAGCCTGTACACCCCCAAGCTGTTAGACTCCAGCTTCCACCAGCCCCAGCCAGCATGGCCAATGCTGAGGGATGGTGGTGGTCCATTGACGTCTAGAAGGTCTCAGGTTCCCCATCCTGGGTCTAGACAAATGTCCTCTTTCCCCCCATTGGCTAAAATGCTGATAGGCATCCATACCTGTTATATTACTGATCTGTCCTTCGGCACACCTTATACAATCATAACAGCATGAGGGCTTTCCTTGCAGGATCCCCTTCCGATAACCAGGTTGGCAGTTCAGATTGCATGTGGAGCGTGGACGCTGAAAGGCACAGAAAAGACCTGTTATTTCTCCTATGTATCTGTTTTTGCCATGCAACAAGGAGGTGACTATTGTGGCTGTTATATTTCCTCCTCCTCAGTGACTTGGAATGATGCTAGGCCTTTTGTGGAGATACAAAATGGCAGTCTGCCCACAACAGTTGCTGCTAATGCTGAAATATTTGACGGCAAGGGGAGGGAGGAAGTGAGAAGTCATGCTGGTGCCATTGCTAATGGACACCCTCAACAAACTGTTGGGGGATTTCGCCTGCCCTTGGAGAATCCCTCAGGATACAAAAATGGTGGAGAACTTGGGAGGCCATTTTTACTCAGCTACAATCACATCCACGTGTCCCGAGTTCATTAGGTGCCTAGCAATACACCTGACTGAGAGCCTTGTTAGGTAGCTCTCAAAGAGATTCTCAGCCAGGGACATTGCTAGGCACCTTTTGGACCTGGGACACAGGTCCATGAGACAAATGTGCATGCCAATTAATACATATCGATACCATTGGACAAATTAAGATGGTGGGTAGTTATGGGGTCTCATTGGCATTGCACCTTGCAGCAAGCCCAGTTGTCTTGTTAGCAAAAATGATGATGATGATGATGATGATGTTGATGATAATAATAATAATAATAAAGGAAGGGTGCAGTAGATTCATGGCTCGGGCCCGTGGGCCGCCCCCTACCACTTCCCCTGCTCTCTACAAGATTTTAGAGCAGCAGCTAAGTATGATAAGTGGTAATATATGCAATATATGTGTACAGTCAAAGTTCTGCAAGGCAGTTTGGATTGGGAAATATAGAAATCTGCTTTATGTTGACTAAGGTTGCTATATGTCCTTTTTTTCCAGGACATGTCCTCCTTTTCAGGATAAAAATTTCTGTCCGGGTGGATTTTTCAATTTGGCAAAATGTCAGGGGTTTTTTGGTTTTTGGTTTACAGTAACCCATAAAAAATATTCTAGTGCATTAGTCTCAGATCTAAGGCACCCAGCTAAGCTAGTCTGCAGCAGAGAATCACAACAGAGCAGCATCTTAACTAGTTACACACTGTATAAATCCCGCCTCTTGTGGCTAAACTAAAAGGACACTGGCTCAGCTACAAGATCTTGGAGGAGGAGTCTGGGAGGGCAAGAGTTAACATCCCCCTGCCCTTAAGTAGAGTCCCGTACATGTTAAACAGTTTAATAAATTGTTCTGTTCACAAAATTGTGAGCATACTTACATTCACAAAGATGTGAACATGAGCCCAAATACTTTCATGTGGCAAGTGAGGGAGCAATATGTATTATTATGTTGTTGTTGTTGTTGTTGTTGAACGTTTAGAACATTGCTACTAGAATATATAACAGCTTCTATAGCCTACATATGGTAGGGGTATTTAAAATTAGAGCCGTCAAAGCGATCCATATTTAAATAGCGGAAGTTGGCAAACGTGTTCCCTTTCTTGCTCTTCAAAATATGGCAACCCTAATATTCAGTCAAACCATTGGCCAAGCTAAACTCAGTTTTGTCCACACTGGCAAAAAGAAGAATGGCAGGTGAAAACGTTTGTATATGCAGAACTCGCAAAATTGACAGGGAGAATTCAGAACCAAACAACACACCAGTTCAGTTAAGAATGGGATAATTACAGAGCACAGTGGTACCTCAGTTTGAGAACAGTCCTGTTTACGAATGATTCGGTTTAAGAACTCTGCAAAACCGGAAGTAGTGTCCCGGTTTGAGAACTTTACCTCGATCTAAGAATGGAATCCAAATGGTGGAAGGGCACCGGCAGCAGGAGGTCTCATTAGAGAAAGCACTCCTCGGTTTAAGAACGGTATTGGTTTAAGAATGGACTTCCGGAATGGATTAAGTTCGTAAACTGAGGTACCACTGTAAACTTAATAGAACATTGTTCCCATATGAAACCTTTTACATGCTTTGACTCACTCTTGCAATATAATATGGTATAAAGAAAACAGACAATATATCTTAAGTTAATTGTTATAACAAATGCAGGTGTTGAAAAAATGAGGGACCCACGCTGAGAGAGACGGAAGTCTTAAAGGATGGAAGAACCTTATTTTATGTACAGTGGTACCTCGGGTTACATACGCTTCAGGTTACATTCGCTTCAGGTTACAAACTCCGCTAACCCAGAAATAGTGCTTCAGGTTAAGAACTTTGCTTCAGGTTGAGAACAGAAATCGTGCTCTGGCAGCACGGCAGCAGCAGGAGGCCCCATTAGCTAAAGTGGTGCTTCAGGCTAAGAACAGTTTCAGGTTAAGAACAGACCTCCTAAAAGAATTAAGTACTTAACCCGAGGTACCACTGTATATGTAACATTTATTTCATAGTAACATTTTACTTTTTATATAATGTATTTTTGTTAACAGGTGGGTGGCATATTTTCTTTTTAATTTTGTGATGTATGTAACATACAAATTCATATATATATATATATATATATATATATATATATATATATACACACACACACATATATATATGGGGGGGGGGGTTGTTCACACGGGCAGCATTGCCAACACCAAAACCAGGGCTTGAACCTGACACCTTCATCATGCAAAGCAGGTGCTCTAACACTGAGCTATGGTACGTCCAACAAAATGTGTGTGTGTGTTTGCTTGTGTAGACACTTGAAAAGTCTATTCAAAGGAGGTGTGGAAAGAGGGCATTATGTCTCCATCGGACAAATTATGGGACTTTTATAGCCAGAATCTTCCAGGGCGAGATAACAAGTCATTGCAGGCTCCTTGTTGCTGCAGATGCCACAAGAACAAGAACAAGCCCTAACATGACACTTCCTCACTTGTGGTTTGAAAACAGTAGCCAGAATCTATAGCATTGTGGTGTTAATCTAGAAGGAAAGGGCGTGTGAAGAGTCCTGAGAGTAGAATGAAGTGTGTTTTATCAAGGGACACAGATAGATGTGACACTGGTGATGGAAGATCTGTCGGTGAATTTACTGCAGTTGTTTTTAATTGAAATAGCAGCAGGAGTGGGGGGCGGGGAGAGAGAATCACACAGGGACAATGATGGCATGCTGGTGTTTGCCCTTCTTCTCCAGGCTGTTTTCCGAATGAACATCCTGGCCCCAGCTGCTATTTGCCCCCTGGAGGAGGAAACTCAGAGGCAACCACAGGTTTTCTGAAAATCTCACACAATCTGCTCACGGACTTCCAGCTGACAGGCCCTGTTGCACATGCAACTTTGGCTATCATGCAAAGTGCATGGGCAGTGCTGGGCTCTGGATTTCCAGCAACAGCAGTGAAAATGAGCCCCATGGCTAGCATGGGATGTGAACCTGGATCCAAACCCAATATTGTGCATACTAGGTAGGATTGAGGCCCTTATATTCTTGTTCCTCAAAGAGCAATTGTTAGACTTGTTTTAAAATTAGGGTTACTACAAACAGCCAGATTGATTATAACAAACACACTTTACAAACAGACAGACAAACAAACAAAAAGAGACAGGTGGAAATCCCACCAGTTGCCACATGGACTCTCAAGGGAAATCATATAAATTCTTCTGAAATTCACTTTATGTCCATTGGGGTTGTCAATCTTAGAAGGAAATATGAGAAAACCACTGAAGATGTGAAAAGCCTATAAACTACTGTATGGAACCATACATATAAGAATAGTATGGTCAAGGGAATAAACAACTATCTGACTTTTGGAAGACATCCAAAGGCAGCCCTGTTTAGGAAGTTTTTAATGTTTGGTGTTTCATTGTGTTTTTACTATTCTGTTGGGAGGTGCCCAGAGTGGCTGGGTGGGGTGCCCAGATGGGTGGGGTACAAATAATAAATTATTATTATTATTATTCCTGTGAAATTTGTGTGAGTTGTAGTAGCATGGATGGTTAAACTAGAACAGTGGTCCACAAACTTTTATGGCCCACCACCTTCTTGGTTCCATAAGGTCATTCCCAGTGCCCCCTACTCTATAAAAAGCATTATTCAGAATAGTGATTTGTATGACCCAATAAAGAAGATAACACATTAAAATTCAAAACAGTAACAGTTAATTTCACATTTAACATATTTGAAATCCAATTAAAACGATTTAGCTTAATTAATTCAACCAAAGTGATGAACTTCATCCACTGAGAACAGCATTCCCCCTGCCACCCACTTGCTTCTTAGCAACCCCCCTCCCAGGTAATTCCACACCCCCAGGGGGTGGCACCACCCATTTTGGAAATGACTGAACTAGAGGAAGGCATAGAAAATGCAATTCACTTACTGCTCCTGCTGGGTTATTCCAAAATATTGAGTCGTTCTGGATGTGAAATTCCATATCGTTTTCCGTCGTCATGTTAAATGTTCCAACAGGCACAAAGGCAACTTCGCCATTCTCACCTTTTTGCCAGTTTAGAATGTCATATGAAGTATACACATCTCCCTTATCATCTATGTGTACGTCCTCTCCAAGAACCGAAAATGTCATTCTATTCTTCATGTAGTACATTAGCTACAAATCAGGAGACAAAAGTAAGGATGTGTCAAACTTACATCCAGACTGGATGACTGTAATACTCTGAGCAAGGGGCTTCCCTTTACAGGCTGAACACTTCAACTTCTGTAAAATCCAGGCTCCAGAATTCTTGGATATGTGTGCCTGTGGGATGGGCAGGCGAGTAGGGTTCGAATCAGTGGCCCTGTGGTTACCAATTCATTTCCAGGCTCAGTTTCAAATAATAGTACTAACTTCTACTGTTTTGAAAGGGAAACGGGTGGCACTGTGGGTTAAACCACAGAGCCTAGGACTTGCCGATCAGAAGGTCGGCGGTTCCAATCCCCACGATGGGGTGAGCTCCCGTTGCTCGGTCCCTGCTCCTGCCAACCTAGCAGTTCAAAAGCACGTCAGTGTGCAAGTAGATAAATAGGTACCGCTCTGGCGGGAAGGTAAAACAGCGTTTCTGTGCGATGCTCTGGTTCTTCAGAAGCGGCTTAGTCATGCTGGCTACATGACCCGGAAGCTGTACGCCAGCTCCCTCGGCCAATAAAGCGAGATAAGCGCCGCAACTCCAGAGTCAGTCACAACTGGACCTAATGGTCAGGGGTCCCTTTACGTACTGTTTTGAAAGGTTTAGGATAAAAGTGGGGAACCTGTGACCATCCCTCTCCCGACCCCCACCCCCCCAAAAGAAGAAGTTTCTGGACAATAGCTCCCATCATGCCAAGCCACGACCCTGCTCGCATGAACTGCTGGGAATTTCAGTAAATAAATACAAAAATCAGGAAGGTATCTGTTTTTCATCCCTGGCTTCGGGTCAGGTTATTGAAGTGCCCCACCCCACCCCACCCCACCCCGTATGTGCACTGTGATGCCACACACTCTCAAGAGATCCTCTCCGTTCTTGGATATTTGCAGAACATTGACTAAATGTTTTCTGTCTGTATTTGGCTTCGAGACTATGTGAGTCAACTGTTTTTCAGGATGACTTGTCCTGCCAGAGCAGGGATGCACCAGCACATCCACCTGGTTCTATTGCTACTGTTGAACAGAAAGCTGGCATTTCCCCCCATTGCATCAAGTTTGTTGGCTACGTCCCTCTATAAAGAGCTCGTTAACTATTTGCAACCTCAAGGATTAGCTACTGTGGTGGCACTCCACGGGAGGTGCTCTTGAAAACTCATTGGGAGATTAAGCTAGGGCAGGGCGGCACATGGTCCTGTATACCTAAAGGAGTGTCTCCACACCCATTGTTCAGCCCAGACACTGAGATCCAGCACCGAGGGCCTTCTGGCAGTTCTCTCATTGCAAGAAGTGAGGTTACAGGGAACCAGACAGAGGGCCTTCTCGGTAGTGGCGCCCACCCTGTGGAACGCCCTCCCTTCAGATGTGAAGGAAATAAGCAGCTATCTTCTCTTTAAAAGACATCTGAAGGCAGCCCTGCTGGGAAGTTTTTAATATTTAACGCTGTATTGTTTTTAACACTTGATTGGAAGCCGCCCAGAGTGGCTGGGGAAACTCAGCCAGATGGGCGGGGTATAAATAATAAATTATTATTATATTATTATTGGTGGCCATTTCAGCACTGAGGTTCCTGTTTTAAACCTCCTCCATGGCCAAAGACTGACAGAAAGCACCTTTCCCCATATGGTAAGGTCATCTTTGAGAATCCTGATCCAGGTTCCTTCCCTATGGGGCTTTTTCAGTGATTGCCCCAGCTTTTGGAAATGCCAAAGATGTGCTTTTGTGTCCTTCTGATCTGATTTTTTAGGCTCTTCTGTTTATAACAGGGCCTGCAAGACAGAGCTGTTTCACCAGGCCTTTGGCCAAGGCACAGTCTGACGCCCTCCTTTGGTAATCCTCACAGAACTCTAGCCCAATGGTTGCCATTAATTTGATTTTGAATTGATTTTAGAATGCTGTGTTACTTTTATTGTTGTTAGCCGCTCTGAGCCCGGCTTCAGCTGGGGAGGGCAGGATATAAATAAATTTATTATTATTATTATTATTATAAAGGACTTTCAATACACAGGCAAACTTAGGTGTTCTATCAAAGGAAGTCGCCCCATTTGCACAAGGAGTTTTGTTTGCAAAATGGGGTTTCCCTTCCCTCTCCTTTCTCCATGCACCCCTTCCAATCTGCTCCAGAAGGTTCAGGCAAGCCCCAGAACAGATTTGGGAGGTGGAGGGAAGTGGTAGGGGAAACTTTTTTTTTTACCAGGTGCACCAGGTGGTGGGGGCTTAGGGGTCTTCAGGGCCCCCTCCCACTTTTCAAGGAGGGATCTAGGCTCCCCCAAAATCCTGTGGTCCCACTCCTCCACCCCACTGATATTGCATGGGGGGGAGGAGGCAGAATGTGGAGCCCAGCAGCCCTGCTCCACCTCCACCTTCCGGCTAATGTCACACAGGCAAGAGGAAGCTGAGCCCAGAGCCCATTGATTTGCATTCCTCACCCAGCACACAAGCGCCGGCATCACAGTGGCAGGATGTCCCTGTGACCCAGCCCACTAGGTAGGGGCGGGACACGTCACGTGACCTGCCATGTGACATGCCCCCGCAATGTGGGGGGGCAAGTCTTCGCCCTTGTTTGTTGCTGAGCCATTAAGTCATTGTGCAAATGGGACACCTTCCTTGAATACAGTCCTTAATCTATGAATGACGTCTTCTGTGTCCCAGGCAATATTACTCACTTGCTTTCTGTGTTCTTATTAGGTTTGGTTTGCACAAACCTTTTAATGCCACCTCTTGTCTTTGTAGAAATGTATGAGATTTATTAGTCGACAAATGCCTGCAAAGGATTCTGGGGTCCGTTCTAAAGACCACGCTTTGTTTTCATGGGAAATGGCTTTGTGCATTTGATTGTGTTTGTGTGTTTGTACAGTGGTACCTCAGGTTACAAACACCTCGGGTTACAAACACTTCGGGTTACAGACTCTGGAAGTAGTACCTCGGGTTAAGAACTTTACCTCAGGATGAGAACAAAAATTGTGCGGCAGCAGGAGGCCCCATTAGCTAAAGTGGTACCTCAGGTTAAGAACAGTTTCAGGTTAAGAACGGACCTCCAGAACGAATTAAGTTCGTAACCAGAGGTACCACTGTATGTATGCATGTATGTATGTAGAGATGAGGGATATATTCAGTTCAGTTTACAATTAAAAGTGAACCTGCCTAATTTGCACTTTCTGAAACAGTACCCAAACGGAAACACAGCCCTCTTTTGAAATTTGCATTTCTATGAATTTCACAATGTAGTTCTCCGGCCAAGTAATATTTGTACAAAAATGTATACTATAGAGTACAGTGTGCATTAGAATGCTTCTCTTAAATTTACATTTGCAAAAATTGCTTTGCATAAATGTGTATATTAGGGGAAAGTCACACTAAAACGCTAGTGATTTTTCACAAGGACTTTAAAAAAATATACAAACTACTACGGAAATATGGAGAATGCAACAATTCTCTTTTGTCATGCAGAACATCTTATACAGAAGGTCTTGTACAGAAGATTTTGATTCTCCTGTATCCACACCAGTTTTCTTTTGCCTGGCAGTGCACTATGGAGTGGACTGTTAAACGTGCGTCAATTCTGTTGCCTCTCTGCTTGCTTGAAGGGGGGTCCAGATTTCAGGAAGGATGGGGCTTGCAATACCAGCTAAGAGAGTTTATTTATGCTTGAAGAACACCAGCCTACTATATGAGGCACCTGAGAACATCTATTCCTACAATAGCATTTGAGAGAAGTCACAGCCTATGAGTCCAATGTGGATTTAAGTGGAGGGATGCAAAATTCAGGACGCGGGTGGCGCTGTGAGTTAAACCACAGAGCCTAGGACTTGCTGATCAGAAGGTCGGCAGTTCAAATCCCCATGATGGGGTGAGCTCCTGTTGCTCGGTCCCTGCTCCTGCCAACCTAGCAGTTCGAAAACACAAAGTGCAAGTAGATAAATAGGTACCGCTCCAGCGGGAAGGTAAACGGCGTTCTCGTGTGCTGCTCTGGTTCACCAGAAGCAGCTTAGTCATGCTGGCCACATGACCCGGAAGCTGTACGCCGGCTCCCTCGGCCAATAAAGCGAGATGAGCGCCGCAACCCCAGAGTCGGTCACGACTGGACCTAATGGTCAGGGGTCCCTTTACCTTTACCTTTATGCAAAATTCAGTGAGATTTCTCATGCGACATGTGTCCATTGGTTTCCTGGTGCTAGAATGTCTGTGTCATCAACAACTGCTTTTCGTGAATGGCTACACTTAATAATGCTGCCTGCATTTTTCTGCATTTATTTCCTTCTGATCTGTAACTCAGGATAATACTGACTAAGTGGACTGTAGTCTACAAAAGCTTATGCTATAATAATTTAATGTTCTACAAGAGTTTTCATTGTTTTAACTGCAGCAAGTCGAAAGGCATACATCAATTTATTCAAACAGTAGCTGTCAGCGGGTCAACTTTGGAAAACATTGGGGGGGGCGGTGAATTGTAAGGTTCCCCCAAAGAGAATGGGGGTCAAAAGAGGGGAGCATTATATTGGTAAGAGGACCCAAAAGAATGTTATACATTTATATTATCTTAGCAAAACTTACAACAGTGGTGGACATGTGGGAATGTGGCTCAGTTCTGGGAGAAAATATTTGTCCAAATAAAAGCAATTACTGGACAAAATGTCTCTAAATGTCCAGGGCTGGGTCTCCTCAATCTTTTCAAGAGAGACAATATTAACTTACAGTCTAAACCTTTAATCAGTTATCTTCTACTAGAAGCCAGGCTCATAATAATGAGATACTAGAAGAATTTAAGGGGGTGTTTCATGGACAAATTGGTACAACAAAGTATGGCGAATAGCACTTGTGGGAAAATTAAACAATAAAATAAAATTTGCACAAGGCCTGAAGCATGAATACTACAGTGGTACCTCGGGTTAAGAACTTAATTCGTTCTGGAGGTCCGTTCTTAACCTGAAGCACCACTTTAGCTAATGGGGCCTCCGGCTGCCGCTGCGCTGCTGCTGCATAATTTCTGTTTTCATCCTGCAGCAAATTCTTAACCTGAGGTACTATTTCTGGGTTAGCGGAGTCTGTAACCTGAAGCGTCTGTAACCTGAAGCATCTGTAACCTGAGGTACCACTGTACTTGGGGATTGAATGGCAGCTTTATTATGTATTTGGCTAAAAACATACATAAATGCCCCTACATTATAAAAAAAATTGGTTAACTTAAACTGTTTATCGGCTTCTGTATAAATTGTAGTCTGGGAATAATAACTTATGTTATTTGATTGTTCTTTTGTATGTATTGCTTAAACACCAGCTTCTGGGTTAGGATGAATTATGTTATTATGTATATGTATGTTGTTGTTATATGTCTGAAATAAATTAATAAATTGGTGCCTACCTGCCAGGGCTCAAACTCATCTATCTTGGTACAGTCAGGGCCGGATGAAAATGGTCCATGTCCCGGTTCACAGGTGCGTAATTGCTCAAGGCCATAAGCAACAGCATATACAGCCTTGTAGACATTATAAGTTATCCTAAGTTCTGAAACATCCAGGTAGGTATTGTTAAGTTCTGCAAGATTCTCCTTTCCTGTGCACAAAACATCGGAAGCAAAATCGACTCTGTTCTCATGGCCAGTTACATTTTTTCTGTTGTCTGTATTATACGATATGTTGGCATTTGGCCAAGTGCAGTTGAACGCAGACTGCCAAAATTCAATTGCCATGTCATCCTCAGGATCTTCACCTGGACGTACGTCGAGAAGAAATTCTTTGAGGCCTGGTATGTCACCCTTACGTACACCAAAACCAATAGCCCCACCAAGGAGGGGGAAATATTCAGGCCTAGCGATTAACGCTGATGTGACCCATGCTTCACTTGCTATCCAGGTTTTACTACTGATGTTGCTAACCATCATCTCTTCCAGTAAAGGATGGAAGTCAATATCAGATGAGTAGACCACAATTACCGTAGCAGTGCTGTTTTTTATAGTTTCGACAACTTTTTTTAGCTTTTCCCTGGAGTAAATTTTGGGGATTGTTTCTGAGAAAGCAATACAGGTATAGGTGTTCTCCACTTTTTCTTTAAAAGCCTTGACGCCGTATTTGCCATAATCGTCGTCAGCTGCTATTGTGCCTATCCATCTCCAGCCGAAATGGTGAACTAAGTCTGCCATTCCCTTAGACTGTACAGCGTCGCTTGGAATAGTGCGAAGATAGGTAGGGAACTGGTACTTATCAGTGAGAAGTAAAGAAGAGGAGGCGTAGCCAACCTAAAAGAAAAAGAGAGAAAAACAAGCAAGGTTGAGGCAAATGTTGCTGTCCCGTGCGCTACTGTTTTCTCTCAGCTGTTTGCTACTACTGGACATCTCTGTTGACTGAGAGCAATGGAGGCTAACAAGAGGGACTACAGTTCATTAGTAGAATGTGATTTGCATGCAAGACATGTCAAGTGCAGTTCACGTCATCTCCAGTTTAAAGGACATCAGGTAGCAGATTATGGGAAATACCTCTGCCTTAGACCCTGGAGTATCATTGCCAGTCAGGGTAGACAACACTGATATAAATGGACAAATAGTGTTCTCTTCCTATGACCAAGTGGCTAAGGACCAGGAACTGAAGGAGCAGCAGAAAGGTCAGTAAGAGGCGGGCAGGGGTAAGGGAAACTAACATACATGTATTATCCAAGTCTAGGAGGGCACTGGGAAGACAGACTGCTTGAACCAAAGAAGGGCCAAAGAAACAGCAGGGTGATGGGAAATAATCCCACACTTCAAGTAGCTGGTTCTTGTTGAAACGAAGGAGTATGGACAGAAGAAGACTGATTTTGCTAGGATCTGTCAGGATGCCATCTAGCTTCCTTTAGACAGACACTTTGATTCAGATTCTTGCCTGTAATCGACACTGCCTCCAGAATTATCTTAACCAGGTCCTACTTCCAAAAGTTGGCCTTGTCCCTCCTTATGAGATTTTTCACCAGTGCTCCAACCTGACTTTGATCCCTGAAACTAATATTTTCTAACTTTATGTTCACAATTACAGACGACAGGGGAACTCCTGGTACGGGGGTGATGGTGGTGGTAATAGCTTTGATGCACAGGAAACTGAGGTGGTTCTATATAAACCTTCTAAAAGGCAAGAAAGTACAAGAAGGGAAGCAGCTCAAGGGAATGACTCATGGTTTCAATTGTCCCAATACTAATGCACAGAGTATGGGAAACAAGCAAGAAGAATTTTAATCTTAATAAAGGATGGCAAATCTGACTAAACAGACATTACTAAAACCTGGTAGGATGAGACTCATGATTGTAATGTAGAAATTGAGGGGTATAACCTGTTCAAAAGGAATAGACAAAACAGGAAGAGAGGAGGAGTATTATATTTAAAGGATGTGTCCATTTATGAAGAGATCCATGACCTGGAGCTTGGAAAGCAGATTGAGAGTATATGGGCAAAAATTGTAGGAGAGATAAACAACAGTGAACTTACTGTGGGTGTCTGATACAGACCTCCAAGCCAGAGTGAAGACTTGGATGATGCCTTCCTAGGACAGACTACCAAATCTTCAAAAGGAGAGATATACTATTTATGGGAGACTTCAACTACTCCAATATCTACTGAAACAAACTCCGCCAAGAATGTAAGGTCCAACAAATTCCTCCATTGCCTCACTCACAATTTCATTTCCCAGAAAGTGGAAGGAGCAACAAGAGGATCATCTATCTTGGGTCTAGTTCTCACCAACAGGGAGGAACTGATTGACAAAGTGAAAGTACTGGGAACCTTGGGAGGAAGTGATCATGTCCTCCTGGGTTTCATTGTACACAGGCAAGGGAAAGATGAGTGTAGTCACACATGCACTCTGGACTTTAAGAAGACTGATTTCAAAAAGCTTAAGGAAATACTGGGTGAGATTCCATGGTCAGAAATACTCAAAGAGAGGGGAGTCCAAGATGGATGGGATTTTCTTAAACTTTCTACTGAAGGCACAAATACAGATGGTTCCAACCAGAAATTGAAGTGGGAGGCATCTAAAGAAACCAATGTGGCTGCAAAAAGAGCTTACAGATGAGCTGAGATTTAAGAAGGGCATGTATAAGAAATGCAAAAAAAAAAAAAGAGGACAATGTGAAGGAAAATGATACAACAGTTGCAGGAAGGTCAAGTGGGCCACAGCTCAGGCCTGCAAAAGAGATTTTTCCACAAAACAGTTCATAATAGCAAAGCAAATTAGAACTCAAAAGAAGAAAGCATTCCTTCAGCTCTTTTGTAGAGGGATGAGACTTGCTCCTCTGTATTTGTTTGTTTAGTAGTCATGATTTTTGTAACTCAAGCTCAGAATGTACCGGCTCATATTTCAGAGTATTTGTATGGACTTTGCTCAGGATGTCGAATTGCAAAAATCTGCCACCCCATTGTTTGCAGAATGCATCGTGCAGACTGTTGCCACATGGGTTGAGAACTGACCAACCCATTCACCCTCAAGCCAAGGCTCAGCCATGGGCAATTTAGAGAAATGGACGAATGAGCTAGAATGGAAGGCAAGGTAAAGAAGCAGGACTCGCTGGCAGTTCTAATACACTGCTATTTTCCATATAACACCTTTCAAAACTTCCAGAGATAGGGAATGTGGTTTGTTCTGGAGAATAAAGACTCCATTCCTGGTTCTGCTGCCCATGTTTTCTGTATATGAAGGATTGGAAGATTGTGGCCTTCCAGATGTTGTTGGACTCAAACTCCCAACATCCCTTACCTTCAACCATGCTTACTGCAGCTGAAGGGCATTGCAATCCTGGAAAACCATAATTTCCCCTTCCCTACAACATGTCCTTCTGATGTCAGAAGAGGACCTTCTGTTGGTTTTTTATAGTAAAAACATTATAGTAGCAGGAAACCCTGAGAGCCACATTTCCTTCTGCACAACCTTCCAGGGGCCACATGTTGGGCAGGGCTACAGGCCACAGTCAGTAGAGCAACAAATACAATTTTTAACCTTGGTACAAAAGGCTAGTTTCTACACACTCACACATCCCTCTCTGTCCTCCATCAGACAAGCAAGAAGCATGACCAGAGTTCAAGGACACAGTCCAGCCAGGCAGAAACACGCAAGGAAGGTAAGAAGCAAAGCTGGTGGTGGGTGTGGCCTGGGACAGGGGGTGTGGCCTGGAGAGAGTCCCAAGTGCCAGATATAGAGGCCTAGAGGGAGGCATTCAGCCCCTGTGCCTGAGGTTCTGCACCCCCGCTTTCCAGGATTCATGATACCTGAGGGAAATAGTAAAGCCCGAGGATTCTTGAGGATGCAATGGAAAGAGTCGATCCACCAGCTCCAACGACTGCTGCTAGAGGAGCACCGGTGCTGCATCGGAACACAGGGGTTGTTTCATTCTGCCCAGTGAGGAAAGCCAAGGAGTTCTCAACTGTCTTGGACATTGTATAGCATGTGTCGTAGATCTGGTAACCCAGCTTGATGCCTGGAAGAAGATCCTCATCCTTGTTTATGACGTTTATGGCATGTATCATGGCTTTGACCCAGCGGTAACCCCGGAAATTAAACCTGCAAAGAAGAAGAATATGAAGGCATGCAGGACTTTCTCTAAAAGAAAAGGAAAATACTAAAAGGAAAGCTGCATCCTCCAGATTCACCAGAGGTTGTTCATACTGGTGAGTACTGCTATAGAAGAAGCAACCTCCACAAATGGGGCCAGAATGGGGTGAGATGGAAGAAGCCTCCCCGCAAGTAATTGCCCACTCCCATTGCTGAAGCCCATGGTTACTTCAAGGATAAGCACTTTCTGCATACAAATTGTAGCAAATCACCGAATCATGTGCTCCAGGGATGGGGAACTGTGGCCTTCAGGATGTTGTTGAACTACAACACCCAACATCTCAGGCCATTGGACAAACTGGCTAGGGCTAATAGGTGTTGGAGTCCATCCCTGCTATGCTGGCACTTAAAACCAGGCTGAAATCCTAAGCATCCTTACTTGGAAGTTCACTTCATCAAAATCAAGATGACTTATTTAAGAGAAAGTATCTTTATAGAGGGACGCGGGTGGCGCTGTGGTCTAAACCACAGAACCTAGGGCTTGCCGATCAGAAGGTTGGCAGTTTGAATCCCTGCAATTGAGTGAGCTCCCATTGCTGTGTCCCAACTCCTGCCAACCTAGTAGTTCGAAAGCACGTCAAAGTGCAAGTAGATAAATAGGTACTGCTCCGGCGGGAAGGTAAACAGCGTTTCTGTGTGCTGGTTCGCCAGAAGCAGTTTAGTCATGCTGGCCACATGATCGCTGTCTGTGGACAAACATCGGCTCCCTCACCCAGTAAAGCGAGATGAGCACCACAACCCCAGAGTCGCCTGCGACTGGACTTAACGGTCAGGGGTCCCTTTACCTTTTATCTTTATAGAATAGGAGCATTAATGTGAAATTCAGTACACTGATTTCTCTACTCCATAAATCTAATCAACTAAACCCAATCAACTAAAATTCATTTAACCAAATGATAGTCCTATTTCTCAGCATGTAGTAAAGTAAGCCAGGACTATTGCTCCATGTTGCAGATGTGTGCTGAGGCAAGACTTTAACCATTGAGACCTTGCTCATGCATAGTTCTAACCACACATTACACCAGTTCTAACCTGCATCTTTAGGTTTCTTCATGCTGGTGCATAGAGTCTATACCATAGACACACTGCACCTTTAAAGCCTATTCAAAGCCTGTTCTTTCTCTCAAAGAATTCTGGGCACTGTAGTTTAACTCCACCCCAGTTACAATTCCCTAAGCCTTAACAAACTACAGGTACCAGAATTCTTTGAGAGAAAGAACGTGTTCTGAATGTGCTTTAAAGGTATAGTGCAATTCTTCCCAAATTGGGGGGGGGCACTGTCTCCTTGCTTCCATAAATTCATCCCCAGTGCCCCCCTAGCCTATAAAAAGCATTATTCTGAATAGCAGTTTGCACGACCCACTAAGGAAGATAATAATATAATAATATTCCAACAATAGGTAAAGGGTAAAGGGACCCCTGACCACTAGGTCCAGTTGTGGCCGATTCTGGGGTTGTGGTGTTCATCTTGCTTTACTGGCCAAGGGAGCTGGCATACAGCTTCCAGGTCATGTGTCCAGCATGACTAAGCCGCTTCTGGCGAACCAGAGCAGTGCATGGAAACGCCGTTTACCTTCCCGCCAGAGCGGTACTTATTTATCTACTTGCACTTTGCCGTGCTTTTTAACTGCTAGGTTGGCAGGAGCAGGGACCGAGCAACAGGAGCTCACCCCGTCGTGGAGATTTGAACCGCCGACCTTCTGATCGGCAAGTCCTAGGCTCTGTGGTTTAACCCACAGTGCCACCCGCGTTGCACATTTATTCCAATGAAAAGTATTGAGTTTAATTAATTCAAGAACATTGATGAACTTGGTCCAGCAATACCAGCTTTTCAAAATCTGGTAGTTAGCCCACTTTGGGAACCGGTGATATAAGCACATACATTGCCCTAATGTAAAAGAGAAGAAACAGGCAGAGTTTTCCATTTGATTAGCTCCACCCTCAACTGCATGTGTTTTTTCTTCCTGTGCCTGATGGGCTTTTGCTTGAACCCTCTGCAACTTATAAAGGATGGTTTCTGTTTTTTGTAGGTGGATGTATTAGTTCTAGTTTTTGAAATAGTATGACTTGTTCAGGGCCAAGAGTAAACAACAACAAAACACTTCCTTTATCACCCTCCTGTTCTCTAGATTGACATCATTTGGGGAAACTCAGGGAAAATATAACAATTCCATTATTCTCCAGGCCTTGCGTTAAGAGGCTTTCAGGCTGTAATAGAGGGAGGGGATTGTCGAGTTTTTGTATGAGAATGTACAACACAGTTCTCATACACCAGAGTCACATTCACACCATAAATTTGATGAGAAACAGTCAAGGCTTCCACAAAAGGATCCTGGGAGCTGAAGTTTGTTAAGGGTGGTGAGAGTTTATATGAGATCCCCATTCACCTCAAAGAGCTGCAATTCCCAGAGCTCCCTGGGAAGAGGGATTGATTGTTACACCACTCTGGGAATGTGGCCTAAAGAGGTGAGGAGATCATCTGGATCCATTTTACTTTCCTGTTTCATTTATAGAACAAAAGAATTTGAAGTGTAGGTGGGCTCCCACAAAGCGAGACGCAGTGATAACAGCAAGAACATTTATTGAACTAACAGAACAGGACCACGGGCCAAAGCAACTGCTTATATACATTTCTGGAGGCCTGGGCCACTCCCACTCACAACGTGATTGGCTGTCTAAACTGCCAAGCTATGAATCATAACTCAGAGTTTAAGGGCCAATGGCAGAGGCCCAAATCCTATAATGTTCTGTGATTGGATGTCATGTATTGAATCAGAACACAGGGGCTCAGAATCGTTAGTCCAGACTCAAGTTCAGGCAAACACAGACCACTGAATAACAGAATTGTAGAGTGGGAAGGGACCACGAGGGTCATCTAGGCCAGTGTTTCCCAACCTTGGGCCTCCAGCTGTTTTCAAACTACAATTCCCATCATCCCTGACCACTGGTCTTGCTAGCTGAGGATTATGGGAGTTGTCGTCCAAAAACAGCTGCAGGCCCAAGGTTGGGAAATGCTGATCTAGGCCAACCCCTTGCAATGCCGGGATCTTTTGCCCTACATGGGGCTTGACGCCATGATCCTGAGATTAAGAGTCTCATGCTCTACCAACTGATCTCCATGTAATCTTGGAATACCAATACTTTGAGATGTAGAATGTCTTGCCAAGTGAGATGTGTCAGGTCTAGGGATGAAGGAGAAATTCGGTTTTGTATTTTAATGTGAACCTATCTAATTTGCAATTCCCAAAATATTACGTGTACTGAAACACAGGTATCCTGCGTTTCACACCTTGCTAAATTTTGCGGTGTGATACGCCAACAAAACAGTAGGTATGAAAATGTATGTTTTAGGAGGATGCATGCATAAAAATAAGGGACACGGGTGGCGCTGTGGGTTAAACCACAGAGCCTAGGATTTCCCGATCAGAAGGTCGGTGGTTCGAATCCCCACAACGGGGTGAGCTCCCGTTGTTCAGTCCCTGCTCCTGCCCACCTAGCAGTTTGAAAGCACGTCAAAGTGAAAGTAGATAAATAGATACCGCTCTGGCGGGAAGGAAAACGGCGTTTCCGTATGCTGCTCTGGTTCACCAGAAGCAGCTTAGTCATGTTGGCCACATGACCCGGAAGCTGTACACCGGCTCCCTCGGCCGATAAAGCAAGATGAGCGCCGCAACCCCAGAGTCAGACACGACTGGACCTAATGGTCAGGGGTCCCTTTACCTTTACTGTGCATAAAAATGTGTATGTTAGTAGAAATGTATTATATTGACAGGATCTGGCAAATATATGTATAGTAGGCAGAACTGCATGCAAAATTAGGAGAAATTAGGAGAACCTGGGACTTTCTGAAAGCAAAGCAGATCCTCTGCCACTGATCTATGGCCCTTCCCCGGAGCCCCCCAAAAAATGCTTGGAAGGAAACAAGGAGTGGATTTTTATGTGAAAGGAGTTTGTGTTTGATTCTAGGAACGACTATCACAAATTCCTGAGCTTGAGTATGAATAAGTTCACCTGACTGAAACACTGTTTCTACCTGGTTCTGGCAGGTGGACCTTAGAATTCTAGCAAAAAAAAACCAACATAGAGTAGTATGACCCACTGAAAGTAATGACCATGTCCAAGATAGGTCTACTCTGACTAAAACATAGCCAAATACCATCCATAGATCCCATAGGGCTGATGTCTCCCTTTCTGTCCCTGTGCTAAGACTTCCATAATACAGTGGTACCTCGGGTTACATATGCTTCAGGTTACATACGCTTCAGGTTACAGACGCCACTAACCCAGAAATAGTACTTCGGGTTAAGAACTTTGCTTCAGGATGAGAACAGAAATCGTGCTCCGGTGGTGCAGCGGCAGCAGGAGGCCCCATTAGCTAAAGTGGTGCTTCAGGTTAAGAACAGTTTCAGGTTAAGAACAAACCTCCAGAATGAATTAGTAAGTACTTAACCCGAGGTACCACTGTAGTACTGTTTAAATACCTTCTACCTATTGTTTAGCAGCTAAAGAATTCCCAGAAGAGAGCAAGAAGCAAACCTACAACTCTCTTCCAGTTTACATAGCAGTTGGTAGAAAGGTCAGCTGTATCCCTGCTTTGTATTCAGAGTGCATACCCCACGATCTGGCAATGCATTCCAGTACGTGGTATTACTCCCAGTGAGATGGCTGCGATTCCTAACAATCATTGATGCCAGATACTTTATTGTTACAGAAACCACAGTGAATTCTTTTGTCACTTGTCAGCATTCACCCTGGACCAATAAAAACGAGAGAGAGAGAGAGAGAGAGAGAGAGAGAGAGAGAGAGAGAGAGAAATACTTTCCCCAATTAAGTCTCAAAGGATTGGTGGAAAGTGGCTTGCCAGCCTCAGAAAAGAAAAACATTTATTGGATTAATTGTATCACTTACAGTAAGTACTTATACACTCTTGTTTTGGTTATTTTCCCTCTTTCTTTTCACATTTCCTTTCTTTCACATTATTTTTTCACTGAAACCATATTATTTATGTTTTCCCTGAAAACACGTTTGTGTGTGTGTGTGTATGTTAACTATAGAGCAGGTGGGAGACTGTAGCATTGCCTGTACAACTCCCCTGCCAATATCTTCTCCCACATGCACTGCAGATATTGAGATACACACACACACACCAATTCACTCCCCACAAAGGGCACGTGAAGTTTTAAAGCTTCCCTTAAGCCTTTAATATTTCTAATGTCACTGTTTTTCTTGTAACTATTTTTCAGTGCCGTATCTCTACCTTCTAATCCATTCCCTCATGCAACTAATCAGTGATTACAATTAATTAAATGAGCTTTATTTGAAACAGCTGCTCAGAAATCCATTGGCACCAGGAGGGCTGGGCTGGTGCGGAAACTCACGTTTGCAAAGCTAAGCAAATGCTGGTTACTAAAAGGAGGGTGTCCACATTTTTGCAGGAACTCCTTCCCCCAGTACCAGCCATTGTGGTGGTGGGGTGAAGGAGAAATTCAATGTGAACCTAACAAATTTGTACTTTCCGAAACAATATTCATACCAAAACACAACTATTATTCAAAATTCACACAGTGCAGTTCTCCAGTAAAGTCCTGTATAGGAGTAACATTTGAGAACATTACATAGGGAAAATCATGATGCAAAAATCTGCATGTGAAAAAAGAGATAGAGGCAGAACTCTTCTACCCAGCACAGGTGGAATCTCAGGTGTTCGCTGAAAGTTAAAGCTCTAAATAGCCTTGGACCCCAGGACATTGTGAATTGTCTTTAACACCTCTGTGATTAAGTCCCTCTTCTGACTAGAGCAGGGGTCAGCAACCTTTTTCAGCTGTGGGCCAGTCCACCATCCCTCAGACCATGTGGTGGGCCGGACTATATTGGGGGGAGGAATGAATGAATGCCCCACAAATAACCCAGAGATGCATTTTAAATAAAAGGACACATTCTACTCATGTAAAAACATGCTGATTCCTGGACAGTCCGCGGGCCGGATTGAGAAGGCGATTGGGCCGCATCCGGCCCCCAGGTCTTAGGTTGTCTACCCCTGGATTAGAGGATCATGGAGCAACTTTCTCCAGGTAAGTGATGCTATCAGATTGTGCTTGTAAGAAATGAGTTAATATCTGATTGATTGCCCTTTTTGCCACAAGCAGAAGAAAAAAACCCAAACCAAACTTGGTTAAGAGACAGCATTTCCCATTACACATAATTATAGAACCTCATGGCAATAAATAAATACAGTTCATATTATAGATAAATGTGATGGATAGGTAAATGTGGGAGGGGGGTTATTGTTTTGTTCTTGTTTTAACTACAGTGATACCTTGGTTCTTGAACGGCTTAGTTGTTGAAGAAATCAGCTCCCAAACACTGCAAACCCAGAAGTAAGTGTTCCGGTTTGCAAACATTTTTTGGAAGCCGAACGTCTGACACGACTTCCGCTTGAGTGCAGAAAATTCCTGCAGCCAAATGGAAGCCGCGCCTTAGTTTTCGAACTGTTTCGGGAGTGGGACAGACTCCCGGAACGGATTAGGTTTGAGAACCAAGATGTTTGTTGTTTAGTCGTTTACTTGTGTCCGACTCTTTGTTACCACTGTATTTATTTTGTGCTTTTATTTTGTGTTTTTATCTTGTGAACCGCCCTGAGATCTTCGGATGAAGGGTAGTATGTAAATTTAAACACCAACAACAGCAGCAGCTATAGCCTTCTGCTGTTTTGTTGCTACAGATTCAGACTGGTAGATTACACATATACAAAGTGCATATACCGGTATATTACATTACATCTACTACATATTTTAGAAAGTTTGTTTTGTTTGCTATGCATTTGCATGCCTCTTAAGTTATCATAACCAGATTTGTTTTTCAGATCAAGGAGCTGGTTCTTATCTATGATTGGATACATTTGGATACCATTTTGAATCAAGATGGCTGACAGAACCTTTCAAAACGGCACTAATTTGAACCACTGATTTAAAAAGCCACATTGGTGGGGGGCAGGGGCAGGCATCCCTAGAATTCCCAAGCAGCGCCATGCACAGGGCTGTTAGCATATAATAACAGACAGAATGAAATCTGAATGAGATGGGGAAATGCTGATGTGGCAGAATGGATGGTAGACTCCCTGCCAATTAGAAATCATCAGGGAGAAAGTTTCCATTCCAGCTTTCCCTACACTGTCTCAGTGCTCTATTTGGCATATAGAAACCATTTTGTCATATAAGCATGACATAAGTGAATGAATGAATAAATGAATGAATGAACAATTTGCATGGAGTTCTTTAAGGTTAGGGAAGGCCATTCCAAAATGCATATTTTCCCCCACCAGCAGTCTGAAGTGGTGTAATCCTTTCTACCCACTCAGCACTGTACCTCCTCATTCCACTCCAGGGACAGACTCCAACTAAGTCCATTGTCAGGGACTGGCTGGACAAGGAGGAGTGGTGGGAGGCCCCAGCCAGGGAACCCCCAAGGGAAATCCCAGGGGAGGAAGGCTCAGAACCCAGGAATGGGTGGCGAGACACTGAGGAGAGGTCAGAGGGAGAGGATTGGGAGAGGGTTCTAGATACCGAAGGGCAACAGTGACAGGAATTGCACATGACACACGGCATGTGATGCTTGTGTGACATCACACACATCCGCCACATGCCAGACCCTCTCAATCTTGGGGGACAACCCGGCGCCTCTGCCTACCATGGAGGAAGCTTCTCCTAATGTCCAGATAGAATCTGCTTTCTTGTTAGTTCTATATCCTCTGGAGAATGCTTGCTGCACCATCTGATATCCCTGCTGCTATGTGAAGACATGGTCACTCTTGCAGCAGTAATAATAATAATAATAATAATACCAATTTGAGGACCCTCCGGCATGTAAGAAGAAGAGATGGCTGGGCCATACTAGTGGCCCATCTAATCTAGTTTCCTGTTCCCACAGTGGCCAACCAGATGCCTGTGGGAATTCTGCAAGCAGGATCTGAGCACAACAGCATGCTCTCCCAAATCTCCTCCAGAGGGTCAGGATGACCCCCAGAACAGTCCACATGGGAGGAGAGGGGTGATTGTTTCATCAGGCAAGCATAAATGCTTGCGCTAATGGAGCCATATCCTTAGTGCTCTGGAAAATCCGACCCAGCAGTCTTTATTTAACAATAACACTCATCCCCGGAACCTGCATCCCAAGTAGCATGAGAGAAGCATTGCTGTTTATGGTGTGAACCCTCATCCCACTGTAGGCTCTGTCCTCAGCAGTGATGGCTCAATGCTTTGGCGGGCAAGATGCCCTCAATGGGTAAGCAAATTTAGAGAGCTGGAATTAAAATTCTTTCTAAAATGGTACAGAACTCCAGCCCAGCTTGCTAATACGGTAGCAGGATTGAATTCTAACTGTTGGCACTGTAAACAAGTCAAGGGATGGTTTTCCCATATGTACTGGGAATGCCCAGAGGTAAAGGAATTCTGGAAAAAAATCCTAAAGGTTATTAATGAAATTTTTAAAGTGAAGCTTTCAATAGATTTTGATTTTATGACAATGGGTATACGGTACTTGGAAACACGGCTATAGAGAAAGGTGACCAGTTTACCTTCAAAGCTATGATATTAGCGGGAAAGGCAACGATAGCTTTAGGTTGGAAAGATAGAGAAAAATGGACAGCAGAGGCATGGAATAGTTATTTGTTTGAACTTATTCAGTCGGACATTGTCACAGTCATGTCACAGGAAACAACATGGAAGGTCAAGTCCACCACGATAAGGAACAGATGGATCCCCTATCTTCAATGGATAAAAACTACTGGAACAAAAGATATTTGGTGGAAACTAAAGACGCTATGCCCGTGGCTGAGGCTAATTGTTTGAACCCTTCTAATGGGTATGGGTGGGGGAGAGAAGGGAGGGAAAGGAGAAAATTGTACGGGAAATTTAAAAATTGGAAGGAGATAATATATGTATGTAAAAATCCCGAACTCGAATAAAATAAAAAAAAATTTTAAAAGAAGATGCCCTCAATGGGCTCTGCTCCATGAGTTCAGCCCACCTCTCTCTGCCCCCAGAGGGCAAGACTAAAAGCAAATGGGTGGAAACTGCAGGGAAGCAAGTTATGGCAAAACAACATCCTAATGGAGAGAGGTGTTTGACAGCGGAACAGTCTCCCTCGGGAGGTGGTGGGCTCTGCTTCGCTGGTATTTACCAAAGCAAAGGATGGGTGGCCATCCCTTTGGTATGCTGCCAGCCAAGCAGGAAAACCACTTCAGATAAACTGCCTCCTGACGCCTGGCCTTTGCTCGTAGTTTATAACTTCAAAATACCTTCCATATCTGATTAGGAGCATGGGATGCTGTTTTGCAATGAGTCAGCTCAATGAGTCTAGCGCTGGGTTTCCCAAACTTGGGTCTCCAGCTGTCTGTGGACTACCATTCCCACCATCCATGACCACTGGTCCTGATCTAGCATCAGCTCTCCAGGTTTTTAGGCAGGAAATTTCTCCTAGCCCTCTCTGGAGATGACTGGGGATTGAACCTGGAACCTTCTGCATGCAAAACAAGATGCTCTCCCTCTGAGCACCAGCCCTTTCCAACAGAGGTGATGGCAGGACAAAAGAAGCAAATGCCTACCCACCTGAGCATCAATACCTATATTATATATCCTCTTTCGGCCTCTGATGCATTTATTGTCTGTCCCCAGCTTGGGATATTGAGAAAGCCTTTGCCCAGCTATCACCATGAATAACAACACACACACCCTTGCCTTGCCACAGTTGTTTTTTCAAGCAAGGGAAATGCTGCCACTCCATAGCAGAACATCTTTTTCATGTGGTCCCAGCTTCCATCCCCAGCATCTCCCAGCTAGGACTGGGAGAAAATCCCTTTGCAGAACCTTACAGAGTTCCTGCCAGTCAACTCTGAACTCAATGGACCGACGGTTCTGACTCTGTATACGGCAAAACTCTCTGGAGGACTAGAGAAGAGGAGGAAGCAGCTTACCCCTCACATTTTGGCGAATTGGGTGGCGTGCTGGTCGGATCTTCTTCCAGGATGGTCCTGAAATGCATAGGGAACATCCCTCCGATTACATGCATGGCACCCTCTGCGTTCACGTAGCCACGCAAATCAAACTTCCCAAGCAGCCGGCACTCTTCTTCTCCCTCCTCCCCAGCTGTGTCGTCTTCCTCGCCTCGGGTGGGCTCAAACACGTACAAGGCCTGCATCAGCAGCCCTGTGAGCAGCCAGAACTTTGCACAGGCCATTTTAACTCTGATCCGCTGGAAGGAAATAATTGCTGCTTCCAAAAAAAAGAGCAGAGGGTTTTTATGAGGCTCTCGCGTGTTGACTGTTCGCCAGCCTATGAAGGAGAACGACTGCTCCCATGAGGATCCACACAGGCGGATTCTCTTTGCTGCGACAGCTGCCAAGGCACAACCTCGTCTATGAAGTACTGGAAGGATAGGAAAGGTTGTTGTGATTTTTATTACTATTATTTTTAAAAGAACTGCTCCTTCCCCCACTAATAAAAATGGAGTGACCCACATCTTTTCATGCATTTCCCTTCTCTCATACTGATGCCATTATTTCCCATCTTTTGCTTAGATCTTTAGCACAGGTGCCTGCGTACAAGGATAAATAAACAACGAAGATTTAAGAATCATTGCTGGATCAGACATGGAGGACACTTAGGCTACATTCACGCCACAGTTTTAAAGCACTATGGTGCCACTTTAAACAGTCATGGCTTCCCCCAAACATTCCTGAGGGAAAGTGTGGGAACCACAACGCTTGTCCATGGCAACGGATACCGTAACACATTAGGGCATGGGGTAGGAAAACTAAGTTCTGCGGGCCAGATCAGGCCAAATAGCCTTCTGGATCCGGCCCACGGACAGTCCGGAATCACCATGTGGATCGCCAGCACGCATGTTCTTTCCCTCTTCCTCACACAACGATGGCGGTGCCACCTCCTCCCTCCCTCCTCTTGGCTTCTCCCTGCCCTGCCTAGAGGAGGAAGGGGACTGGGCTTTGTTGGTGCCAGCAGCAGCAGCGCTCAAGCAGCCGCCATTTTAAACAGCCCCTCTCCGGAGCCCTTTCGCACGCCGCTCATCGTCCCACTGCCAGCCCCTGCTGTTTGCAAGACACAGGTAAGCAGCCACCGGGGCTCGTGGTGCTCTTGCATCATTCCCCCCCCCCCGCCAAAAAAATATAGTAAGCAGCCCCCCACAAGATCTGAGGGACAGTGGACCAGCCCCCTTCTGAAAAAGTTTGCTGACCCCTGTATTAGGGTATGAAGGTGCCACAAGTCTCTTTGCTGCAACAGATCAACACAACCTACCCATTTTAAACTCCCCAATGGGAGGCTCTTTCCAAGCCTAACTGCTGCACGTGTGCAGAAGCAAGGCAGGCAGATCATGGGCCAGATGTGAACACCCAGTAAGTCACATCTGGCCTCTTGACAGACATTCCCCCTCCCCCCTTTTAAAGCAGCAGCTTTCAGTCATTCTCTCCCCAGGGAGTCTTTTCCAAGTCAGCACCTTTACTGAGGGACCCCAGCATGCTGGAGGTGCATTTTAGAGAAATCTGGGGGTATGCTCTTAGGCCCTGTCTCTTTGTCTATGCAGGTGACAGTGGCTTCAACCAAATTAAAGTGAGTTGTGACGAAGGCCCCATCTGCGCTGCACATTTAAAGCAGTATTGCACTGCTTTCAACACTCTCATGGCTTCCCCCAAAGAATCCTGGGAACTGTGGTTTATTAAAGGTGCAGAGAGATGCTAGGACACCCTTTTCCTTACAAGGCTACAATTCCCAGAGTTCCCTGGGAAGGGCGATTGATTGTTAAACCACTCTGGGAACTGTAGCTCTGTGTAATGCAACAACCATCTTGGCTGAATCTCTACTGTAGGCTTACTGAAAATATGCAACCTACCTATACTTCTTGCCAAAAATGGGATGGTTATACCATAACACAGAACAGCCACCCTGGATTTTGGTACATGTATTGCATACTTTCCAAATGCCCCATTGAATAGTGCTGGGTCTCATGTTGTCATCAAATGATACATCACTCAATGTGGACTTGGTTGCTCTTTGACCCTGCCGTTCACCTTTTGTTGGAACTCTGGTTTACCAATTGAATATTACATTTTCCATTTATGTGCTATGTACTTTGGCAAGATTATGATGTGGGTAAATAATATATCCCTATATGTCAAGGAAGGCCGGGGTACATGGTGGGAGAAATGGCCGCTTCTTGGAAATTGACAGAAAAGGGCAACACAAATGATCAGCTGGAGACCTCACCTATGAGGAAAGGAGGCAAGATTTGTATTTGTTTATTTTTTAGTTGGGGGGAAAGGTGTGAAGAGGAGGAAGACATGATTGAGTTTTTAAAAATTACATGTGGAGAAAATGAATGGAGAGGTGGTTTTACCTCACTCTTGCGTAACCAGAGTTCTAGGGTGGTGCATGCTCTGGTTATCTCCCGCTTGGACTACTGCAATGCGCTCTACATGGGGCTACCTTTGAAGGTGACCCAGAAAATACAACTAATCCAGAATGCGGCAGCTAGACTGGTGACTGGGAGCGGCCGCCGAGACCACATAACACCGGTCTTGAAAGACCTACATTGGCTCCCAGTACGTTTCCAAGCACAATTCAAAGTGTTGGTGCTGACCTTTAAAGCCCTAAATGGCCTCGGTCCAGTATATATGAAGGAGCGTCTCCACCTCCATCGTTCTACCCGGACACTGAGGTCCAGCGCCGAGGGCCTTCTGGCGGTTCCCTCACTGCGAGAAGCCAAGTTACAGGGAACCAGGAGGAGGCCTTCTTGGTAGTGGCGCCCGCCCTGTGGAACACACCCCTACCAGATGTCAAAGAGAACAACTATCTGACTTTTAGAAGACATCTGAAGGCAGCCCTGTTTAGGGAAGCTTTTAATGTTTAATGCATTACTGTATTTTAATATTTTGTTGGAAGCCACCCAGAGTGGCTGGGGAAGCCCAGTCAGATGGGCGGGGTATAAATAATAAATTATTATTACATTATTATAGGGAACCAGGGTTATCTGATGAAGCTGAATAGAAGATCCAGGACAGGCAAGATGAAAGACTTCTTTACTCAGCACAGCCTTGTGCTGTGTGATTCACTTCCACAAGGTGTAGTGATGGCTACCCAACTTAGTCTTCAAAAGGGCGTTAGGCAAATAAATTCATGGAATATAAATCCACCAACACTGGGAGAAGGCTATTGCCCTCATCTTCTGCCTAGACGATGGCCATGGTTAGGAACAAGATGCTACAGCAGATGGGCCTTTCATCTGATTCAGCAGGACTTTTCTTATCCTCTTATGACCTATCATACCATGACTACTGGAAGCCAGTGTGGCAAAATGGTTAGAATGTTGGACTACGACCTGGGAGACCAGAGTTTGAATCCCCACTCAGCCATGAAATTCCCTGAGTGCCTTTGAGGCAGTCACTATCTCCTAGCCTAACCTACCTCACAGGATGAAATGAGAGGATGAAATGAGGAGAACCAAATACACCACCTTGAGATCCTTGGAAGATGGAATATAAATGAATTAAATAAATAGATACTGTGAGGAGTGGGATTTGGTCTCAAGAGTACTTAGGCACTGGATGATGACCAGAGAAACCTACATTTGAGTTGCTTCTGGTTGGCAATGAATAAGTCGCTTCCTTCTTGTTTGACCTACACAACCAGGTTGTTGTGAGGAGAACATAGTATAAAACTGTATGCCGTCCTAAGATCCTCTGGGGCGATGTTTGCTAAAAGCCAATATAAACACCTCACGACTTGTCACTACTTGTCTTTACCTGGTAGCAACAGAAAACACCTGAACCCCAGAAGGTTACGAAATCCAAAATGGGCACCAGGGGAACAGATCCAGTGAAGGCAGAAGTCTTGTTTTCTTTTTTTTCTTTTTTCCTCTGCAGTTATGATTCTAAGGGGAAGGTTGATATTCAGGGAGATGTGAGAGTCTAGCGGTGAATTTGACAGGCCCCCATTGTATCTCCTTCCTACTCCTCTTTCCTTTTTCCTTCCTCTACCTATTTAAATCTTGTAATTATGTAATTAGGATGTTTGGAAAAAGAGAAAAGCAGAGTTGTGAAATCAAAAGGCTGGAGGCGGAAGTGATGGTTACAATTTTTTTTTATTTAAAAAACCCCCGAAAACATCATTCTTCTGTAAAACAATTATTTTTAATATGTACCTATTTGTTCAGTTAGCAGGCTGCAAAAAACCCCAGAGCTGCCATAGTGTAACCAGGGAGTGGGTGGGTGGAAATTTACCTCAGAAGCAGCCTGAACAACCAAGAAATCTTTAATAAAAATACATTTTTAAAAAAACAGGGTTGCAAAGTGGGCATTGCAGGTCAGCTATATTATACATTTTCATAATCATGTACTGTACAGCCTTTCCTAGTAGGAGCTCAAGGAAACATATTTAGTGCTCTTTCCTGTGACATTTAATCAGCACAAACACCTTGCAAGGCAGATTAGGCCCAATGTCAACAACAATGTCAACAAGAGTACTGTATCTCACGCTGATAATATGTTGGTTATTAAAAAATTAAAAGATGCAATGTTTAGATATACATGTTTTAAAGGCAGCAGATAAAAAGCTGGAACATCAACTTCTTCCATTGCTCAATAGAGCTATGACAACACAGCACAGCACTGCAGAGTCTCTGAAGTGCTCTGTGACCTTTTTATCTGAGCTGGTTCCTGAGACAAGGTGAATTGGCTGAAGACTGAGTGCAAATGGGAGATTCAAACTTTGTTAAGTAGACCTCAGCAGAACTTTGATGGATTTTCTTCTCTCTACTTTTTTTTACATATTTTCATCTTCCCTGGACCTCCAGCCTGATTTCATACAATTACATCTACTGCAAATACTGGCAGTGAGCACCAACAGGATTGTAGCTGAAACAGCACCACAGAAAAGCAAAAGTGTTGTATTAACGTAGCGAGCTCAGAGGAACTCTGACATCTGCAAAAGTACAAAAAAGCCACTTTAAAAAAAACGGGGGGAGGCAACCTTCCCCAAAAGCCCAATGAGGACTAAGCATGTACAGGGCCAACAGAGTGTTTAAAGTCCCTGGTGGGGGGCCCTGAGAGGGCAGGGGGTGGGGAGTGAAATACCATGCCTGGAAAGAATGACATGCCTTTACTTACCGTTCACACTCTGCATTAAACATTCGCTGATGATGGTGACCTGAACCATTATGGTTTTAAAGTTCTTCATCCACCTTTATTTTATTTGGAGCTAACCATTGAGAGTGGACATAATCTGTGTGTCTAGAAATGTTCTTTGCTGCACATTTTTTTCCAGCCTTGCATTCTGAAGTTGTTTCACACAATCAGCAGAATACCCAAATACAGTGGTACCTCGGGTTACAAACGCTTCGAGTTACAAACTCCGCTAACCTGGAAGTAATTGCTCTGGGTTGCGAACTTTGCCCCAGGATAACAGAAATCTCACGCCGGCTGCGCAGCGGGAGGCCCCATTAGCAAAAGCGCGCCTCAGGTTAAGAACGGTTTCGGGTTAAGAATGGACCTCCGGAATGAGTTAAGTTTGTAACCTGAGGTACCACTGTACTTAAATATATCATCAGAAACAACGCCTTCCTGCACTTACTGATCTTCTGTTGTTATAATATAAACTAACCCAAAGCTACTCAAGTCAGCAAGTATGCTACTCTTTCTTTAAAACACTAGGTGGCAGTAAAACACTTGACATAGAGGGAGATGTATGTTTTCACACACACAGTTGTCTAGCTCTGCAAAAGTATTCTTAATTTTGTTCGTCCCTTTGAAATTACACAAGTCACAACTGCGGCAAGAACTTTATTAGCCCAAAATTGGAAATTACAGGAGTTACCAGTGTTGGAGGAGTGGCAGACGAAGATGATGGATTATGCGGAACTGGCAAAACTGACCTGCAAGATCCGAAACCAGGAAGAATCAAAATTCCAAAGAGATTGGAGTAAATTTTATTGTAAAAGTCTGAAGACATTAACAGGACTGAAATAAATCTTACGACGTGGATTTCTGGAAAGGACAAGAAACTGTGAGATGTAGATTGAAAGCCTGTGGCCGGGAGGGAGGGAAGTCATTGCTCGGTAGAGCGGTGGAAAAGGAGTTGTGTAGATGAATGTGGAATTTTATTGTTTGTTGTTTAAAGTGGAAATTTAATAAATATGTACTTGGAAAAAAATATTAAATTACGCCAGTCACATTTATTGCCAGGTATTGGTATGGAAAGGGCTTTTGGTTTAATTTTTCATGCAGGGCACGCAAAACTTAAGATTTGTGACTTTAGCACTTTGCATTTAATCACACAACTGTTCCTTCCACAGCAGGCTTGCCCAGGATGAAAATAAGGAGGCCTCTATGTTACAAAAACAGCGGCCTCCATTACAACTGGCATGCAATAAAAGCTTGTCATTTCCCTATTCCCTCTCCTCTACTTCAGGTGAAACCATTTTTCCCGCAGCACAAAGTGAGGGAGCACCAAGCACCCAGCCAACTCTCACCTGAACCGCTTTCCCAGGCCTGTTTTGTTACCATGTTAGGCAGTGAGAGTGTGTTGGGGAATATATAAAAGATAATGGTCCACTAAGAATGTGCAAGTTCGTAGGAGTCCCAGAATGGCACTTTTTGAAGGCGCGGTTCATTTTCTGAACACGTACAAAGACAAGAAAATGTTTACACAAAAAAACCAAGCCACTGCAAAATATCATATGCAGATATTTATATTTAAAGCAACAATTCCATTTTCTAATACTAATTATTTTCCAGCTTACTTCCTGAGAAAATGACAAGAATCGCAAGAAACACTGAAAATCTCTTGCTGTGGCTTAGAATTAATTTACTTCCAAGCTTTGTGCAAAATATAAGCCCTTATAAGGGCATGGGTATCCATGCGACAACAGGAGCGTTTATCGGACTTTCTCCTCAATATGACTCAAGAGGAAGCAAAGTTAAGTAAGAGTTCAGCATCCTACAAGGATCCTTGAAGCAAGCTTTATATACAAGTCTTGTAGCTCCCAATCATCTAGCGACACAAGCATTTTAACATTCTCATCAAGCATGGCGACTTGAAAGCACGTCCCATTGATTTTAATGGTCTTTACTACTAAGTAAGTTTAGAAACGCAACCTTGAGCCTTTAAGCCTCAAGGAGGCATTCTGTGGTCAAAAATAAAAAGCGGAACCTGCAACATTCCTGTAATTTTTTGGACAGCATCTAAAACAGCACCAAGAAGAGGAATATAACCTTGTTAGTTTCTGTTTCTCACTGTGCAGTTGCTGGGAGTCACAGGACTCTGTTTACATTCCAGAGACCTTACAGTCTCACGGGAAAGGGAGACGGGATGTGACGTTAGTGGTTTCCTGTTTCCTTTGTTCCTTTGTTCAGTTGCTCTCTGCTTTCATAGAGAGAGGCTGTCTTTTCTGTTCTGCGTAGTTTAGAAATAAAACTCTTTACAATGTAGCCAAACCTCTCATCTCTTCCCTGTGCTGGGAACCCTGCTGGATAGAATGTGCTTGAGGCCTTATCAAAGGCTCAGGTAATTAAACCCGTCAGGGGCAATTTCAAAGGCTCAGCTCAGAGGAAGATGAGGCCTTATTGGCTTGGCCGGCGTTCCGACAAACCTTTCACTAACCTACTCCCTAGGATCCTACCTTACATCTGGAAGTGCATTGCTAACACATATAGTAAAAAGAGAATAACAATAATATTGGCTATCACTTGCCGCATGTTATTCAGTCCTATATTCCAGATAACCTCATTTCGCACTCTGAAGTCGCTAACAGTCTTGGACCAATGGGAACATTTTGAATTTTGCGAGAGTGCTGAGGTCACCAGTCACAAAATGGCTGCCATTTTGTGAGGCGTTACACAACATTAGAAAGAATGTGCACATCGTTGCTTCCCCTTCCCATCCCCTAGGCCTCCTATTTACCATGGGGAGTCAGCTATGTCCTGCTGGTTCTGCTTATGGAGATAAAAAGGCCCAAGAACCCCATTTTTCCCCAATGGCAAGGCCTAGGTTGCCATCATTACCGACTTACCTGGGAGTAAGCCTCATTAACAACAAACCTGTTGTTGAAGTAGACATGCATACCATTGATCTGTATTGTTAACCATACAGTTAACTGAACATCAGCTCCTGCAGAGCAAAAGACGCATCTAAAATATGGGTTTTGGATGGGTGGCGAACAAGGTTACGCTTACATCATTCATATGAAAAAGGGTACTTAAATCCATTCCAGGACGTACAGAATTAACACAGAAGTAGACTACAACTCCCATCATCCCTAGCTAGCAAGACCAGTGTTCAGGGATGATGGGAAATGTAGTTCGAGAACAGCTGGAGACCCAAGCTTGGGAAACACTTGCTCTAAAACATTTTTTTTTTAAAAATCTATTCGCCTTGCATTTCCAGTCTGACCTCACTAGCAGACCAGTCTGTATTAAGTGATATGTCTCATAGGAAGGGTGCTTGAGCCTGGGGTTCTGGACTAGGCTGCAAAATACTCAGGTCACATTTTGAAGCTCCAGACACCTGATGGCTTCTCTCCACTGCTTGTCCTGCCATAGTTTGTTTCTGTGATACTCTTCTGCTCACCCAGAAGAGCCAACTGTTATCCACAGCAGGCCTTAATCATTTAGGGAACGAATTAAGTGGGGAGTTAAGGATTGGAAGGAGTGTCTTTAAAATAATAATAATAATAATAATAATCACACAAGTATCCAAATGGGTAACTTTTATTTGTGGATAAAAATTAAGGCTCACAGTACTTATCATTTACAAGCAGAAAATGTTTTCTTTCTTTAAAAAAATGAGAATGCTAGGAATTATTTCCCTATACAAATTCCTTTGAATACGTTGACATGTCTCACTGAAGGACTAGAGAGGGGTAAACAAACTGAACAAGAGCAACTGCATTCATAAGCTACATTCCTTTCTGGACCACAAGAAGACAACAATCAGTGTTTCTCCATCCGGCTGAGATTACATGAATGAACACGATGAAATACATTCAAGGACTGGAAGGATGGCAATGAAGCTACATTCCACTTCCCTCACAAACTAACTGTGTGGTTTTAAAAAAAAATAAAAAATAAAAATAAGAAATACCCTGCTCCATACAATACTGGAATCTGGATTCAGATTTAACAAATCACTCATGATGCAATGCCTCTTACACATGTGTTTGCTTCTGGCTGCAATGTTAATCTTCTTAATAAAGTTTGCCAAACTCCCATTTTCTTCACGAATCTTTTTTTTTTTAAAACAAAACAAGCTTATAAAGTTATAGTCCAGAGCTGACTTAAAACGTATACATTTGTTAAGATGGAAATCCTATAATTTGACTATCTGTGCATCTAACATAGTGAACATGGACACAAAATACTCTTAGCTCCAGCTGCAAAGGTTACCGTCAGTAGACACACCACTCAGTTAAAACTTCTGGCTCTTATGAATGGAACCATGCATTATATATACCTCATTTCTCTAGCCTGGACCATAACTATAATAGGGTTACATATTATATGTTGAACATCAGCTTTTTTTAAAAAAAAAAGGACATTTAAAATGGGCAAGTAAACCTCAATGTCAAAGCACAGCAATAGCTCAAGGAACACCCCCCAGCTATGAACCCAACTGTCTAGGAGGCATCTGAATAAGAGTTCCCACCACGCAAGAGCCACCAGGCTTGCAAGTGATCATTACATTATACTCTCAGGTGCCATAATCTCACCAGCAGGCATAAAGAGGACTTCCTAGTAGAGTTTGCTAAGAAAACACTTGGGTCTGGATTGCACTTCTGCTCAACTTGACCACACCCATTCCCAAACACGGACTATACAGGAAAGCACTTCCGTTGCACATCCTCGGTTTGGATGAAACGGGGCAAACAGATTTGCAAATCATCTGCCATGGATGCTTCACAGTTGAGATTCCTGCATTGCAAGGGGTCAGACTGGATGGCCCTGGGGGGGTCCCTTCCAACTCTACAATTCTATGATTCGCCCACTGCATTCCTACACACTGGACCATGCCACCCAGTTTACTCGCTCACGTACATGTTCCAAGACCTCCGCAGGAAAGGTCTTCAGGAGACAACATGTGGCATTGGTGAGGCAAGTTAGTATAGCAAGAGAACCACCAGCTCATCCCAGCTCTCCAAACGCCAGGTGGTACACTTGCTCCATCATAATAATGGTTTTATAGCGAGTACCTTTTGCCCTTATTTCCCCTTTATCTGTCCCTCTGCTTTACTCCAGCCAGATGCTCTACTACACATCTGGCAAGTCCATCCAGCGAGCCCTGACCCCTGCATCTTAACCAGCCATGTCTTGGTTAATTCACATAAGGACAGTGAAAATCATATTGAGCAGAAGGACCCCTTTTTTGCCAACAGAAGCAACTAGTTCACTGCCCCTCCACAAGTTTTCACTTGTCCTGCGGTGACCTTCCGATCGATCAATGCATGGCAGAATGGTCATCTGTATCCTGCTAATCAACGCAGTAATACTTGGGCACTTGAGAACTATCGGGTACAAATCAAAGTTTGTGTAAGGTTACAGTGATTTGGGGTGCGCTAAGGCCGTATACAGAATGGGTGAGTGAAGTCGTTGCAGCCCTATACTCTTTATTCTAGCATTTTAAGCCCTCTTCTACCATCTTAACAGCTATGGCCTCCCCCTGAGAAACCCAGGAACTATAGTTTGTTAAGGATGCTGGGAATTGTAGCTCTGTGAGGCGTCGAACGACAATTCCCAGCACCCTAAACAAAGTAAAGAGTTTTCGGGATTCTTTGGGGGAAGCCATGATTGACAGTGGATTAAAGAGTGCTTTAAATATAGGGTGTGGGTGTGACCTTAACGCTGTTCTCCTGTCCATCTACCCTGACAAGATGCTGCAGAAGCAGCTGCACTTCAGACGAAGCTATGTGGCTCAATACCCACACATATTGAAAACCACCCAGCTTCTGATCCTTACCCAAACCAGAGCCGAGAGGTTAACTCTATTTACCGTATTTTTTGCTCTATAAGACGCACCTAGTTTTAGAGGAGAACAAAAAAAAAATAATCTCTCCCTCTCTGCGCAGCACCTCTCCAGCAAAGCGGGAGGAGAAACGGAAGGGGCTCCGTTTCTCCTGCTGCTTCGCTGAAGGGGCGCTGCATAGCTTTCCCTCTCTGTGCAGTGCCTCTCCAGCGAAGTGAAGTCAAAACAGCAAGAGGGATCGCTTTACAGCGATCCCTCTTGCTGTTCTGGCTTCTGGGATAACTGCGCAGCCCGCATTCACTCCATAAGACGAACACACATTTCCCCTTACTTTTTAGAGCGAAAAATATGGTACCTTTCTGACTTATTGGTGGTTTATTTTTCAAGAAATGCACAAACTAATTTATATCTAGATTGGCCAAGTTGCCTCCAAAACCCAATCACATACGAATCAGTACATTTTAGAAGAGGAGGAGTTTGGATTTGATATCCCGCTTTATCACTACCCTAAGGAGTCTCAAAGCAGCTAACAATCTCCTTTCCCTTCCCACAGCAAACGCTCTGTGAGGTGAGTGAGGCTGAGAGACTTCAGAGAAGTGTGACTAGCCCAAGGTCACCCAGCAGCTGCATGTGGAGGAGCGGAGACGCGAACCCAGTTCACCAGATTATGAGACTACCGCTCTTAACCACAACACCACACTGGCTTGGAAAGGAGTACACAGAGAGCAATTATTCCCCCTTGCTTTTCCAAAGCAGCCTCATATAAAATATAAGCCCAATGGTATGAATGATAATTTGGCATAAAGACAAAGACAAAAACTGAGAAAGGGCAGATAAGATTTTGATGGCTGCAAGGTGGATTGTTCCTCCCTTTGATTTTGCCTGAACCGCAAGATGCATTTCCAACTGTATACATAATTCATGTTTGGCTCCCTTGTAACTGATTTAATGTACATTAAATATAGATATCACTGCACGGTGGGGGAAATGTATGCTTTTACATTTTTAAACAAAACTTGCTTTAAAAAGCATTATAGAAGAGGGACAGGAGAACAAGGGGGAGGGGAGACACAGTCATTATTTGAGTGTCAGGTGTTATTGTTGCCTTAAAAGTCAACACTTATTGCCATGGGCTTAATACTCCAAACGATATGGAACAGGAATTCATACAGTACGCAGCAAAACAAATTATACATTGATTCCACAACTCAACAATACCTACTACTCCATTTGGCAAAATATTTATTTATAATAAATCTGTTTCAAAAGCAGTTGTTGGTCGCTTTCCCGCCCCGCCCCCCCAACCCATTATTTTAATAGGCTCCGACATTGGTTTTGGTAAATGTAAATAAACGGTCTCTTTTTACACAGTATACAAAAGAAAATGAAAATAAAAAATAAAAAGAGACATTGAAATGACGTAACAGTAGAAACAGTCAGTAAGACCCAAAAAAAGGCAAAGCAATATGAATCTATCTGCACGTAGGCAACACTGCCCTAATTATTTACCCGTACGTATCCTCAGCCCACTTACCTTGCTCCCCGCCCCCCCCCGCCCCCAACATCATTCTTAATTTGCAGATTATGCTCCAGGAAAGGGGGGGAAGAGAGAATCACATATGATGTAGCAGCAGCTCCAGCGACTCTGTTTCACAGTACTGCATGTCAACACTGGGAATGGTTTCTGATATAATTTAAAACTGCATACAGTACTTTCATACAAGGAGGGGGCGGGAATAATTATTCCCACTCAGTTGTTCCTGGTGGTTTTGAAGTCAAGTCATACATCACCCGGGAGATGCCAGGAATCTTCTTAATCTCTGCCACCATCTTCAACACAACCTGCGTTTATTTAGGAACAAAACAAAGTGAGAAGAGCAGTTAAGTAGACAGGCTCCCTGGTCTGAATGAGGGATAAATCGGGGCTGTAATGTAAGGCACAGGGTATTCATTAGACTACTTTACACAACTGTCTAGAAAGGAGTAGGAATGATGCATCAAAGTTTTAAAATATAGCCTGGTATTATTTTGTTTGCAAAAAAACAAAAAAAAAAATCAGGCAAACATTTTGGAGAGGAAGCTCATACACTTACTACAGTCATACCTTGGAAGTAGAACGGAATCTGTTCTGGAAGTCCGTTCGACTTCCAAAACATTCGGAAACCAAAGCGCGGCTTCTGGTTGGTTGCAGGAAGGTTCTGCAGCCAATCGGAAGCCACGGAAGCCCTGTTGGACGTTTGGGTTCCAAAGAACGTTTGCAAACCAGAACACTCACTTTCCGGGTTTGCGGTGTGTGGGAGCCAAAACATTAGACTTGCAAGGCATTCAGGATACAAGGTACAACTGTCCAGCGTAGGCCTGGGCGATGTACTGATACATCGCCCAGGAGCGGTTTGAGGGCCAGAGCACAGATTTATTTCTGTGCTACAAAAAAGAACTTTTAAACTATTTTGAATAAAGGAACAAGCACAGTTTCCATATTAGCAAAGAAAGAAAAGGCAGTTCCGAATGATTATTCTGAAAGTTTTACCTCTTCTGGTATCTCATTGCCGGGAGTCGCTGCAATACCCGTCATGAAATCACTAGTGATGAAGGTCCGAATGACCACAGATCTTTGACAGGAAGGCTGCTTCTGAAGGGGATCTCGGTCAAAATGCAACGGTGTCAAGATGACTGGCATCTGGCTGATTTTTCCGGCATAACCTTGGCATAAGAAAGCAAGAATATTGCAATTAACAAACCGTTATATGGACCGAGAGAGCCGGCGTAGTGTACTGATTAGAGCAGATCGTCAGGAATGACTAAAGTTGTGGTTGAACAACACCCAGAGGTTGGCAGGTCCCCCATCCCTCAATTACATTGCTGGACTAGGACTTGGGAGACCAGAATTCCTACTCCCAATTCAGTCGTGAAGCTCACTGCGTAGTCTTGGGCCAATCACTAGCTTGGCCTAATCTATGTCACAGGGTTGTTGTCAGGATAAAATAGGGGGAGGGAGCTCATTTTGCCATCCTGAGCTCCTCTAAGGAAGGGCAGGATACAAACGAAAACAAAGAGCAGCATAAAGACAGACTGTACTCCATGGTACAATTCAGAAACTGCTCTTGGTTAAGAGCTGCATGCATCAAATTACAGTGGTACCTCGGGTTACATACGCTTCAGGTTACATACGCTTCAGGTTACAGACTCCGCTAACCCATAAATAGTGCTTCAGGTTAAGAACTTTGCTTCAGGATGAGAACAGAAATCATGCTCCGGCGGCGCGGCAGCAGCAGGAGGCCCCATTAGTTAAAGTGGTGCTTCAGGTTAAGAACAGTTTCAGGTTAAGTACGGACCTCCGGAACGAATTAAGTACTTAACCCGAGGTACCACTGTAGTTTCTTTTAAAACTTTCATGTGATTCACTTCCGTGTGATTCAGTTTTTCTGCTACAAAATCAAGAAATTGCAGTGTCCCAGAAAATTCAACTTTCTGAAGCCAGGGTTCTACAAAATAAACATCTGTTATGCAAACTTTTACTTTATTGTCTTGCACCAAAATCTGGGTTGCTTGACAAATTCTGAACTGTTAAGTGGTCTTTGCCAATGGCAATTCAAGGGCAGCAGACCTCTTAGCAAATAACTAAGCAATGACCTTCCACTGAACAAATGCACATACTAACCAGACTCCCTGAGAATATTATGAGCCTCAAAATCAGCTTGCCGCAATGTGCTGAGGACTCCTGTTGTCAGGAAAGTGGGAGTAACGTCTGTGGGAGGTTCTTTGACAGGTGGGCCAAACACATAGACAACTCTACGGAGGGAAGAAAATGAAGCATTGGAGTGTGTGATTTATTGCAAACTGAATAATGCAAGCACTTCGCTGGCTAGGGCTAAAAGGAGTTTCAGTCCCCAACTTCTTGTGCCAGGTTAGGGAAAGATAAGCAATACATCTATAAACTACCAGAATAGCAGACAGTATTATAAATTCTGGCTTTGTCCAACCATGTAAAACTTGGGTGCACAGTGCCTTTAATTCCCACAGGCAGTCGTTACATCATTTATTTAAAAAGCCAGGTATCCTGTTTGGAAAATGTTAACATTCAGAATATGTGCAGTCTTTTTATTCCAATACTAAAGCAAAAGTTTCCTTCCTTCCCTTGCTTTAAAAGCCCCCACTGTTAAGAGCACTCATGCCTGCAGCACTTGACACTGAGCTTTCCAGTATACAGTGGTACCTTGGTTTTCGAACGAATTATTTTCTCTTTTTGAATCGAGTGGAATGCTTCTTTAAAAAACAAGGCTTTACTCTGAGTTTGTAGTATGAAGAGCATTTTAGCTCCTGTGCCCTGTAACTGACACATACAATACTCAGATCCACCTAGAAGGGTGCCTGCCATCTTCATGAGATAAGCTTACAGAGCCTTTATTGCTTGTGAATTGCTGCTGGCCTCCCTTTGATGGTCTCTGGCCTACAAGTTTCAAGATACCAAAAGCTTTTGACGTGGCCTCTCTCTCTTAAGGTCAACCTTTTCATCTCTCCCATCAATTCACTGTGACACTAACAGTGCAATCCTACGCATGTATTCAAAGAGACACACTCAGGGTAGCAGTTGACGACATTCATGCAAGCCTACGTGTGCTTACACAGAAGTAAGCACCACTAAACATAGTGGGGCTTACTTCTGAGTCAAGGCAATTCTGTCATAAATGTTATGACTATGCCAAAGTACAATTTTATTTGATAAATATGTTGCAACTGGTGCATTTAATGTGGTTAAAGCAATAAAATAAGTTTAGGTTTGATAAGAAGGTATTGCATATGTACTTCGATTCCCAGCAATCCTAAAACAAGATCCCCGCCCCGCTGGCTTCAAAATTTCCAAAAGCTTTACATCTCCAATTTATAATAAGCACTCAAGAAAGGCAGTAGCATGTTCTTCTATACGGTAGTTTCATTTTTACTTCTTGTGTGTAAGTTAAAAATTTACCAAAGCAATAATGTAAGCAAACAACAAAATCAGCAGCAGCTGTATTTTTTTAAATGCTGCAGATATATACCGGTTTATGTTGTGACACATGCGGGGGATGAGTCTCGATAGGAACATAAGGGACTCCCAGTGTGGAGCATCTTTGCTGGAGATCCCACATACATAGCTGTAGGAGCGGCAATCACCCTGCAAAGCAGCAAAACAAAATCGACAGCTGAAACATTTGCATTAGCTGAAACCTCATCGAGTTCTTTCCTTGCAACAAGTTATATACCGTTCGACACTCCAGTTTGCACACTGCTGTGTATGGAGATGTGGGGAAAGAGGTACAAAGGATTAAATTAGCAAAAATTAATTCAGAAAAGCTTACTTGAAATGCCTGATGAAATTATGCCTACCCAAAATGCCTTAAATTCAATTGGGGGGGGGGGTCCTACCTGATGTCAGCCAAGGGGCAGCTTCACAGAACCAGGCACAGAATGCTGAATATGCACAGATTCTGGCAGATATGAGCCTTGCATCTCGGTCATGGGAGACCACTAAACATGACTCCCCTGAAAACCTCCGGGATCAGACAGGAATTTAAAGCATCAAGTGGTCTGTACCCTGGACCCAAGTTAAGGGCCTTGCAACAAGGACTAGTAAGGTAGAGCTGAGCGATATCCCGTTTTAAACATTGTGATATACCTATACAGTGGTACCTTGGTTTAAGAACAGTCCTGTTTACGAACGATTCAGTTTACGAACTCCGCAAAACCGGAAGTAGTGTCCTGGTTTGCAAACTTTACCTTGGTTTAAGAACGGAATCTGAACAGTGAAAGGGCACCGGCGGCGGGAGGCCTCATTAGGGAAAGTGCGCCTCGGTTTAAGAACGGTTTTGGTTTAAGAACCGACTTCCAGAACAGATTAAGCTCGTAAACCGAGGTACCCCTGTATCACGATGTCTGAAAGAAGGATGCAACTATGTAGAGGGAAACGGAGTACTGGCAGCTGCTACTACTTAGGGGTCTAAAACTGATGCATTTTTACTTACCTTTAACTGTTGTTGTTTTACAGTAATAAGCAACAGGAAGCAGGAGCCATGAGAGAAGTGATGGCCGGCTTCGCAGTTTCCCCCATATTGGAATTTTTTACATAGTGCATGCGCATGCGCGCACACACACACACTGTGATTCTCGCTATATTGCCAAATCATACATTATGAAACTGTTATCATGATGCAGACTTCAAACCAATTTTGGACGATGTATTGATATATCACCCTGCCTACTGGTAGCACATGGGTAGCCAGTACAGTCGTACCTCAGAAGTCAAACGAAATCCATTCCAGAAGTCCGTTCAACTTCCAAAACAATTGGGAACCAAGGCGCGGCTTGCGACTGGCTGCAGGAACCCGACGGACGTTTGGGTTCCAAAGAACGTTCACAAACCAGAACACTCACAAGTAACATGAGGTACAACTGTACAAGCTTTTAAGCACCAGAGTTCTGGGCTTGTGAAAGCCCATCCTCATCAACTCTAGCTTGTGGCATCTTAAATCAGCCAGAGCATCCAGGCCAAGCCCAAGTGTTCCACACATGGTGCATTGCAATGATCAAATTGCCAATCTAGGAATCACCAGGGTGAGGCAAGACCGTTTCAAGGATGTAGCTGGCGAAAGGCACTCCTAGCCACTTGAGCTTCTAAGCAACTAAGATGAATCCAAGCACAGCCCTGAACCGCGAGCCCCTTCTTTCAGAGGGATTGTGACTCTGTCCAGAACAGACAACTGGCCTATCTCCCAGAGCCAATAAAGCTACAATGCATGCAGTTCTGAGCCTTTAATTGGCTTTGTGTCTGACAGGTGCCTGAACTGCCCCAGGAAAGCAGAACTGGTTTGTTTGTTTACTTATTTACTGAAAAGCATTTCTCAGCCCCAACATATTTCAAGTATCTCTAAGTGGCATAGAAAAATAGCACAAAAATAATAGTAATAGGACAGTATAAGGAGGACAGTAAAACGAGTCTTATAAAAGCAGAACAGGTAAAAGCAGAATTTTGTCTGCAGCGAGCAAATTGGTAGGAATATACGTATGAGCCTCCAGCTGCTGCTTCTCCAACGGAAGCCTGAACCTGATGGAATACAGTGTGAGTGGTGCTATTTAATCTTAAGAATGCTTCAGTATTTCCAAGCCTTACCAAAGTGACCATTTAGACATTTAGAGGCTGTCACATATATTTTTTAAAAATAGCTCTTCCATTGCTTAATCCCAATCCATTTTGGACGTACTCTATTTTGGCTCCAAAAACGCTAAATTTGTTACCTGCAATCTAGCCATGCAAGTTTTACGTATGATTACCACAGCGTCAACGCACTCACCTGTACTCCTACAGTTTTGATTGGCAACAGAAAGGCATTCAACGAATGTAGACTTGTGATTTGCATCAGTTTCTCCTGGTCTTCCTCAGTTGTACACGCTTTGACCCTCTGCAACAGAGTGTGAGGCTGGACAGCAAAGGGAAAAAGTCCAATCAAAACACCTGAGATTATTACTCAGCTACGTCTCACTGGAAGCTAGTGTTTTGCATAAAGGCAGAGGTTGGAAAATAAGGGGTTCTTCAACAAAGAGGCCAGGTGTGTGGCTAGACCAGTGCGGATCCGGCCCAATCGCCTTCTAAATCCGGCCTGCGGATGGTCCTGGAATCAGCGTCTTTTTACATGAGTAGAATGTGTCCTTTTATTTAAAATACATTTCTGGGTAATTTGTGGGGCCTGCCTGGTGTTCTTACATGAGTAGAATGTGTGCTTTTATTTGAAATGCATCTCTGGGTTATTTGTGGGGCATAGGAGGACTTCCGGGTTGGCGCCATCGCCGAATGGCGGACTCCCTCCGAGCTCCGGAGGGAGCCTGCTCGGCAGGGGCTGGGTCCTACCGCACCGGCGATGCGGGGACCCTTAAAAACCACGGCCACGAGGGCCGTGGACATGGAGACTCGGCTGGCACCGTCAGCGCCCTCCCGACTCGTGAAGGAGCCTTTTTAAAGGCTACGGATCGGGTGCCGGGGAGAAGCGTGGTGCTTTGAGTCCTCTGCTATCCCTGCCGAGCGCAGCCGCATGCCATCCGGCGGAGAGCGCTGACTTCTTCCATTGAAAATTCGGACTTTTTAACAACAACCCGTGAGTAATTTGGAAACTGGGTTTAAAAGGAGGGAAAAAAAAGAATTTCCTTTCGATTTGGACACGAGCGGGGGGGGGGATCCAAAAAGGAAGTCAGTCCCCCCCCCCTATTGTAAACCTTCTAAGACAAGGACGGGGAAACCAAGGTCCAAAAAGATTTGTATTGCTGATAAAACCTAAGAATTCCACGATGGGAAATTATAAGAACTGTGCTGGAGGACGAATTGAGGGAGAAGAAACGTAACCCCCCCCCTGGGAACCGGGGTGATTGAAGAGAGAGCCTGGTGAAAAGAGTCGGAGATTTTGACAGCTGTCAAAGTAGCTGTCAAAGTCGGAAAGCAGAGAGGATTTTATTATGAGAACTTTGCTGGCTAAATTTGTTACAATTTGCTACAACTTTTTAAAACTTGGATACAAAATGGCGAAAACATGGATAACAATCGGACTTTTGGACTAGAGAAAACAAAGTTACAATAATTCCCCTAGAGGAGTTTCGGGACATTACAAAGATGGTTGTAAGTGGAAAAATACCATTGGAATTTTATAGAACTGGTTATCTTCTGGGAAAGCTGCAAAACGGAAATAATATTTTGTCTACAGGGTGTACAGCTAAAGGAGACAATAGAATTTTCTATTGAAGAAAGGAAGGGACTGAACGCAAGTTTTTGTTCCTGAATAACAATAATCCCTGCAGACTTACTAAGCTTCTGAATTAGAACGTTTCAGCAGCGGAACAAGAGGAAACTGGACTACAATTTGGAAAGAACAATGGGGGGAGCTTTATTAAAGATCTGAAGCTAAGTGCTTTAAAAAATAGATTATGTAAGGGAAAAAACAAACAAACAAAAAAAAAAACCAGCAAGGAGTTGGGGGAAAATAGGTGATTTATGGATTGTAAGAATTCCAGGCGGATAACATGGTTTGGTGGTCAGGGGGAAATTAAACCGGGGACAGAGGGGGAGAACTAAAATCCAAAGGCTTGTCAATTTCTTTCTTTGAACTGGTTTTGTTTCATCTATTCTATCTTTTATTTCTTATTTCTGATATTTTTATTATGTGGGGAGTCTTTATTATTAAAAAAAAAGGGAAATTGTGGAATAAAAATGGGGTGGGCCCTGGGAAAGAAACTTTTGGCTTTTTATTAAGGGTATTGATGAGGAGTGTAGAAATTTTAAATTCGAACAATGGTCTAAACAAATTAAGTTTTTAATCAGAATTGAGAGCTTGTGGAGCCAACAATATGAAACAGGAATATGATAGGGGTGGGGGAAGGGGGGAGTCCCAGAAAGTGGATATATGAAAATAAGGTTCTGAATGTATTTTAACTTTTTACTTTCTGTATTTTTGAAAATTTTAATAAACATTATTTAAAAAAAAAAAAAAAAAAATATTTGTGGGGCATAGGAATTAATTCATTTTTATTTTTATTTTTATTTTCAAAATATATTCCGGCCCCCCACAAGGTCTGAGGGACCTTGCTTAAAAAGTTTGCTGACCCCTGAATCAGAGACATTCCCAGTTGGAAGCACTTGGCTACTCCTGTGCTAAATGCAAGATAACACGGTGCTCTTCAAATGCTGTTGGATTCCGACTCCAACCAATCCAAGCCAGCATAGCCAATGGCAAGGAATGCTGGGAGTTGTAGTCCCAGCAACACTGGGAGGGCACCATGCTAGCTACATCTGATATAACTAATACAAAAGAGGTTGGGGAAGGGAACCCGTTGTAAATTGCTAGGCTATGAAGGATCAGAACATAAGGGTAGAAACCAAGACAGAAAACATAAAATGGGGAGCGGAGGGGATTCATCTTGAGAACTTTCTTGAAGAAAGAAAAGAGTGCCTACTCTGCAAACAATGGCTTAAGTAGAACTGACAGGAAAAGCCAGCATAATCTGATGGGAAACACAGGAAGGGAAGGTGAGGATATGGAGCAGGAGGGATGGGAAGAAAGTGCACTAGAAAGAATAATGTCTTGAGGGTTCTTCAGCAAGTGGCTTAAAGAAATTGAAATAAAGGGACAATTAAGCCAAGCTTATCTATCACAGTGGCTTATTATAATCCACATAGGAATTTATACCCTTCAATTCTAGTCACAATTAATTACCTTTTTAACACTCGCAGAAAAGTCTGCTATGATTTTCAAAATGTTGTTCGTTTCAGGGAAGTCTTTGCAAACATACGGTTCTTCGGCACATATTACCCTAATTGCAAGGCCAGGACCTGAAAAAACAGTATTGGAACAGCACCGTGGAATCGGTTACCAACATATAAGTGGCAAGTTGTATTTCAGCAATGCTACGTACATGACTGCACTTATGAGTGTTTAGGCCACGCTGCCATTTATCTGCAACACGCTTGGCTTGCATATGCAAAAGCAGCAGTGAGGTCTGAAGCACTATTTACTCTTATTGTGAGGCTTCACTTGAAAAAAAGAAAAGGGCTGTATCCTCACTCCTGCTCCCAGCTCCATGTGCTACTTCCTTGATCTCCCTTGCCCTATATTTGGCTTCCGTTTCTCCTCCCCACCAAATAGCCCAAACCCCTTCGCATTCTTCAGCTGAAAGGCAAGCTTGGAATAGTTTACTCTGCATTGTTTGGAAAGACGATCATGTAGTGAATCCTGCAAGACCTGCTCCCTGCTTGCCTGGCTTATTGTGTGGGGAGGGCATTGTCTAAGGCAGGCATAGGCAAACTCAACCCTCCAGGTGTTTCGGGACTACAACTCCCATCATCCCTGACCACTGGTCCTGTTAGCTAGGGATGATGGGAGTTGTAGTCCCAAAACATCTGGAAAGCAGAGTTTGCCTATGCCTGGTCTAAGGGCTGCTGCTGGGGTCAAGATTTAGCTTTGGAGGTGTTATTATTTTTGCTGTTAACTAGGTTTTCTGTTTATGGTTTAATTATCAGTGGCTTGTTAAATTTCATTGCTCATTTAATAAGAGGAGGCGTTTCCCTAAGTTTATTGCTCATGACCATTTAAACTTTGTGACGCCTTGCAACTGTTAGTGATTCGGGTTAACCTTTTGATGTTGTGAGACCCGATGAGCACCGCTGAATTATGGAAAGGCAGCATACAAATACGCCGTGTTGGAATTGCATACAAATTCAGTAAAAATTATAGTTTTTAAAAAGATTCCACTTAAAACTGTGCAGGCTTTTGACTACAATAGAGTTTCTATTGCAAAGTTTTGACACTGTCTATAGTCTGTCAGTTAGGCTCCAACCACAGTATACACACTTCCATGAACAGAAAATCTTTCCTTTTGCAGAAGGGCACCGGTGGATCCACTTCTTGGTGAATTCTGCTAATGCGATGATGCCCTGGGCAGCATCAAGGATCACCATGGTTGAGCAGGGGGTCCACCATCAAGAGCCCCCTGGGAGATAGAGTTACTGAGAGAGGAGGCCCCTGTGAAGGATGTGTTGCTCAAAGTTCCCTCAAAACCTGGAACAGAAACCACCTGTACCTGGGAATGGGTGTCTTGAGACCAGCTCTTCCGGCAGACCCAGTTCTCTCCCAAGCACTCTCACTTCGTCCTTATGGAAATCTTTCAGTGGTTCTATTACCTTCCCCTGCAATGGAAAACAGCACATTTCGCATTCGGGCCCTCTCTTTGGAGTAATACAGAACTAATGAGAAAACAAATCTAATACAACGATGCCGCTATACAACTGGGACTATAATTTAAACCTCGCTTCTCCCACCCCAATGAAATCGTCGCAGGAGCCAAAGCAACAGGGAAGTGATTCAAAGCACTTAGTAGGGAGGGCTGAGAAACTGCTGCGATAAGGCATAAACGTATTCCGTAAAATTAATGCAGTCTAGCTGTTTTTGGTCTCCTGGTGACTAAACCAGAACAAATTCTGATTTATATCATAGACTGGATCTGAAATGGTTGTTCTATTTATCCAGTATAAAAATCTCTTTGTAAGTTGTCCTGTATACAAATACCCATGAGATGTTGGGTTAGTATTGGGGGTGGGAGAAGGCCTTTATACATGATAGGACCACCACCAATTTCTAAAAGCGTTACTTGAAAATACTGCCTAAAATGCTCAACGCTACATACAAAGCCATGAAGGAAATGCAACAGGTCTTGTGTTGCTTACCACAGTCAACCGGCCCATCTGAACAATTAGACGTAACTTTCTATTTACCTCTTCCCTCAGCTTTCTGATGAGCTCTGTGTCGTTGTGATGAGTCTTGATGACTTCTGCTTTGCCACTGGCAACCACAGAAGCACTTTCAATGAGGTCGGGCCTCAACGTTCCCTGAGCGAGGAAGACTTCTTCCGGTTTCAGGTTCATTTCTCCAATAACTTCATTAGCAATCTACGGGGTTTGGGGGTGGGAGAAGAGGAGAGAGAAGCGGAGAAGATGCTTCCCTGTAATCAAGTCCTCAAATTTTATTACAAGGCTCCATTTTTCCTTGAGAACTGCAGCCCTCTCTGCATGATAAGGAGATATTCACGCTCCGGGCCTTCCACTTAGTAGGAAGCATAAATTTAATTTACCAACGTTTATCCATCCCCTTTTATTGTTAATGTAACAACTGATTTTACCAAAGCTACAAACTCTGTAACACTGGGATGAAACATTGAACTGTATGACAATGTAGCCTTCTTCACATTTTTTTCAACTGTAGATATTACACTATTACAACGTACTAAATGTATTGTTTCTGTTGGCACAACAATAAGTGTTTTGTGTGTGTGTGTGTGTGTGTGTGTGTTTGAGATTAATGTTTGGCATTTTACACACTGTGTTTCTACCACAGTTTTTTTCACCATGCAAGCTGTTAGCAAAAATGCATTCGTTATTTTTTAGCCAAGCTAGCAATAAATAAACTCTTAAGAGTCTGTTCCAGCTGCTGCAGCAACCTCTTTCTAATGATGCAAGCATTTCCTTTATAGCTATTTGTGAATTAAGTGTCAGGGTTAGAGGACAAATGCTTTAAGGGCTGGCCAGTGCAGAATTACAACATGGTCATTCTGAGCATACACAAAATGCAAAGGACAGTGGGTAACCTCTACTGGACTTTAAAACCCATTGCATTTCATCTATATTAAAAGCTGGACTCCAGTTATAGGTACTCTGTTGAGGAGGCAGCTGCAGCCCTCGAATAATCAACTACTGCCACCATTTCAGTGATCTTCCTGGCTATTCCGGAGCTGTGGAACTTCCTTGAAAAAAAGGAAAACAGCACTTCTCAAGCCAGTAAGGCTCAATCTTGTTATTCCTATTCGGATCTCCTTACAAATCTGTACCGCAGACCCAAACTGACTAGAAACATCTGGGTGAAACATCTGGAGCTACCACCAATTCATTTAACCAGAGGCCTCTAGTCCCAAGGAAAAAGTGAAATAAGGACGTATTAAAATAAGAACAGTATATTCTAACTAGCCATTACCCTTGAAATATATCCTAAAGGAGGTAACCCAAGGTCTTCATAATGAGATGGAGGTTGACCCTTTGGGGTGTAGTATCATTGTGATGATGTCTCGGTCATGCTATGAGCACATCTCTGAACAAGAATGCATCCCAAAAATGTTGGGAACTGGTGAATTAACAGAAAAGAGGCTTTTTCAGCTCCATGTCTAGAGATTGCAATTTGGAAGCAAAATGCCCAAATCAGCTAATGGGCGCGCGCACACACACACACACACACACACACACAGAACTAGCAAATGTAAAACTTTAAAACTGTGAAAATTCAACATCCTCCTCTTGAAAACTAGGGCAGGGGGAAAGGGTACATTCGAAGTTTCTCCCTAAATTCTAGAACAGATACCTTCACAAAGGTGTCACCAATAATTTTGCGTTTTTCCTCGGGACTTGTTGTCATATTCAGTGTTTTGCTAATCCTTTTTCGTGGAGTTCTGTCTTCCTCAGAGATGGGCAGAGTTGTTGTGCCATTGTAGAACGAATGAGCTGCATTTACCACTGAAGAAACAGACAAGGTTTGCTGTTAAGAAAAACTCTGAAATGATATGAGAACTCGCATGCTCAGATACTCCCTTACCCATGTCCAACTAAAACATCTTCCCCCCCCCAACAAAAACATTTCCTTTGCTTCCCCCCCCCCCCAAGTTATACTATAGCAGGCATAGGCAAACTCGGCCCTCCAGATGTTTTGAGACTACAATTCCCACCATCCCTGGCCACTGGTCCTGTTAGATAGGGATGATGGGAGTTGTAGTCCCAAAACATCTGGAGGGCCGAGTTTGCCTATGCCTGTACTATAGCTTTATCAAATTGGGGGGGGGGGGGACAGATCAGTTTAAACACAGGGTACTAAAGAAAAAAACAATTTGGCAACTAAACTGTAGAATCTAAAAACATACTGAACGCTGGCTTTTACAGACTCTTGTTTATTGGCATAATAAAAGGCAAAATTGTAAACTGTAGCCAGTCATTACCCACAAGACAGAGAAATGAGAGTACCCTTTCTTCCATGACAGTGTGTAAGTAATCCCAAAAGATGACAAGAGTCGTCTTGTTATATTATCGCTACTATTGACACGACACTTTAAAAAGCAACAGAACCAGGAGACAGATCCCTGTTCTGCAAACCTTACAATAAAGACACGGGAGAATCGGAGATTACAGGCAAGGAGTATTGACAACATCTGGTCTGGGAGCAGAGGGACTACCTCACAAAGTCTGTGTTGTTCTTGCTTCCGGACTTGGCCATTAACCAAGAGGAGGCATTTTCCCAGAACAAACGACTATCCTAACTCGGAGCCACTGGAGAATGCATTAAACCAAACATTTCATGGGAAAATATGGCAATAATAATAATAATTTATTATTTATACCCCACCTATCTGGTTGGGTTTCCCCAGCCACTCTGGGCGGCTCCCAACAGAATATTAAAAACACAATAAAACATCAAACTTCAGATGTCTTCTAAATGTCAGGTAGTTGTTTATTTCCTTGACATCTGATGGGAGGGCATTCCACAGGGCGGGCGCCACTGCCGAGTAGGCCCTCTGCCTGATTCCCTGCAACCTCACTTCGCGCAGTGAGGGAACCACCAGAAGGCCCTCGGTGCTGGACCTCAGTGCTTGGGCTGGACAATGGGGGTGGAGACGCTCCTTCGGGTATCCTGGGCTGAGGCCATTTAGGGCCTTAAAGGTCAGCACCAACACTTTGAATTGTGCTCGGAAACGTACTGGGAGCCAATGTAGGCCTTTCAGGACTGGTGTTACATGGTCTCTGCGGCTGTGAAAAGGGGGGGGGGGGCAAGGGAAAGTTTGAGCCACACAGGCATTCTAGGGGAAGTTTATGGGGCAGAAAGGGAGCGTGGGTGAGCCTGAAAACAGGAGAAGGATATGCGACAGAGGGGGTAGCTTCTAACATCGTGCCGAGAGATCTTTTATTTCTAATCAGCAGACTGTCCTGTTGGTTTGAAGTTCCAGCAGATGTTTTCCAAGAAAAATAAAATCCTAAATTGGGGTGCACTCCCAGAGTAGTTGGATGAGAGGTCCCATCACTCCTGGCCATTGGCCATGCTGAATGGGATGGAATCCAACAACATTGGAAGGCACCACGTTGGCTAGCTATAGCTGTAGAAGAATCTGCATTTTCTGGGCTACAGACACTGAAAAGCAGTTAATGGTCTGAAACAAATTAATGTTAAAACTAACTAACTAACTAACTAACTTACAAATGCAGAAACTAGCATTATGGAAAGAAACCGGAACTTCAGGGGCTTTTTTCCATTTTTTGTATTCGTGAAGAAGGGAGTGCTGTTCTACCTTTGACTTGAATTCCCAACTTTTTGAGTGCTTCTTCCACAGACTGGCTTTCCCTCTTGCGCATGAATCCATTATCTATGTGCACTGCTATCACCTGGTCTTGATTTAAAGCACGGTTCAGTAAAGCTGTACACACTGTTGAGTCCACGCCTCCACTGAGTAAAACCTGCAAGGCAGGGTGAGAATCATTAAAATGAATTTCAGTAAACAGAAAAATGCCTTCATCTACACACTGAATTTCATTTGCTTTACTACCTTTCCATAGTTTACTGAAGTATCAAAGCCACAGTACACCAAACATGGTAAGATGGCATCCCACTCTTTTCGTAAAAAATGACATAAGCTAAAGCAGCCTTTGCTGACCTGATGCCCTCCAGGTGTTTTGGACTACAACTCCCATCAGCTCCAGCCAGCACAGGGGGCTGATGGGAGTTGTAGTCCAAAACATCCCAAGGGCCCCAGGCTGGCAAAGGCTGGGCTGAACCATGTAAACAGGAAGCAGTAAGTTCCATTATAAGCAACTGCTATTCTTATGAAGAGGAATGAGCATTGAAATCAAACTTTCAAAATCTTACCAGGACTTTTGACGAGCCTACTTTTTCTTTTATGTCTCGAATGCACTCCAGTTCTCTGTTTTGAACGGTGAAGGTGCCGCTGCAGCCGGCGATATCGTAAAGGAAATTTTTCAGCATTGCTTTTCCATTCACTGTTAGGCTAACTTCAGGATGGAACTGGGCTCCGTAGAGTTTTTTAGATTCATTTGCTATAGCTTGGGGTGTGAAAAGAAAAGAAAAGTCGGAACACTTAAGAATCACATCAATATGGACAAGAGACCATTTATATTTGGGTGGTGAATTGCAAATCAACAATAAAACTAACCAGAGGGAAGTATTTGTTAAAGTATGGTTAAATTTTGTATCTACCACCATCCTTCCTGGGGAAATCTAAGCATATACTATTGTTACTCTGTGTGTAGATGCACATTATTATTATTATTATTATTATTAACCTATTAGTCACTTTTTTGACAAAGTTAACACAAAGCAACTTACAACAATAAAGAACGCATACCTTAAAACCAGTATAAAAACAAAAGAGAAAAAACTAAAACACATAGCAGAGAATTCAGCTATGCGAGGCTTAAATGTGGTTAATCTGAGGCAAGGAAACAAACAGTATATGCTGAACAAAATACCAGAATAAGACTTTCTTTTTGTACTAAGGATTGCTCTTGGCTTACTGATCACGATCCAAGTGAAATAAACCTCTGTCTGGACATAACACTGAGCCAGGAATCGTGGCTTGCCCCCCACGCATGATAGCAGGCAGGCTCAGAACCACCCAAATTATCCTGAATGTGCCCAACCATCAACTGTGATTGCCCATGATGTGATCTGGGTCAAAGCTGTTTCCCACATGAATTCCTTTGCAAGGTGATCACAACACTGTGGTATCCAAACTTCTCTAATTTAAAATACTATTAAAAAAATTAACTCCTTGCAATTTATCACTGAAAACTAAGATGACGGCCACACTTTTCTGTTTCAATTGGACCTTGCCAATACACATTTTTAAATTCTTAAGCTTTGCTAGGAATCCAAGATGCGAAATGCTTGCCATTTGAATGTACAGATATGGGAGATTCCTAAATTGCACTAGACTCACTGAACTCAGTGGACTTAAGTCTGTTGATTTCAATGGGTTCATTCTCAGTATGGCTAATGTTGGATATCGCCCATTAGCTTTGCATTGTTTTTGTTCCACATTTTGCTTAACAGGTTCTTTATGAGCCAATCAATGGTTAACAATGAGGAAAATACAAACCTGCTATAACATTTCCAGACTGTGCAACAACCTTGAATCCATCTGCTACTTTATCTACACTATCTCCATGAGTGAGGAGCACAATCTCGTCCTTCTGAAGTCCCCTAAGTAAAAACAGGAAAAAACATGATCACTAAAACAATGCATATTGTTGTTGTTGTTTAAAGCCCTTAATGCAAAATTAAGTATGCAATAGTTCTATTTATTTATTGCACCATTTAACATTTTTCCATATTTCTTCAAAATGGTTCAAAAGGAACAGATTATGTCCAGAGCAGAGTACCGTATTTTTCTGTGTATAAGACACCCCCATGTATAAGACGCCCCCTGTTCTTGGGGACTCAAATTGAAAAACACAGGGGGAGATGGCTCAGAGTTGTTGAGCTTTTTTTAGGGGGGGTTGCTGAAAATCGCTCACCCACATGCAGTGGAAATTCCGCCCCTTGTCTGTCCCCTCGCCAGCAGAAGCTGCCAATTGCTTGCCCAATTGCCGCAGCGTCAGCCAATCAACACCAGCCCTTGACGCAGCAACCAATAACATGCCCAACAGCCGCTGACAGCTGCAGCAGCAACCAATCAAATGTCCACCCTATGCACTATCCCTGTATAAGACGACCCTCACTTTTTAGCATAATTTTTAAAGAAAAAACCTAGTCTTATACACGGAAAAGTATGATAATTGGGGAGGAGGACAGGGGGCTGCAGGAGGAGGAGAGGAGGGGTAAGTCTTTGTCCTGCTGGTGAAACGCTGAATTCAACCTACATGTTTCCATTAAAAACTGCCCTTTATAAACCTCAAGGCTGTCCCACAAATTAGCTTCCCCTTCCAGTATCTGCATACCTGAACAGTGAACATGTGTTATCCAGTGTAATGCTGAAGACTCCATCTTCTCTGACATCTTTTTTGTGTACCGTGCCTCCAAACACCTTATTCATCATCTGACAAAATCAGAAAAAGTCAGTGAGCTCCCATAATCCAGTCCTACCATCAACAACACTGAACCATCAACAACGCTGGGCTCCCCTCCCACTTTGCACCAGCATCACCACACACAAAATTAGCCAGGGGTCAGGCAACTCATTCAGCATGATGGAAACCCATAGCCAGCGACAAAACCACAGCTAATTTGGATATTAAAATTCAACACTGCAAGTAATTTCCATGGGATTCGTAATCCAGCCTCTCTTATGTTTGCCTGCGCTGCTCCCCTCTACACCACTATACAGCAATAGACTGGTTCTCCTTCTGTTTTATTTTTAATTCCAAAGGATTCCTACTAACTACGGAATGATGGGGAAAGAGAAGGTTTATTAGCTGTTTCTGCCTTTCTTCGGGTATCTAGCTTGCATTATAAGCACAAATTTAAAGAGTTACCAACAACATACGTGCTCAATTCTGAGAGAAAAATAAGCCAGGTTTAATAAGATATTGTTGCTTTGCAGGGTTTCCCAAAATGGTTGATAGTGATCCCCTGGGGTCAATGGGCTGCGTGTAGTGGATGAATAAAGACCTAGTGGTGGAAAAGGGGCCTGGGTGGAAAAGGGTTTTTTGCAAGGCATAGGGCACTAATTTTGAAACTGGAAGTATGAGCCACAGAAATGAAAGGTATAGGCATGTATAGAGTGCCTCTCCCTGGCATGGTGATTGATGATTAGTAAAAGTTGATTATACACTGATATCACTTGCCTTTATTTACATTCCAAAGAGTTTGGGGTTGGGGTCAATGAAAGCTTTATAGGCTCGACAAGGGGTCAAGGAACTCAGAAGTGTGGGAAACCCTGACTTAAAGAGCCCTGAAAAACCTCTGCCCTTCTCAAAGTGCCCTCTGTACCCTAAATACAGAGAGGCAACAAGAGAGTGTGAGTGAGACAGGGCCTTTTCAGTAGCTGCCCCGCACTGCAGAATCCTCACCTGGTACCCATAGTGACATATTTTCAGCACCAGGTGAAGCCTTCTTTCTTTCTTTCTTTCTTTCTTTCTTTCTTTCTTTTCTCATCCATGCACTTTAACACTGTTTACCTCTTTTAACATTAAATTTTATTTTAAAAATTTATTTGGCTTTAATCTGCCCTGAGAGCATTCAATCATATTATTTCCCTCTTCCATTGGGATCACCATACCCCTTTCTATATATTTGCATTTCTCCCCTGTACCATTGTTGCATTTTATCACATTTATTATTTTACTGTATTATGTTTTGTATTATGGCAAAATTGTACATTCCTAGAAGAATGGGTTACCAGGAGACCAGCAAACGCAAATAAAGTTTAGACAAATTTCCTTGACTGGGAGAGATTGGCTAATTGAGCCAGTTATGTAGCCTATCATATTTCGCCTCCAACTGCAGTGACTAGAGAAGAAAATAAGAACACTTATTTGGGAGAAAACCTCACAGAGCCCAGTGCAATTTTCTGTCAGGCCCGCAATCAATAGGGCTGCAAAACATCCCAGAAGGCCTGTTCACAGCATCTTTATAATCTTGAGAGTATTTCCGCTAAAGGATAAGATAGAGTTATATGTCTCCTCTTTAATTAGCCTCCCAAGGCAAAGGGAGATAATTTACATTATTCTTCAGCAGGCTATGGAGCACTGTTTAGCATCATCTTTGCTCACTTGGCAATACAAATAAATGCATCCCTAATTTTTTCCTATGCCCTATTTAGTTCTTTTGCCCTTGGCCCCACCCCTAGAGCCCACAGCAGCCAAAACACTGAGGGGATGTATTTGAATATTACATAACACTAATATCAATTCCACACAGCAATGCACATTCTGAACTGGTCTGGAGCACAAAGCTTATACGCTCCTTGAAAACACAACCCTGCTGTGCAGATTCGGATTGTTTCCTAATCTGTTCCATTCCCAATTTCAGGACAAAGGCTGAAATAAAGGTGTTCCCAACAGAGCTCAAATTTGAACACAGGACCCTATTCTACCGCAGAGGAATGTTTTGGACGTTTCCCAGGGATTTCCCCTCGAGGAACACCTAACAACCACCTAAACTGCTTTTGAAGAAATAACACCAAAGTGTAGGTTTGCTTCAGGTAAAAATCAGCAAGGTAAATTTTGGGAAGTGTGACTACCCACTCCCTTTTCTTTTCTTTTCTTTTCTTTCTTTCTTTTTTTTTCTTTTTCTTTTTTTTTTTTTTTTTGCTTATGTTAACCTTCACAAAGGAAAGGTGCATTTGCCTGTTTCTCAGCATACATGGGGGGGTTGAATCCAATAATACAATGTATTAACAGAGGTACTGGCTCTGAAACATTCTGAAAAGGGTTTGTGGTAATTGATTATAAAGGTACCCCTGACCGTTAGGTCCAGTCGCAAACGACTCTGGGGTTGTGGCGCTCATCTCGCTCTATAGGCCAAGGGAGCCGGCGTTTGTCCGCAGACAGCTTCCGGGCCATGTGGCCAGCATGACTAAGCCGCTTCTGGCGAACCAGAGCAGCGCAGAGAAACGCTGTTTACCTTCCCGCCGGAGCGGTACCAATTTATCTACTTGCACTTTTTGGCATGCTTTCGAACTGCTAGATGGGCAGGAGCAAGCACATATTCAGTATTTCTTGTTGTTTTATTGTTTGCAAAACCATTTCTAATAAAAAAAAAAGATTATTCACACACCTAAAAGAATCCTCTGCAGAGTCTAATAAGCAGTTTGAAGGTTGGAGGTGTGAAAATTGCTTCAAGCTACAATCACAAGAAAACATCTAGTGGATAACCGCATCTCGTGTCACTGGATAGCCACTGAACCCAGTTTCAATTGCTTGTAAATGCTTAGGCCTTAATCTCACTGACAGCTGAATTGGCTCACCTGTCCTCGGATTATACTGCTCAAGGCTAAAGCTCAGAACGCATTGCTCCTCTATTCTTCTGATTCCCTATGCATGGAAGAACATCTACTGTTCTATGCTCAGGGTCTGGATCAGGCTTCCTCAGCCTCAGCCCTCCAGATGTTTTTTGCCTACAACTCCCATGATCCCTAGCTAGCAGGACCAGTGGTCAGGGATGGTCAGAATTGTAGTCTCAAAACGTCTGGAGGGCCGAGGTTGAGGAAGCCTGGTCTGGATTTTCCTGGATGGAACGGAAATCATGTAAGTCCCTATCTGGAGTCAGAGCGCTATAACCTTAAAACAGATTTATCACCTAATAATAATATAATAATAATTTATTATATATACCCCGCCCATCTGGCTGAGTTTCCCCAGCCACTCTGGGCGGCTTACAACAAAACACTAAAATACAATAACCTATTAAACATTAAAAACTTCCCTAAACAGGGCTGCCTTCAAATGTCTTCTAAAAGTTTGGTAGTTATTTTTCTCTTTGACATCTGGTGGGAGGGCGTTCCACAGGGCAGGTGCCACTACCGAGAAGGCCCTCTGCCTGGTTCCCTGTAATTTGGCTTCTCGCAGCGAGGGAACCGCCAGAAGGCCCTCGGCACTGGACCTCAGTGTCCGGGCAGAACAATGGGGGTGGAGAAACTCCTTCAGGTATACTGGACCGAGGCCGTTTAGGGCTTTAAAGGTCAGCACCAACACTTTGAATTGTGCTCAGAAACGTACTGGGAGTTATATGGTCTCACTGGTGTTATATGGTCTCAGCGGCCGCTCCCAGTCACCAATCTAGCTGCCACATTCTGGATTAGTTGTAGTTTCTGGGTCACCTTCAAAGGTAGCCCCACATAGAGCGCATTGCAGTAGTCCAAGCGAGAGATAAGTAGAGCATGCACCACTCTGGCAAGACAGTCTGCGGGCAGGTAGGGTCTCAGCCTGTGTACCAGATGGAGCTGATAAACAGCTGCCCTGGACACAGAATTGACCTGCACCTCCATGGACAGCTGTGAGTCCAGAATGACTCCCAGGCTGCGCACCTGGTCCTTCAGGGGCACAGTTACCCCATTTAGGACCAGGGAGTCCTCCATACCCGCCCGCCTCCTGTCCCCCAAAAACAGTACTTCTGTCTTGTCAGGATTCAACCTCAATCTGTTAGCCACCATCCATCCTCCACCCGCCTCCAGACACTCACACAGGACCTTCACCGCCTAATCTACTGTTTGCGATAACTAGGCACCATTAACGGGTGCATTCAGGCAGGGGGGGGTGTCCAAACCATCATAAAAGTGATCTAGGTGCACGGCCCTTCAGGATAGCTCAGTTGGTTAGATCATGGTGCTGATGATGCCAAGCTTGCAAGTTTGATCCCCTGTATTGGGACAGCTGCATATTCCTGCACTGCAGGGGTTTGTACTAGATGATCCTCAGGGTCTCTTCCAACTCTACAATTCTATGACTACATTGGACATATGGAAACATGCAAGGCACTGCTATTCCTGGTTTCCAGCTCCTTTAGTGATATGTATTAATAAAGCACTAGAGTATCTGCTTTTTTATTACAGTGTTCATACAGATAGGGGGAAAGCCATTCATTATTCCTTCAGCATCGCATCATAGCAGAAGATTATCCGTTCCACTCAACCAGTGGGGCCGATGTTTCTATCTTGGATTACAGCCTTCGCCAAAGACAGACTACTCCTTGTGCGTATAAGCATGACTATTGCAGCGAGCAATCTGAAAACTTGCTTTATTATTATTTCTCACTATACTGTATTTGATCTCTCACAAAGCCTTGCTATTTGAGGGAGTTCTGTTTTGACATGGCATTCATCGTGCTTGACTGTTTCCACATTGTTGCTGCAAACTTTTAAGCAGCGGTATTTGATTTCACAGAGACGAGCAGACCCCGTACACAGTCTTTTGCAAGCTCACTCAGGCTCAGTCATGGGGCTGGTGTTGTTGTTCCTGGATTTGCACAATAATGTGCTGCAGTACAACACCGAGATAGTTCCACTTCCCGGCACAACACACACTTTGGAATTTGTAGAGACAGAAACCAGCTTTTGCTTCCCCAAATTTAGTCAGGGCTTTCCAATGATTTCTGGGGTTTAGACTTCACCCTTAAATAGAACGCAGGACCTGCCCATCTCGTTCAGACCAAAGGCTTATCAAATTCAGCAATACTCTGTTCTCACAGTGGCAAAGCAGATGACTATGGAGTGCAATACAGTAGTACCTCTGTTTACGAACAGTCCTGTTTATGAACTATTCGGTTTACGAACTCTGCAAAACCAGAAGTAGTGTTTTGGTTTGCGAACTTTACCTTGGTCTACGAACAGAAGCTGAATGTTAGAAGGGAACTGGTGGCGGGAGGCCTCATTAGGGAAAGTGCGTCTCGGTTTAAGAATGGATTTGGTTTAGGAACGGACTTCAGGAACGGATTATGTTTGTAAACCGAGGTACCACTGTATAGTCCTAACCCAAACAGGTTCCATATCACTTACTTCTGATGTAGAAAAATGAATTGTATAAAATACTTTCTTTTCAAAAAGAGAAACACAGCCACATTGGACCTCTCAGCCTCATTCATGCTGCTCTCACAGAAACCTGGACTTCTCTCGCTGACACCCCTAGGCTCAGCCCCTGCTCTCTATTTCACGATTCATTAAACTTTTCCCACTAGACCCATCCTGCAGGACACGTGGTTGGGTAAACCACAAGGGTTCTCATGGTCTTGCCAGTTCCAATTGCTCTTTCCCCTCCTCCCATTTTGTCAGGGAACTGCCATCAGCTCAGAGGCGAGAGGTGGAAGGGCAGTTGTGTTACAGGGAGCCTCCAAAGATCTTGCGAAGCAGTTCCTCCTCTGGCGAGGAGGAAAGCCCCGCCTCCAGTGGGGAGGGGGCGCAGGGACCAGGAGATGCTAGGGAGAGCTTCAACACTGAGCCTGAGCAAAGCGAAGGGGAGGCAATTCCCCCTTTGCCAGTGCCCACTCTGCGCAGGAGGTTTGGGCGCAGAGAGGGGAGGAGAAGGATGGGGGTCACACGACTGTTATGCTGGGGGAGGTACAAGGACCGGCCATGCCCAGATTCTGCTAGCGACTGAGCAGACATGGACTTGCGACGCTCTACACTGTAAATAGTTTGTATTAATAATAAAGCCTGGAAGAGACAGGTTGGAGTCTTGCCTGTTTGTTCTCGAGCAACCACACCATCACCTGACACATTTGCTTTAGAAGTTCATGCTCCTTTTAATGTATGCAATTCTCCTAGCTCTCGGTCATCCTCCTGGCCTTTCTAAGTTCAGATTTACCTCTTTCCTCAGCTGCTCTTCTTCTGTGCTCTTGTTCCTTGCCATTTCAGGACCTATATTCCAGAAGATCTCTTTCTCTCTTCTTGATTCTTGTATTCACACCTTCTTCCTCCGTGCCAACTCATTCTGCTGGTCACAACTTAGGCCTTGTCACTCCTTCACGCCACTCCAATTTTCGCTCCAGCTAAGGTATGTCAGGTCTAGCCTTTCCAAACGTCATCCTTTTCTAGCTACCTATTCTAACAAACTCCCTCTTCTATTTTACGTTGATTATTGCAATCATTTGCTTACTGTTTCTTCCTACCCCTCCACTTAAACCTATTATCTCTATTCTCAACACTTCCCCAAGTGCTTCATTTTATTCTCTTCATGCTTTAATCGCATTGCACCTCTCTTAAGGGTTCTCTCCACTGGTTTCCTCTATTGAACCGAGACTGCTACTGACTTCCAAGCCTCTTCACGGTCTTGGCCTGTTATCATCTTAGTTGTTTTCTCTCTATTCTTTTTCTTGGCCTCACCATTCATCAGATACTAATCTTCTTACTAAGCTTCCACTCTCCGTTGTGCTATTCCTTGTCTTGGGTATTCTCTCTCACGACCCCTTCGGGCATGGAAATCTCTCTCTTGAAATATTTGGCAGCCTTGCTCTTTGTTCTCATTTAATAAATTATTAAAACAAACTTTTTCTCTCTCTGTTGATAATGTCCTGCTTTGATGCATTTGTCTTCCTATCATCAGGGCTTATTTTCTGCCCTCTTAACTTTTTGCTGCTGTTTTGTTTTTTGCAACATTTCCCTCCAAACCACCTCTCATATTGTTATCTGGATGGGGAGCCCACAGAGCAGGCTCCCAATATTCACATTCAGGACTTCGTATATCTAAAGCGCTTATTTTTTATAAGTAAACCTAAGGTCTGTGCATGTAAAGTTCTCACAGTGCCTTAATGAGAGCCCCCAGATTAATGTGCGTAAATGCTAAATATCAAAGCAAACTTAAATACCAATACAAGCCCATTTAATATACCTGACAGACCACAGCCATCCTCGTTTTTAAAATTATGCATGTTTTCCCCTCAATAGTGATGGCCTCAAAAGGCTCATGAATCACCACACAGCAGGCTTCTGTACACTTTGAACAACAGATGTGCTTGCAAAATCCTTGTATCCATGCATAGATTGCACCTGGGACTGCACAGTGCGTGAAATGCAAGGAATTAATACACAACCATTTCTCAATTTTTTTCAAAAGGGTCCTTATCTGCATCTGCTTAAATCAACTTCAAACATAATTTTCATGCATTGTGCAGCTATACAACACACACAAAAGCCAGAAATTTGCTCTTAACTGAGCTACAAAAACATACAGCCATAGAATGATATTTGCACCTGCATGCCATAGCAGATTCCAAGAACTGGTTTGCCTATCGTAAATATTGCTGGGTCGAACCAGGGAGCGTCTTCTGCATAAACTGAATTTGGTCCTCCGGATATGATAATAGCCCTGCAAAAGAAACAGGTATTTTTTTTAAAAATAAAGAAGTAAAGATTGATTTTTTGGAACTAAACCACATTTAAAAAAATTCCATTTTAATACCTACTTTCAAAAACAAAAAACCTTTATAAAGAAAGTTGTGGCATCCTGATCTATAAAATGAGCAAGCCGTGCTTTACTGGAACAGTGAATTCTCAAGACTGACATTAAAAAGACTTTTTTAAAAAAGATTTTCATTAGCGCAGCTTTTAAAAAATTAGAAGCAAATAAGAACCACCCTATCGTTAGATTTCTGCCTTTCTAAATTTCAGCATTCAGCAAAAACAAAAATTATGCTATATGCCAATGACTCACATCTCCTAGTTTAAAGGTTGAGGGGTATTTTTGATTCAAGAATCTGAGGCTTCTTTGTTAATTCTTACAAAGAATAATTCTTATAAGTGTTGTGAAAACGTTTTTTAAAAAAACACCCTATAGTTTATTAGCATTTTCACAGTATTATACAACAGTATAGTCCTTTATTCGTGCAGATGATTGGTGGTTTCGTTGATGTGTGTGCATTTGGCTGTTGCGGCCCTGCGGGTGAGCGATTTATGGCACCCCCCAAAAAAAACCAAGTCTGGGCAATCCCCTCTGGAAAAAAGCTCAACAACTCTGGGCAATCTCCCCCCCCCCCCCATTTTCTCAATTTTTAGTCCCAAAAAAGAGGGGGCGTCTTATACCCGGGGTGTGTTATACATTGAAAAATATGGTATATCATATATATATGTGTATATATATATATATATATATATATATGTAATTTAAAACCAAAGTTTAAAAAATATACAATAAAAATCACAAACATAGTTAGATTTACCACATTTTTCCATCTATTTTGGGGGACTCCAATTTAAGAAAATGGGGGGAATCTATCCATGTAGAAGACACCCCCAAATTTTGGACATTATTTTTTAGGGGGAAAACCTAGTCTTCTACACGGAAAAATACGGTAGCTGTACAAGAACACAGGTGTTGCCTAAAAGCCCAGGGAAACAAAAATGTATTTGCCAAACAACAAAACAGTGTCAGGGTTGACCCTCAGGACAGCATACCATAAACGTGTGTGTGTGTGTCCCTGTGAGGTAGGTTAGGCCCAATGTCACCTAGTGAGTTACATGGCTGAGTGGGATTCGAACTCTGGTCTCCCATGTGTAACACTGTTATATGACACTAGCTCAGCATTAATTTTGGACACTGATGGCATAAAGGGGCATTCTCAGCAGCTATTTTAGAACAGCAAATCTTCCTGTCTCTGGAAAAACTCCAGAACCGAATCCTAAATATTATCTAGAAATACTTAAAAGACAGGAAAGGATATTATATATCTAAAAGCTACCAAAAAGAGTTCACAAATGTAGTAAAAACTTGGAAAACAGCTCTTTGTAAAAGTTTTACATATGAAGCCAATTTACAGAACGCTTTCCACTGTATTAATGATTTTTTTTTTTTTAGATTTCTGGAAATTACGGAACACTTTGTTAACCAAGTTGACTTTAAACGCCTGGAAATAAGTGAGGAGATGAACTATCATTCTGATATCGAACTTCCGTGCTGCAATAGGCACTTTATTTGTAGGCTTGGGCAAACTTTTCAGCTGAAGCCTTTTTGGCTTGAGGCTCTTTTTTAATGCTCTTTTCTTTTTCTTAGGGGTCGACAATACAAACAGCAAAGTTTTTTTGTGGACAGCACCACTACAGCATGTGTGAACACAGAAGGGTGGGGATGTTACATATTCAAATATTCTCCCCCTTGTGTTGCAGCAGGGGAAGGAAATCTCTCTCTGCTATGCAGATTTTTTATTTTAAAAAAAACCCTGTCAAGGGAAAGAGTTAACTTAGCATCCTCACGGGCCAACTTCAAAGCATGCAACCTGATGGACTTTAAGCCACTTGATCCTTTGATTGCACAAATTGGCCCTTAGAGCCTTAAGGAGGTGCCCTAATTACTTAAGGCACTTCTTGAAGGCTCTAAGCCTATTCCTACCTCCTGAGAGTCTCTGTTAAAGAAACATATAGGTTTTAAGGAGCGGGAGAATTGTGGTACATTTCTTCTGGGACAGAAGCCATTCAGATGGGGAGGGGGTGTAATTCACGTGAGACTCATCACTACGATTCCTGCTCAGCTCAACGTTTTACACTTAAAATAGGTTTCTTGGGATAAGGATGGGCTACAACTAAGCTGAGCAGATAGCCAACTAATCAGTTTGTTTTTAATGTGGGAATTTGTAATCAATCTGCGAGCGCCATTTGCTGGATTTCTGAACCAAAGTCCCTGTGCCGTTCATACAAACTATGAATGTTCAGACAGACCATTATTATGTCTACTGTCATCTACAAAAATAAGCAGAAGTGAAGCGGGGGGAGAGAGAGAGACTAATCTCCCAAGTTTTTTCACTGGAATGCGGAAACGGAGTGTGTGTTTTATACAGCTTCAGCTCAAGGAAATCACAAGTTGTTTATTTGACTTTGCAACAAAAATGGAAAAGTAATATTCCCTGAGGAGAATCGGCATACAGAGGGGGCCTTCTCTTCCGTGGATTGAGCTTAAGTTGTGAATGTTTCTGTTGTCACAATCTTTCCAAAGGAAAACAGGCATGTTTTAGAGCAAGATGCAGGCAATCTATGCATCAGGCAAAGAATAATCTGAACAGGAAATTTAGAGAAGACAGTGTTGTCATGGGAAGCCCATTATCTTATGCAGGAACAGATTCCTTGCGAACCTTTGCTCCTGTTGTGAAGACAGACTATCTAGATAGGGGCTGGGTGTTTCAAACAAGAATGGAAAGGAAGTGGGAGGAAGGAGTATGTGGTTGTTATCCTGCCACATCCCACTACCCCTGGTTTATAACATCCTAACCCACTTCATGATCACTTCAGGACCTCAAGGAACTGGCTGGATTTCCAGACCTCTCTGGGAGACATTTATGAGGATTACTTTCCTGTTGACAGCCTTGTTGAACTATGAAATGTCCGCACATCATCTACCCGTTCAACTCCTGCCACTCACTCTGTTGACAGAGGCTCCCTCCTTCCATTTAACAGAAGACAGAGCTCTGGTTTTAAACAAAAAAACAAGCAACCAGCTGCAACAATAGCATTTAAAGACTGTGCCACAGAACTGGTAGGTTTAGGAAAACAAGTGTGCACCTGTTGTCTCTGCTGCTACTGCATTTTTAACATTCTGATAAGAAAAGCTTTTTATGGGGGGTTAATGGACTTGAAATCTAGGAGGTTTAAGCTGTTACCTTCTGCATTCAATCCTACAAGTGTGTTTGAATTCATTCTCATTGGCAAATTCTAGAGGCGAATAACCTGCAGGCCTTTATTTGTTGTTGGACTCCCAAACCTCATCAGCTCTAGCCAGCATATTCAATAGTCAGAGATTATGAGAGTTGTAGACCAGCAACACCCGGGGGACCAAAAGTTAGCCACCAATAGTTTTATCTTAGGCACTAAAATAATATTTTCTTATGGCTGCTGTACCACTCATCTGATTTTTACCATCAATGCTTGCTTTGATATTGACTGGGTGCCATTTCTCCTATGAATCTTGTTAGGCCACAATTGTGGCACCGGAAGTTCTAAGTCAAGGTTGCTTCCACCATCCTTGGCCACTGGCTGGGGCTGATGGGAGTTGGAGTCCAACAGCGTCTGTAGGGCCACAGGTGAGCTGCCCCTGGTCTAAGTGTGTGACTGTTCAAATAGCTGCTTGAAAAGCAATTGCTTGCTCCTCAACTGAAAGGTCCAGAGGGTGCAATAAGCAAATTGCTTGTTGTCTTTACCCCTCATCTCTCTATTAAGGAATCCTGATGGATTCCACCTTAATACTACTGGGGGAGAAACAGCAGAAAGGTTTCAAGTGAGCTTGTCCTCAGCACAGTGATAATACCCAACTTGATCTTTCTGTTCCATTCAGCCCTTACTTCCCACAATCACAGTGTCTCAGTAGAGGGAAAGCTCACAGGTCTTCTGATCTGAAATGGGTCAAGCCAGGAATCCCACCACTGAATTTGAATCTGACCCAGTGTTTGCCATATGTGAAGAAGAAGAAGAAGAAGAGGAGGAGTTTGGACTTGATATCCCGCCTTTCACTCCCCTTAAGGAGTCTCAAAGCAGCTAACAATCTCCTTTCCCTTCCTGCCCCACAACTAACACTCTGTGAGGTGAGTGAGGCTGAGAGACTTCAGAGAAGTGTGACTAGCCCAAGGTCACCCAGCAGCTGCATGTGGAGGAGCGGGGAAGCAAACCCGGTTCACCAGATTATGAGTCCATCGCTCCTAACCACTACACCATGCTGGCGCTTCCAGGATGCTGACATTCCAGGGTGGTCCTTGATGGGTTGGCTATCCAAATCCCCTCCCTCTCAAGTCTAGAACGCTTTCAGAAAGATTTTGCATGTGTTTTAACATCTGATATGTCGAATGTCTGATCCAATCTGCATTTGCTTTAAAAAAAAAAAAGTGGGGCAGTATATTGTATGGTCTGTATCATCACACAATATTCCTGGCAACTGAATGACTAAATGCCCCCTCTATGGAACACTCCCTAAACATAGGAGAAACATAGGTTATAGTGAAGGTTCTAGAGTAGACTTCTATCCTGTACTGGTCTTCTGCCTGGCAAGGGGAGCATTCAAACATTCAATCCTACATCTCCACCCTCTAATGCAGTGATGGCCAAATTTAGCCCTCCAGCTGTTTTGGGACTACAGCTCCCATCATCCCTAGCTAACAGGACCAGTGGTCAGGGATCATGAGAATTGTAGTCCCAAAAGAGCTGGAGGTCCAAGTTTGGAGAAGAAACCATGTACATTTTCCTCAGTACATCCCTCACTAGGTGTTCCAAAGTGATGTTCCAAAGCTGATATCAGAAAATTGATTTGACAGTCAAGTTACTCGTTCTAAAGAAAAGCACCGTGCAAGTCCTCCTTCTGGCTTCCCAGAAGAAGTTCAGAACTTAAAAGGTAAAACACAAAACAGAACAAATCTTACCGGAATCCCTGTTCTTTGATGGCAAAGGCAGGTGTTTCCAAAGGGAATATCTCCGACTGGACAAACAGTTCTCTGACTCGGCGATCTATGACTTTCCCATATTGCGCCCCAGCATCAAGTATCACTACAGCTCCATCGTAGCGGCAGAGACCATCCTTGAGATCTTCTCCAGCATTCTCCAACTGTGAACATTATTTACATAAACACTTTTATCACTCGGATTATCAGCGCAGAGCAAGAACAGAAAATTAAACTACTTTTTAAATGAGAAGTAAGTAGCTAAGTTAATTATTTAAGATACTTGCAAGCTCTTGCTTTGGGAAGTCTCTTGGAATAATTAAGAATGCATGGGATTTTTTTAAAAAAAAAAACAATAACAACAACCCTAGACTGTAGCATTATATGCAATAAATAGAAAATTTAGGAGAAACACGTTGCATTAGTCAAGTTTAACAGATACTATTTATTAATGAATATGGATGCAATGTTGGTCATTTTGCACCTCTTCCTAGGGCTCTAATCCATCCTTCCTTTTTTGCCATTGCTTCTGCTAGAAGCAGCATCTAGCAATCGGCAACACTTTTATGGGAAAGGGTCACCCAAGAGGAGGCCTGTAACAGCACTCAGCTTGGGCAAAAACGTACTTTCAGGTGAACAGGATGGGAAGATTTTAGAAATGAGATGAGACTGCATCCCTAATCAGGCTAAGGATGTGTCACAATAAATTACTAGCACTAGCTGCAGAGACAGATGGGCTAATAACATGCGTATTTTAGCAACCTTTGTGGATGTATCTGGAAGCGTAGCTTAGAGATTCAGGTGGTGTAGGATGTGAAATTGTTTATAATTGTTATAAATATGTGTGTGTGTGTGTGTGTGTGTATGAAATTGTGCAATTGTTTTTATTGTGAAACTGCTTTGAGGTATTTCAAGGGAAGCGACTGATAGATGGATATAATAATAATAATAATAAATTTTTATTTATATCCCGCCCTCCCCAGCCGAAGACGGGCTCAGGGCGGCTAACAACAATAAAATAATACAACATTCTAAAATCATTTCATTATAAAATTAATTCAAATCAAATTGATGGCAACCATTGGGCTAGAGTTCTATGAAGATTGCCAAAGGAGGGAGTCAGGCTGTGCCCTGGCCAAAGGCTTGGTGGAACAGCTCTGTCTTGCAGGCCCTGCGGAAAGATGTCAAGTCCCGCAGGGCCCTAGTCTCTTGTGACAGAGCGTTCCAGCAAATCGGAGCCACAGCTGAAAAAGCCCTGGCTCTGGTTGAGGCCAGCCTAACCTCTCTGTGGCCTGGGACCTCCAAGATGTTTTTGTTTGAAGATTGTAAGTTCCTCTGTGGGACATACCAGGAGAGGCGGTCCCGTAGGTACGAGGGTCCTAGGCCGCATAGGGCTTTAAAGGTAAGTATAAAGGTAAATATAAATAAATGAATTGCACTCATGAAGGGAATAAATGGAGCTACTTCCATACAAATAGGTCTGCCCATACCATATTACTCTCCTTCACAGTATGAACTGGAATGACCTATGCATTAGGGCTTCAAAACTGGTTTGAAGTCCATATTGTGATATCAGTTTCATCATTTCTGACCTGGCAATATATCACGAATCATGACATGTGTGTGTGCTATGCAAAAACCACAATGAGGGGAAAACCGTGAAGCCAGTCAATGCTTCTCTCAATTCCTGAAGCCCCTGTTAACTCTTCTGGCTCAGCTGTCCCCTGCTCCATGCAGTGGGCAGCAAATCACAAAAGCAGTGACTGGCAAAAATCAGGATGCAGGGAAAACTGTGAAGCCAGTCAATGCCTCTACACAGCTCCATCCGTATTTCAGACATTGTGATATATCAGTATAACACAATATTTAGCTGGTGATATATCACAGTGTTGAAAACCAGATTTTGCGCAGCCCTGACACACGCTTTAGTAATTTTTTAAAGTTAAGAGTCTGACCGCAATCAGAAGAAAACTCACAGACAGAACACTTCCTTTATACTGTACAAAATTAATTGTATGTCATTTGTGAATAATAATAATAATAAATTTTATTTATACCCCGTCGTCCCCGGCCAGAGCCGGGCTCAGGGCGGCTAACACCAATAAAAAAATCACAGTAAAAACATAATGGGGGGGACAATTTAAAATACAGGTTAATATGCAATTTAAAATGCAGCCTCGTTTTAAAGTAGCCGATAAATCAAGACCATAAGGGGAGGGAAACATAAGGGTCAGACTGAGTCCAAACCAAAGGCCAGGCAGAACCAAAGGTCTTGCAGGTCCTGTGGAAAGATGTCAAGTCCCGCAGGGCCCTAGTCTCTTGTGACAGAGCGTTCCACCACGTTGGGGCCAGTGCTGAAAAGGCCCTGGCCCTAGTTGAAACCCATCTAACCTCTATGAGGCTCGGGACCTCCAAAGTGTCATTTGTGGACCTTAAGGTCTTCCGCAGGGCATACCAGAGGTGGTCCTGTAAGCAATCATTATTGATTTAAGAAATTGAGGCTGCTATGCATCATTCCATGCATGCTCTTAAGGAAGAGGTACAGAATGGGTACCACATTAAAATACTGCAGTCAGTCATGTGTCGCATGCATCTCACTCTAATCAAATTGATTTTATAAGAGTGCAACTGGATACAAGATTACAGATTTCGACTGGGTGTTAAGGCAATCTTGTAACGTGTGTGTGTGTGTGACTATAACTGCCAAATGCAAAAGTAACAGAGGATTAAATATAGCAATATCCTCGGGGTTTAGAGGTTTGCAGTGTTTATGTACTACATCTGTTTTCAAAACAAAATACAAAAGGCTCTTCTGCCATACAAGCACAAATGGAACATTTCAGGGGGGTGCATTGGGCAAAGCTTGTTTTTCTACTTCCGTTTACATTCCTTTCCCCTAATAAAGTAGCACTAACGGTGGCTGACAATATTCCAGAAACTTTTCTTTCCTCTCCGTTCTCCCTTCTACTCTCCTCCTTCCCCACTTGTGGTCTCCCTCTTGCACGGGACATGGGTGGCACTATGGTCTAAACCGCTTGCCAATCAGAAGGTCGGCGGTTCAAATCCACACGACGGTGGTGAGCTCTCGTTGCTCGGTCCCTACTCCTGCCCACCTAGCAGTTCAAAAACATGCCAGTGCAAGTAGATAAATAGGTACCACTGTGGCAGGAAGGTAAACGGCGTTTCCGTGAGCTCTGGCTTCCATCATGATGTTCTGCTGTGCCAGAAGCAGTTTAGTCCTGCTGGCCACATGACCTGGAAAGCTCTCTGTGGACAAACACCAACTCCCTCGGCCTGAAAGCGAGATGAGCGCCACACCCCATAGTCGCCTTTGACTGGACTTAACCATCCAGGGGTCCTTTTCTTTTTACCATCCTCTTGCGTGCTAACTATGGTTAACATCACAACTTAAGCAAACTGAACTCTAACATAGGTAGTTCTGAACTTTGAAGTTTGAAGCCACTGAATTCAGATTCTGGATAAAACAAACTATGGCTAGGGTTCAATTTTAGCAAGGGCTCTATTTTTATACTTTGTTGTTTCAACTTTTATTTGTGAACTGCCCAGAGAACTTTTTAATGGGTTGTACAGAATTGCTGTAAACACACACACAAGAGGAGGAGGAGGAGGAGGAGGAAGAGGAGAGACCAAGGAGTATACCTGATCTCTTTGCCACGATTATGAGACTGGCAAAATGTAAAGTGAGCCATGACAGAACACCAGTGTTATATCAACTGGAGGCACATGACCAAACTTTAACTAGATTTTTTTGCCGCTGAAGTATTAGAGAAAGGAAATCCCTGCTGTCCTGCCATTAAGTGCCACTTTTCACCTAGCCATTAAGGAGATGAGAATTGTGGAACTATTATTTTTTAAAAAAAATATGGAAGCACACTTGAGTGCTCTCCCAATTCTCCACCTTCCTCTGTACCCCTGGCTTGAAGGTTAAAGTCACAGCTTGAACATTCCTGCGCTTGATGTCATATACTGTACTGTATGTCAGGCCCAGGACGGTGGCTACAGTTTACCAAAAACTGCCTGATGGGCCAATCTCCGAGGCCTGGCAGGCCTAATTAGCTCTGTGAGCCAGAGGTTCTCCCCTGCAATTAAGGTTTATTATTTATTTAGTGTTTATTTATTAAACTTCATCCAAGGATCGCAAGGTGGTTTACAGTATAAAAACACAAAAAATAATAATGTAACAACAATCAAAATAATACACACACCCCGGACACACACAGTTGAAAAGGCCATAGAAGGTCTGGCTGAAGAGGAATGTGTTTGCCCAAGGATATGTAATGAAGGCACCAGGCGAGCCTTCCTGGGGAGAGCATTCCACAAACAGGGAGCCACCGCAGAAACGGCCCATTGTCCATGGAGGGAGAACAAAGGAACAAAACTTTTAAGTCTCATAAAGGCAAACTGCTTTCAGGATGTCAATACCATGGGTTGTATTTGCCATGCACTGGAGTTAAGGAAAGTTGCTTATTGCTCAGGCTGATTGAACGGTGAATGGTTAAATCATGTCATAATACAGGGGTCGGCAAACTACGGCCCCTGGGCAGGATCAGGCCCACCCAGGTCCTAAATCTGGCCCACGCCGCGAAGCCAGAACCTGTCGCGAAGCTAAGACTCCTGGCAATAGCAACGGGAGGAAGAGGCCAAGCGGCGGCAGCTCTGCCAATCAAACACCGCTCCTACTTTACCTCAGCGCGGTGTGGGGACATCTCTGCCAATCAAACGCCACAACTGGTTTGATTGGCAGAGCCTCCGCCACTCAGCCTCTTCCACCGCCACCACCACCCTGGTGCTCCTGTGGGCCAGAGAGTGAAGTGGACAAGCTCGCTCTGCCTACCCGCTTCACGAGAAGCAGCAGCAGTGGTGATGGTGGCGGCAGCCCCTGGGAAAGTAAGCACAGCGCCTTCTTTCTCTAGGCGGGGAGGATGCTCATTTCGCGCCAACACCGCCAGCCCTTCGGCGAATGAGGCAGGCGGCAAACCAAGAAGGTGGCTGGGGTGGGTGAGGAGGAGGAGTACTTGTCCCTCTTGCAGTGTGCATAGGAATAGATAGGTAGGTAGGTAGATAAGATAGTCCGGCCCTCCACAAGGTCTGAGGGACAGTGGACCGGCCCCCTGCGGAAAAAGTTTGCTGACCCCTGTCATAATACCATCATGTGGATTCACTCTAAGTGAATGCAGAGTACTGTGGTCAGTAGCTGCAATAGTAGGATTCTACATGGCACATAGTTTCGAATACAACCGAAATTAGATAAAAGGGAAATCATTAACAAGCTAAGAACATTTGAATTGAAAAACTTCATTCAGGAAAGAAGGCTGTGACGGGAGACAAGGGAGGTCAGAATAAAACTACAATAGGCCCTTTTCTTCCCTTTTCAAGATATCAGATTGTGTAGATTAATTCAAATCACAAGTGTCCGCGCTGAAATAAATCATCTCATTCATGAGAAGTCTGCAGTTATCTGTGACTGATCAACCAAACAAACCAATTACATGATGAAATTTTTTTTAAGCCATCTCATGATTTGCTTTACTGGCAGTTTCCTGTGCAAATTCTAGAGATCATGAACACCCCAAATTGAAACAAAGATGAAAGCCCAATCCTATACTAGCCTACCCTGCAAAAGGAACCCCTTCTTTGCTCTAATGTCAAAACACTCAAAACACCAGGACTGGTGTAGCAAAAGCACATTACTGGTGGGTGGGTGGAATGTGTGGCATGTGCATGCTAACTAGCTATGTAAGTAGCTGGGAAAGGAAGAAGGGAAATAAAGGCATCAAATAAATATAAATCAAATCTATACGCCTTACCTTGCCCCTATACTATGGAATTTCCTCCCCAGAAAGGCACATCTGGTGCCTTCATTGTACAGTTTTCATCATAGGCTTCCTTTACTCTGGCTTTTTGACACCTAAGATATATATATATATATTAGGACCCAGCTTCATCTTCTGATTCTAGATTGTTTTAACTGGTTTTAATGTTGCATTTTTACATCTCTGTAATCCACCCTAGGTACTTACAGAGAAGGATGGATGGGAATGATCATATTCACCACCATCCAAGATTATTTTGCACTGAAAAATGAGTATCACAAGTAAATTTAAATGCCATTTGACCAGGTGATGTTAAAAAAGCTTTTGCTGTGGCAGAGGCAGACACGAAAGCCCAAATAAAAAGTGCAATTTCTACATACTATCAACCACAGGGCTCTGAAGATCAACTAAAGATTGATTTGGACCTTCCGACCACAACATTCTCAGAATCAGCATACTTAGGGATAATTAACAATTTAAGGCAAACAGATTCCCAGCATTAAATGAAGTCCGTTCGACATGCTTGACACATACGCTCACTCATCTCAATTCAGAGAGCTGTTCTGAGTTCACAGATGCCAATGTCCCCCTGCCCTTTTGTTTCTAAGTTGAGAAACTTAGCGGTGGACATGGAAGGTCATCCATACAGGAGCAGTTCTCAGTATCTAATGCATCTTCCCACAGCCCATCTGCCACATTCACTTTTTACAAGGCAAATCCACTGGTTACATCGTGTGGAGAATATTTCTTATACTTTCCCTAGTGACAGCTATGTGTTTAACTTATCACGATGACTGTTAGTTGTCAAACCTCGTACCTGACAAGGCTTGGTCATAACAAACGTCCCCAACGTGGAACTGGCAAGAGGAAGTAATTGGGAAATTGATTCAAAGATGAATGTGGAAAGGGGGTGGGGGCTCAGTCTGACCAAATCATAACGTTCAAGTTCCCCAAAAAGAGCAGCAGTACCCACTCACCCACCTATGAGCATAGACTCCCAGGAAACTACAGCTGATCAAGGATAATTCAGTTTCCCTAACACAAGGGAGGGGGAGAGAACAGTCTGTCTTCATCTGCACACATTATACAAGGCTTCCCCAATCTGGTACCCTCCAGATCTCTTGGACTGCAGCTCCTGTCAGCCTTAGGCAGCATGGTCAGTGCTCAAGGATGCTAGGGCTTGTAGCCATGTCAAACTGGCACCAGAACTGCCACTGAGTTTGTGATTTGGATGTTATGACAGGGATGAGGAACTGTGACCCTCACAGGTACTGTTGTGATTCCAGCTCCACAGTCACAGCCAGAATCACTAAGGGTCCCAGATGTTGGAAGTTGTAGTCTGACAGCATCTGTTAGGTACCAGGCTAGGGAACGGCTATATTATATACCACATGGGTACCCACTTTCCATAGCCACAAAGAAGAAACTGTGGAGGCATCATGGAGAAAGCTAAACTGCTACCTGAAACCATCTAGAAAGACATACCCCCTAGAAAAGTTTTGAAAGAAGGGGGACAGTCCCCTAGCATTCTAACTAGATAACCCTAGTCAGTGTCAGTGAACACAGCAGCCTTATAAAAGATGCCATAGAGAACACCTTGCTCATCGTTCCTCCTGCCAGAAAGCATTTAGAAAACTCCAGTATTACCAGGCATATGCAGGTAACAGCAAACAAGCTTTCTAAAATGTTATACACATGCATGTTTTTAAAAGGGAGGGCAGGCTGCATTCCTGTACAAAGTGAGTTACACAACCCCCATTGACTTCAATGGGTTCACAAAACCCTGCACAGAATCAGGCTGAAACAAAGGCAAAAATCGTCAGAAGATTTGTGCACCAAGGAGTTCAAAGCTTCCTTATGAAGAGACTGGAGAGAAATCTACTAATATAACAGGTTCATAGTCTGGGAAAACTTTCTGAAAACTAAACACTTTCACAGCTCAGGCTGCAAAGGTTTTTTGTGTTGCGACCTGTATACACTTAAGAACTGGAAGTGCAAAGAAAAAAGTAGCCGAATCTTCTGCGGAGAAATGAGAAAACAGAGCAGAATTACTAAGAACATGTCCAATAAAAATGCTACGGTTGACACAGTTGGTGTTAGCTGGTTGTGCGCTGCGTATTCTGATCACTCTCACTCTTATTCATACATGCTTATTTCACTCATTCACCCCCACATTGCAAAATTAGGTGGGTTACATCAGCTAGGCAGCCACTGTTCTCTACCATACAAAATGACCCACCAGATCAGAATACTGCAAGTCTATAAAGGCAAGCAAGGCATTTACAAGAAGGCAATGCCAGCCTCTGGAACAAATGCTCACTGGGGTAATCTATCAAGAACATGCAACACCTTTGTTAAGAGTGTGGTGAAGCTTGCTGGGACTCAGGTAAGTCCTTTAAGTTTTTGCACCAGTTCTCTGGAATTCTCTTGTCTCAAAACAGTGTTCAAAATTAGCCAGGTGCATTTTGCACCTGGCTTTCGACCACTTGCGACCAAGTGAAGATGCCTGGGTACCAGGATGGTGCCTGATATCTCCACCATCTGAAGATGCATGCCTGGGGATCCTTGGATCTGGACTGATTTCACACATTAACACCCCATCCTGTAGAATTCTATCTGTTATATTTTATCTGCACAGTCAGAAAATGAATTTCTGGAACCAAAATGCTTTTTCTGTGCAGCCTGAGCAGCAGGAAAAGAAAGAGAGGTCGGAATAGGCCAATATTTATGTGGACTGTCCCTGGATCAAGTTGCTTTTCTTCTTTAAGTTCTCAAAGCTCTTAACCTAGCTCAAGGTTACCATCTGAACTAGCCAGATGTTTAACTGAGAATCAATCACAGTCTGTCCATCTAAGACTTTAGAACTGTCTTGCCCCAAAATAGCAACTAGACATTTTGCCAGCTGTATCCCCGGTTTCAGGAGCCATTTGGCACCTAGCTTATCTCATAGAACAGGGTATATCATAGAATCATGGAGTTGGAAGGGAACCTAAGGATCATCTAGTCCAACCCCCTGCAATACAGGAATATGCTGCTCTCCCTTATGGGATTAAACCGGCAACCTTGGAGGTTGTCAGCACCACGCACTAACCAACTGAGCTACGTCTTATTCATATTGAGTTTCCAACACTGCCTCAAAAGTGAAGCAACTTCCAACACTGTGCTGTTTTTTTAATCTGTTTTCTTTTCTCCTGTGCTTTCTCAAACCAGTCTATTTTATTTCTGTTACTTTTAATGTTTCTTGGTCTTCATAAAATCATAGGACCGTAGAGCTGGAACCAGGTCATTTAGCAATGGGTTTTATATTTCTATTTCTGCACACTGCTTGGGCATTCTCTGGACACTTTATAAATTATGAAATAAACGATGTCTCTTCCATACCATTAATGCCTTTAATCTGAAACATTTGCTCAGTGGTAGAGCATCTGCTTTGCATGCAGAAAGTCCCAGGTAGGCCTGGGAGAGACCCATGTCTGAAATCCTGCAGACCTGGTGTGTGCAATACTGAACTAGCAGGACCAATGGTTTAATTCAGTGTAAGGAAACTTGCTACACTCCCCTTCCCCAGATTATTTGAAGAGCCAGAAAAGGGAATTTCAAGGGAAAGAGATTGTGCCCATTTGATTCAGTCTAGACAAATAGGATTTTGGCTATTTCCCCCCACCATCTAGTAGCATATTACCAATCTAGTAACGTCTCTGCTACTAAATCAAATGTATGGAGTTTTCTCTAACAGGAAAAAAAGGCCATGAGGTCTGACTCAACAGACCTAAGCCATTCCAATCCACTTATGTTTATAAACTACAATTCCTGCTTATTATTTATTAAATGTACACATCATTAGCATCCTCTGAAATAGCCTAATATTGCAGCGCATCATTCCTCGGTCTGCTTGGTAGAATATAAACTTTATTGCTTTTGAACCAAATCTAGCTTTGCCCATCTATACAGAGCTTCGAAGTTCTGGAAACTCTTATTTGGGAATTAGGGTTGTGTGAGAGACACAGACTTGTAACATATTTGCTGTATCAAAAAGGGGGGAAGTGTTGCTTTCAAGTTAAGTCTGGGGTGCCCTGGGGAACAACCATCAGACAACATAGAAGCAATTTGGGCATACGAGTGAAACTTTCCAAAGGTGAACCCGGAGAGTTGTCTCCACCCCACCCCTGACCCATGCTCAACAAGGAAGGAAAGAGCAATTCCTCCAAGACTTCTTACCGTACCAGAATTAAAATTTCAAAATGAGTATGCTTTCAAAACGTCCCTGTTCTCAAAGTTTCTCAGATGGGTTAGACACACTTTACAGACAAGCATGCACTCAAAAGTAAGTGTGTGTGTGTGTGTGTGTGTGAGAGAGAGAGAGAGAGAGAGAGCGCGAGCGCAAAGCCTTTGACCATCCCCATAAGCAGAGTTTTAAGGGTGTTACGAGAACTTACAGGCAACTGCAAAAGTACGAGGATGCAGTAAAAAAAAGTATTGTTATTTTACCCTGGCCGAGCCCACCACACTTCTTAAACACTGTTTCGGTCAGGTACAAATCCCCACACACAAATCCCCATCTACTAAAAGGGGGGGTAGCGGGGGGGCGGGTAACTGCCCCATAACAAACAGCTGACATTGCTTAGGCTTATAGGGGGAAGAGGTCTTTCGAAAAGAATCAGACTTGGGCAAAAGTTCTTTATCTCTCCTCCCCCCCCCCCCAAATAATAATAATAATCCAGCCCGCTCTGCCAGTGGCATAGGAGCTGATTGCCTTCCTTTGACCAGTAATAGGGGTCTGTGGGTGGGGGGCAAGAAAAGAAAGAAAAAGAGAAAGGGGGGGGCTCGTTCTGCCAGGCAAGGAGGCAGCAGCCGCAGCAGCAGCAAAAACAGCCCATGTGGGGCAAGTGGCAGCGGGAACGCGCCTGGAGGGGAAGGGGAGGGACTACCGCGGACTTTGGGGGCCGGGCGCTCGGCGAGCTCCTTCCTTCCCGGGTGCCCGCGCTGGGGGAAGCGGGTGCCAGCCACCCTCCCTTCCTCTTCCTCCCCTCCCCCCGCGCCTTTTCTCCCCATGTGCCCGGCGCGAAGCAAAAGGGGGACGCCGCGCAAATGGAGAGGGAGAGGGGTGTCGTTTCCTGAAGAGGCGAAGCTCCGCGGGGGTGTTTGCCTGGGTGGGGGGCCACCCTAGAAGGAGGTGGAAGCCGCGCGGGGAGCCGGGCTCGCCCTTCGCCCCAGATGGCTCCCGCCTCCGGCACGACGCGCCGCCGCCGCCGCCGCCACACACAAAGCCCCCCGGAGGAAGCTCGCCCGGCAGGGCCGGCGGAAGGCGGAGGGGCCGCGGCGCCGCTCTCCCTTCCCCGCCTGCCTCGCTCGCTCTTCCCCCTTCGCCTCCCCGTCCCTCCCGCCGCCGGCGCCGCGGCACTGACCTTGGCGTCTCCATTGCACACAGCCATAGAGCCGGCCGGGGGTGGAAACGCCGGAGGCTTGGAGGGGGACGAGCTGCTGCGCGCCCGGGTCCGTGTGCGCACAGCCGCCGCCCGAGGGAGAGGGCGCCGGGAAGCAGCGCGCAACGAGGCGGGCGGGAAGGAGGACGAGGCTACCGAGGGGCCGCCGCTCTGGCTGCTGCTGCTGCTGCCGCCGCTGTGCTGCCTCTCCGCGGCCGAGATGAGCTAATCCTGCCCGCCCGCCCCGCCAGGACGCGCCGCCCGCGAGGAGGAGCCCGGCGCCCCGCGGACCGCCTTCTTCGGCGCCGGGCGGGAGAAGAAGGGCAGGAGCGAGAGAGCCGAGCCCGCCCACTGGCGGACGGAGAAGGCGCGGGGAGGCCGCCGGGGGGAAGGGAACGCAATGCTATCCATTTATAGAAAGAGGGAGACTCGCCCGTGGGGTGTCCGCGCGCCTCGAGCAATAAAGGCTGGCATGAAAGGAGGGAAATGCAGGTTTTGGAGTTGGCTTTTTTTGCCCCGCTTACAGCGCCGCGATCCTCGGCACGCTTTTTCACCCGAGGGTAAATGCAGCCAGTTGCAGTTGCGCCCGGCCGGAGGGGAAACGGGAAGAGGGGGATTCAACCAAAAGTCTCGAGGCACGTAAAGGGTTAAAAAAATATGTCACGGCATCAGCTTTGGAGAGTCCGCGAAAGCCATGCCACCAAAAAAATGGTCTTTGGGGTGTCTCGATCTTTTTGTAAACCGCTTTGATCGGTTGGGTTTTGATGATGATGACAATATTTGTAACCCGCCCATCTGGCTGGGTTGCACCAGCCACTTTTTGGCAGTCAAGTGGTGTATAAATGTTATGCAGTAAATAACTAAGATGCACCCTGCATAGCAGGGGTGAGGAAGCTGAGATCATAGAATCATAGAGTTGGAAGAGACCACAAGGGCCATCGAGTCCAACCCCCTGCCAAGCAGGAAACACCATCAGAGCACTCCTGACATATGGTTGTCAAGCCTCTGCTTAAAGACCTCCAAAGAAGGAGACTCCACCACACTCCTTTGGCAGCAAATTCCACTGTCGAACAGCTCTTACTGTCAGGAAGTTCTTCCTAATGTTTAGGTGGAATCTTCTTTCTTGTAGTTTGGATCCATTGCTCCGTGTCCGCTTCTCTGGAGCAGCAGAAAACAACCTTTCTCCCTCCTCTATGTGACATCCTTTTATATATTTGAACATGGCTATCATATCACCCCTTAACCTCCTCTTCTCCAGGCTAAACATGCCCAGCTCCCAGGCTAAACATGCCCAACTCATCCGAGTTGTTGGTGGACTTCGACTCCCATTAGACCCAGTGGTCACAGATGACGGGAACTGGAGTCCCAGAGGGTCTCCGGCCTTTGATGTGTTGCTTAAGGCAACTAACCGAATGGTCAGATTTCCTGCCTCCTTCCACCATCCTATCAGGGTTTTCCAAAACTTGGGTCTCCAGCTGTTTTTTGGACTACAACTCCCTTATCCCTGACCACTGGTCCTGCTGGCTAGGGATGATGAGAGTTGTAGTCCAAAAACAGCTAGAGACCCAAGTTTGGGAAAGCCTACATAGATCAACTAAATCTTTGTTTTGAAGGTACCACAAATGGGGCAGGAGTCAGAGTTTAAATATCCAAATAATTATTTTAAATCTACTTATATTAGCTTAAAAACCTAAAAATTTGTCCCCCTGTCTTGTGATTACCTAACTAGAAACCCGCTTATCAACTTGAACGTACATTGGCCACAGGCTCCATCCCAGGATGTCTGAGGCAAGTATGTAGTCCTCAAGAAATCTGAAGCAAAAGGGAAGCAGGGTTCTTGATCACAACTTCCTAATTTAGTTGCATTTATATGCCACCTTTTTCTCTTTTATATATATAATTTTTATTAAACTTACTGTTTTACAATTTAGATTATTCATTTAAACAACCTTTATGTATCAGTGACTTCCCTTCTTCTCTTTCCATGGTTCATTTTGCATAACAAATCCCTGCATATTTTACATAAATTACTAAACTATTCAGTATTGCATTATTACATCCATCAAAACTTATTTACACTGTTGAATTTATCTTAATGCTGCCAATGATTTCAAGTGTACACAATTTCCTCCCATATATTCAATAAACATTTTCCAATCTTCTTTAAACATATATTCTTCTTGTTCTCTTATTCTATATAAGCTGCACTGTCTGTAAGCTGCACATATTCCATCAGTTGAAGTTGCCATTCTTCTTTAGTTGGGACCTCGCTCATTTTCTATTTTTCGGCTAACAAAACACGGGCCTCAGTAGTGGCATACATAAATAACCTTTTTTGACACCTGTGAATTTCCGTCTGAATTATCCCCCCCAAAAAGACTGGTTGTTTGATTGTTGTTGTTTTTTGGAAGTGCTTTGAAACATTTTTTTCAATTCATTATAAATTATTTCCCAATACTCTTTTACCCTTTTACAGGCCCACCACATATGAATGAATGTACCCTCAACCCCATTGCATCTCCCGCACTTATCTGATTCAGTCTTATACTGTATATCTTAGCAAGCCTATTCAGAGTTAAATACCATCTGTAAATCATTTTCAGGTAGTTCTCCTTCATATATGACACCTTTTTCTCCAAGGAGCTCAAGGTGGCATACATGCTGTACCCCTGATTTAATCCCCACAACAAACCTGTGAGGTAGGTTAGGCTGAGAGTCAGTGACTGGCCCAAGGTGAGCTTCACGGCCGAGTGTGGATTTGAATCCTGGTCTCCCAGCTAATAATCAGACACTCTAACCACTATGAAATGAAAACTGCCATACTATCCCCTAAATTTGGCGCCGTGGTCTAAACCACTGAGCCTAGGGCTTGCCGATTGGAAGGTCGGTGGTTCGAATCCCCACAACGAGGTGAGCTCCCGTTGCTCGGTCCCTGCCTCCTGCCAACCTAGCAGTTGGAAAGCACATCAAAGTGCAAGTAGATAAATACGGTAGGTACCGCTCCGGTGGAAAGGTAAACAGTGTTTCCGTGCACTGCTCTGGTTCGCCAGAAGCGGCTTAGTCCTGCTGGCCACATGACCCGGAAGCTGTACACAGGCTCCCTCGGCCAATAAAGCGAGATGAGCGCCGCAACCCCAGAGTCGTCCGCGACTGGACCTAACGGTCAGGGATCCCTTTACCTTTTACCACGGGGTGGGTGGGTGGGTGTGTTTGTGTTGTACCTCTGCTCCAGGGACTTTATCATGGAATACAGTACCTTGGATGCTATCCACTTGAAAAAGAAAAAGGAAAACATTTTTGCTGGCACCAAGACAGGGGTAAACTGCCCCACTCCCACGTTGTTCCCTAAGAGCAGCAGTTTAGGCTTTGGGTCTGCAGAGGCAGAAGTAACAAGAGATCTGAGGTGGCATAATGGACAGTACCACTTCAGACTGCAGGTGGTGGTGGGTGCCTTTCAGGATTGCTGCCTTGCGTCAAAGAATAATAATTCCTCCCCTTCAAGTCCCAAATGAGTACAGCTGGGAACACTCTGAGCTAGACCTCCTCTGATGTGCTAGACTTTTGCAAGTGTGCGTGGTGTTTTTTTTAAGGAAACATTTTAAAGGGCCATCCCCGCCTGCAATATGAAATGGCACACTCAGCTCTGCCACCACATCATAATTCTTCCACCTCACAATAGCTCTGTTTTCACCTTTGTTATGTATTCTGAGAGTAGGAGCAGGACCCTGCTGGCTGGCCTGCCTCCCTGGTCTCCTCCACATGTTCAGATGAAGGCAACAACAGGCGCTATTGTGCACAAATAGGCACTTTATGTACCTGGTGCAATAACCCTCTTCATGTGTTATGAAGGGGCAGGCAGCAGCGTTGAGAGGCCTAGTTCTGCCCTTTCCTGGTCATTTGGGTTACCCTCAATTTGCAGTGATTGCCTATACATGAGGCTCCTTATGCACTTTAGAAACCTGGAAAATCAATGTTCAGGGAGCCTCCACAAGTGCTGAAGGCCCGCCCCCCACCCCTCCACTTCAGACCAGTTACCCTCCACAGGTTTAGGGCAAGGGCAGCTGTAGCGTGCTTTTCCTTGCTGCCCACCTCATGTGTTTGGTTTACTCTGAATCATAACACCCGAGGGGGGCTTGTGTGCATTCAATCGTACACATGCAGAACCCTTTCTCATCACCACTTGAATGTTTGGAGCTTGTAGGTGAGGGCAGGGGCGACAATCCTGTCTCCACATGCAGTGGTACCTCGGGTTACATACGCTTCAGGTTACATATGCTTCAGGTTACAGACTACGCTAACCCAGAAATAGTACCTCGGGTTAAGAACTTTGCTTCAGGATGAGAACAGAAATCGCACGGCGGCAGCAGGAGGCCCCATTAGCTAAAGTGGTGCTTCAGGTTAAGCACAGTTTCAGTTTTAGAATGGACCTCTGGAACGAATTAAGTACTTAACCCGAGTTACCACTGTACTAACTGAACATGTAGACCAGGGATGACTAACTTTTTCATTGGCTCAGGGGCCAAAACCGTCTAGGGGCCGCATGGCAGTGGTAGGTGTGGCCAGCCACCCCACACTATCATGTCCACCACACAAGCTCACACACCCCTTATCAGCTAAATGAGGGCTATCTCCAAACATAAAATGACCAATCTGCATCAAACTCTACTCATAAAATGATCCACCTGCAATTTGCATTCCCCACTCCCAACTCAGTGCTATGTCTGCTTTAATTCTTTGCCTTTCCAAAATTGAGGGGTGGAGGTCTTGGGGTGAGAAACTTTTGCTTGGGGAGGTGGGGAGCTGGACCAGGCCCTCTGAAACTGGGAGTTAGCCTTTATCTCACTTCTCACAGGGGAGCTAACACTGCATGTGAAGTTTTCTTTTCTACCAGACAATGGAATTGGGTCCTCTAACATCTATGGTAAAACTTCCTGTCTAGGTCAAGGAAAGGAAGCTGGGCTGCTCTGGAATCAGCCCATAGACCAGTTTCTAACTTTTCTGTTTGTTTTCCCTATGATAGGGGTCGCACCCTGCCCATTGCAATGCTCAGCATTGTCACATGCTGCTGAGGGTGGTGAAGCAAGGCCACTCAAAAAC
>NC_138032.1:23656024-23860763 GCF_964106645.2 Podarcis pityusensis
GACTGGACATTTAAGATGTTACATGGGTTCCAGACCTTTTAAACTCTCCACTCTTTAGGAAAGAGACAAGGCCTGGCAGGGGTAGTATGGCCCAAGAAAGGTTTAAAAGAAACTCTCAGTTCCTTGCTGGAGTAAATTGTCTACTTATAGTTATCTACAATAACAATAATAATTTATTATTTATACCCCGCCCATCTGGCTGAGTTTCCCCAGCCACTCTGAGCTGCTCCCAATCGAGTGTTAAAAACAACACAGCATTAAATATTAAAAACTTCCCTAAACAGGGCTGCCTTCATAAGTCTTTTAAAGATAAGATAGCTGCTTATTTCCTTGACATCTGATGGGAGGGTGTTCCACAGGGCGGGCGCCACTACCGAGAAGGCCCTCTGTCTGGTTCCCTGTAACCTCACTTCTTGCAATGAGGGAACCGCCAGAAGGCCTTCTCGCCAGAAGGCACTGGATTTCAGTGTCCGGGCTAAACGATGGGGGTGGAGATGCTCCTTCAGCTATACAGGACTGAGGCCAAGGTCCACAATTGATGCTTTTAGCAACTGAGGGACTATGGTCACTTCAACACCATCTTTTTACGGAATGGTCATCTTGAATGTTTTCCACCACAAAGATTGTGGGGAGGTTAGTTGATGCTGGCTATTTATTGAGGATTCATTCCTATCTATTTGCAGGGTGGGGTTAGACGTCATTCCATGAAGCAAATACTGTTCCACACTTCCCAGCGCAATTTCCCCATTGCTTTCAATATCACAAAACATCTGCCGTTGGGGGAAGCAGTTCTGTTATTATTGCTGGTTTTCGGAATTTTTTTTTTTTAATTAAATAGTATGAAATATAACTTCTGTAAGCATCCTGTAAAACATGTTTTCCAAGCCTTTACAGTGCCATCACAACTGAATCACAGTCTGTCACTTTAATTTTACTGCAGAGCCAGGAAGTGAGCCCCAAGTTTTCAAATCTCACCTACGCTAGCTCATGAGTCACCTCTAAGGCTGAAACAGCTTGTCACTCAAGTTCTTCCTGGCTCAGACCATTCAGACCAGGAGTAAAGAACTTGGAAGCCAGCAAGCTTTAATTGTGGGCCTGATTTACCCCTACGTCTAACTTATAAATCCACCTTACTTAGAATCTTCGGATACTTAGTTCAAAACGTGTGTTTTTTCTTGTCCTGGAGAAAGCAAACAAGACTTTAATGTTTTGGAAGAATATAATGCACCCTGGAGACATTGCTACAAGCATTGACAACAAAAAGCCAAATGAAGAGCAACACAGATGACAGGTAATTTATTTTATATTTATCTCAAAAGAGTGCAAAATAGAAGGCTTGTACTTTAACGATACCTCAAATTTTCAAATCGTTCTTGGCAAAATGCGTGAAGTCAAAACAAGGTGTTTGTACGTTTAGGCTTCCATTGGTTTGTATCTCTAGTCTAGATTGATTTTATTTGTCTAGTTCCAAAAGTTGAAAAACAAAAACATTTCTGTGCAGTACACAAAAAAAGTTGCTAGGCTAAACTCTCATGTTGTATAACAGGCAATTATGAAATTAGGAACCTATAACTTTTTAAAAAATGACTTGAAAGGTTCTTCTTAGATCTGCTGGGTCTTGCTCAGCAAACGTAGCATTGGGTTTATATTCTCTTTAATTGCTCTAATGAGGCATAAGAAGTTCATGCTAGAACATGCCAGGCAAGGAATCTCTGGAAAACACCAGAAACAAGGGCATTAAAAGCCCCTCAGCTTAGTACACCATGAACTGGAGTAATTGATTTGAGTGTTCAGCTAAATTTCTGATAAATGCAGAGCAGCCAACAGATTAAAGTTTTTCTACTTAGCTTATACACAACCTGTTTCCAGTCTTTCAGATATGTGAACTGATATCACTTTTATTATACGTATTTTAAATCTTGAGACGTTTCCAAGATTATACTGCGATATATGCATTGCTTTGTTTGGAAAGAAACAAGGATACCTGATTGCTTTTACAAAATCCAGGCATGCTTTTTTGGTACATCAGACAATGTATGCTTTTTCAACTGCCCCCATTGCTACTCGTTCAAAATCATAACAAAAATGGTTTCATTTGTATGCTTTTTTTGGGGGTTTTTGTCATTCATCTGTCTTCCACTGCTAATCCTGAAGTTCTAACTAGTCTTCATGGGCCTGGTTTTGCTCTTGTACGGAGCATAAATGTTTGTGCAGCAGCTGCAGAGAAATAGCTAAGGATGCCTGTATGGTGGAGGAAAGAGAAGTGGGCATGCATGAAAGATGCCACTGGGTGCTTCCAGGCTGTCACTGTTGGGATTCTGTCACATACTGACAGATTCAGTTTGTGCAATTAAAGTTTACATGGAGCTCTTGGGTCCACTTCTCCAAAAGACTGGATTTATTTTGTGGTAAGGAAGGTGACAGGGAAATACAGTGTGAAGTGTGAGATAACACTTGCTCTGAAGCAATACCATGTAACATTAAACAAATCGGAATGAATGCTTGTTAAATAACCAACATCTAATTTCCCTGCAAATGTTTCAGGATGCTCAGTAAACGGGTCACTTGAAAGCACCCATTTCTCACAGTTTGTGGGAGGAGAACCAAACAGAGTGTTAAGAGGGTCTGCTTTCTGAAGATTTTCTTTTTTCAACCTTTGCCTCTCTTTCCCATCTCATTTCAGCCTCTTTTTATCCTTTAGTTTAACCCTCTTGTTACACACACACACACACACCAGTCTTCGTTCCCTAACCACAAGTGCCTTTCCTCCACTCCCCACCCTAAAAGAACTCTAGGCAGAGTTAACTCACCAGCCACACAGTTCTCTGTACGTGTAGTAGCATGCAACACTGTCTGGGTTGCTCCAATTCCCAAGGTGCCCAAGGAGCCCTGGCATTCTGAAATGCACCGTGCAATGTTATGCCACTCAGTTCACAGAGGAACCAGTCCATCCAACATGATACTACAAACTGTTCTGGACTGATAGGAGTGCAGAGAACACTACAGAATGTCGGAATGGGAAAAGGAGGCAAGTTTTTTATTATTATTATTATTATTATTATTATTATTATTATTATTATTATTTTCCTGAAATTCTAACTTGCTTCTATTTTTAGTATAATTAGCATCACAGGAGAGTAAGTATCTGATTCTAGCAGAGTAGTTATTCAATCTGCAAAAACTCTTTTATGATAAACGTGCAGAATGACAAGGACAGGAGATTCTTTGGATAGAAAATCTTTCATTTCTTCGCTGTTTTAACTTTGAAGGTTATATGTTACACACACACAGCTTGTCAGGTGAACAAAGTGTAAAGTTAACAACGGTTGCAGAATAGCAAAATGCCATTCTAGAATCCAGGCCAGGTTTCTGGAAAGATCTTTTAGTAGCAAAGCAACTGCTAAATGTTATGATACAAAAACTTCTAAATATTTAAATTAAAAAATGTTTCTGTGCATTGCATTCTACCCAGTGCTACCTATTCCTGCAAGTTTAAAAAAAAAATAGTGTTAGAATTTTTTAAAACCATCATTAGGGGTTCAGAGCTCCTCCATGTCCAGAACCAAAACTACTCATAGCCAAACAGGCTAAGTGTAGTCACATGTAGTTTTATCCACACGGCTGCTCAGTCCGCACGTGTGGAGGGTTTACTCTTTGCATGAAAAGGAGTGTCCATGGGATGGAAAAGAAGCCCATTTCTTGTCCCCTACCTGACTTTGCTGCATGCGTCCCATTGCTTTAAGCAGCATTCTCCTCTAGCCTGGCTCCAAGACTGAACATGAACTAAGAAAATGTCTTAATGCAGGAGAGCACAGTGAAGTAAGTGACGGTAGTGGGTTGTTTCTCTCCCCTTCCTCATGTACTCATTTTACTGTAAAGTGCCCTGGTATCCCTGCTTCATAAGGATGGGACTCCCATCACATCTGTTGTTGTTTAGTCGCTTAGTCGTGTCCGACTCTTCGTGACCCCATGGACCAGAGCACACCAGGCACTCCTGTCTTCCACTGCCTCCCGCAGTTTGGTCAAACTCATGTTCGTAGCTTCGAGAACACTATCCAACCAACTCGTCCTCTGTCGTCCCCTTCTCCTTGTGCCCTCCATCTTTCCCAACTTCAGGGTCTTTTCCAGGGAGTCTTCTCTTCTCATGAGGTGCCCAAAGTATTGGAGCCTCAGCTTCACGATCTGTCCTTCCAGTGAGCACTCAGGGCTGATTTCCTTAAGAATGGATAGGTTTGATCTTCTTGCAGTCCATGGGACTCTCAAGAGTCTCCTCCAGCACCATAATTCAAAAGTATCAATTCTTTGGCGATCAGCCTTCTTTATTGTCCAGCTCTCACTTCCATACATCACTACTGGGAAAATCATAGCTTTAACTATACGGACCTTTGTTGGCAAGGTCACATCTTGCTTGACTGAAATGGCATCAAGCAGAAAGCTGTCCCAGTGATAGCTTCCGATGCGCAGACGTTTGAGGGTGACTGTTACAGAGCCCTAGAAGAACTGACTCATCTCTTCTCCTCCCTTGCCCCTCCATAGCTGCCTTTTCAGCTTTAGACACAGGAAGTTAATTCTCTCCCCCTTCCTGGCCACTGATGTCAGCTGCAAGTCGAAAGCAAAGCTGCAGAAGCCACTGATTGACAGAGCTACCCAGCCATGCTGCAATGCCGTCTAAGTAATCATCTTGGGATCGTGGAGTCTCTGTCCAGCGGGAGACTTAAAACAAAGATTTCTGTCGCTCCTGCAGCTCGGCTATTTAAGCCTGAATGCAAATGTCTAAGGGCAGATCACTTGGCAGCTTCCCAGATTCTCGGTGTGGCATTTCAGCTCCAGGATTCATCACTGGAGTGATTTGTTCATGTTATAAAGCCCATGCTCATGTATATAGTGGGGGACTGGAAGCACTTAAATAGCACACCCAGGCAATCTATCCAAAGGACAGCTACTGGGTTGTACTCCAGCCAGGTCAACTCTTCAGATTTATGTCTCAAATATCAGCATATTTGGGGGGATTGGGATGGGGAAGAAACATGAAGTGCCTTGAGCAACTTAGAGAAAAGGCAATATAAAAATGTTAGGAAAGCAAAAGGTATGTGTTAACACACACAAAAAACATGCAACAGGTTTCCATTTCTATGAGCATCCTGCATCCGATGTGGGTGGCGCTGTGGTCTAAACCACCAAGCCTCTTGGGCTTGCTGGTCATAAGGTTGGCATTTCGAATCTGTGCGATGGGTTGAGCTCCCGTTGCTTTGTCCCAGCTCCTGCCAACCTAGCAGTTCTAAAGCATACCAGTGCAAGTAGATAAATAGGTACTACTGTGGCGGGAAGTGTTTCCGTGCACTCTGGCACTTGTCACGGTGTTCTGTGCAGCAGAAGCAGTTTAGTCATGCTGGCCACATGAGGACAAATGCTGTCTCCCTCAGCCGAAAAGCAGAGGTGAGCGCTGCACCGCACAGTCAAATTTGACTGGACTTAACCATCTATGAGTCTTTTACCTTTACGTTTATTTAATTAGCCAATTCATATACAGGATGCTCATAGAAATGGAAACTTGTAGCATGTTTCTTTTGTGTTAACGTATGCCTTTTGCTTTGCTTTCTTTGGAATATGTTCTTAGTGGCTAGAAACTTTAAGAAAGACTAATGTAGGCTGCAGGAAAATTCCTTTAAAAGTTAAGCATATCATTTTATGTATAGGTGCACTACTTTTGTATACGGAAAAGAAGAACAAAGTTACTAAAATCTTCAACACACAATAGAGCAGTAGCGTGTGTTTCTGAATTATGTCGGGTTTGAGTGGAGTCAATGAAATCAGTATTACAAGCTGAAACAACTACAGTATAAGAAGCAGAATTGCTATGCAGGCCAGCAGCAATCACTCTGTGCCTCTTGGGCAGAATCCTTTACACCTCTGAAAGTATGGTTACTCTAACAGACCTGCCACAATGGGAAAACCTATGGATTCTACATCTCCAAGTGAGTGTTTCGGCAGGCAGTCACGCAGAATGGCTGGCAGCTTTGCTTGTAGTTTGAACAGCTAGATTTGGTCAGCAGAGAATACTTCAGCTTCCTAGTGGCTGAGTGGACATTCTGTCTGCTGGAGCTTAATTAAATTAGTGGTTTAGTTAATCCTGTTCATGTAACCTGGGGTGAAGAAACACTTTCAGCCCGAAAATGGTGGTGCCAAGGGCAAAAGTCAGCAGAGCTGTAGCTGTAACTCTTACCTACAGTGCCTGATATTCCAGCCATCCAAAGGTCAAAGGTTTCTATGCCCCCCACTCCATCCAGGCTGCAGGAGACTTGGGCAGTTCAAGGACACATTCCAGCTAGTCAAAAGCGCTCAAAGAAGGCACAGCAGAACCAATGAGAGGTGTGGCCAAGTGCTATTTTTGCATAAAAGTGGTACCTGTTCTGACAATGGGGCAGATGGAGTAGAGAGGGGTTTTTTAATGGAACAAAGAATGTGGTTGGGTAATAAAGGAATAGAAAGTATCTCTCCAATATATCAGAGAAACATGCCTGGTAGTTTACATAGGCAGAAATGAAGTCTGTAGGAAGAAAGGAGAAGCTGCTTCATTCCTCTGTTTAGAAATGGTAACATGCACATAAGGCGCACACTTAAGAACTCACCTGCTAAACAACTTTGTGTTCATTGTACTACCAACAGAAAATCACTAAAATTAAAAGACCATTTGGAACAATAGCTAGGTGTGCATTAAAATAACAAAAAGTCTAGAATTCCTCCTCTTAATTGCAGAGTTAATTTTAGGAATCCATCACCCTTAGTCAGGTCTTGTGCTCCACCCCACAATGCAATGCTGAGCAACGTCCACACCTATTTTAACAATACGTCCCCTTTCCTAACTTGGCAGACATGACCTACATCTGCAACCTCTCTTTCCCGTCTCCGGATTCACTATGCTCCTTCACAGTGGGCTCCTACCTATGAACCTCAACTTTTATTATTCAGAGAAATACACTCCTTCCCCTTGCATCTCCAAACTAACTTGACACTTGAGACCAACCCAATAATTACACAGCCTCTAGCTGCATGTCACACAGATGAAAGCAAAAGACATGCTTAGGACTCCCCTGTACAGTGGTACCTCGGGTTACAGACGCTTCAGGTTACAGACTCCGCTAACCCAGAAATATTACCTTGGGTTAAGAACTTTGCTTCAGGATGAGAACAGAAATCGCATGGCGGCAGCAGGAGGCCCCATTAGCTAAAGTGGTGTCTCAGGTTAAGAACAGTTTCAGGTTAAGAACAGACCTCTGGAACGAATTAAGTACTTAACCTGAGGTACCACTGTACTCTTACGAAGAGTCTTCACAATCTCCCCCGCCACTACTCTTATACATTATTAAAGTACTATTTACCGAACAGCTGCATTTATTTATTTTCCAATACAATACGCTGTCTTCCACTCATTTAAAAGCCAAGGGGGTGGTGGTTCTTTCTGTTAAGGCTACGGATAGCACAGGTGTTGTATTGGACAGTTAGGTTTACCAGTTCAGAATATGCCACAGTAACTGCAGGCCATGAAATGGAAAGTCCCTTGTTGTATAAGGGAACCGGATAGGAAAATAGGAAGCTGACTTACACTGAGTCACACTGTTGGCCCATTAAGCTCAGTATTTTCACTGACTGACACTGGCTCTCCAGGGTTTCAGGCAAGGGACATTTCCAGCCCACCCTGGAGACCCTGGGGATTGAAAGTGGGACCTTCTGCATGCAGAGCAGATGCTCTACCACTGAGCTACAGACATTCCCATGAAATAAGGGGGTATATGGGCTCCTTCCATCCTTGGAAGGCATTTGATCAAGTAGAGGAATCCCACTGACAGAAGGTGGCAGCAAGACTTTTGCGAACTCCCCCTGTAGCCCCCAGCATCACCACCTACAATGTTCAGAACTCCAGGACAGATTTTCTTTTATAATCATTTAAATAATTTAGTATTTAAATTTGTAAATTTAGCATAGAATCCTAGAACTGTAGAGTTGGAAGGAACCCTGAGGATTATCTAGTACATTAATTAATGATAACTTTAATATTTCTAAAAAATATTAATAATTATTAATTTAAACTTAAATGCTTCTTTTTAAAATAAAAAAAATATATCCTGGCCTTCCTCTCATAAGAGGCCAGGGCATCAAGTAACAAACATGACACACAAATGAATATCAGAAAACCAACCTAGTACAGAGAGGTACAGGACACTGTTTAGAGGCTTGCAGATTGCTGGAGGGTGCAAGGGACTGTGGTGAGGACCTGTAAAAGTTGCTTTCTCTCCCTCTCTCTCCACCACCTTCCACTAGTGAAAGCACCTCCTGAGCAGAACTCTTCTCAGGCAACTTTCCTACTGTCGGAGTGGAGGTGGGGGGAACATATCCAAGTCTATTTGGTATGCATCTAGATTATTGTGCAATATTGTTTCTGAATCATTCTAAAGGCAGCCTAAAAGCAACAGGTTAATTTAAAACAAAACAAATCTCAAAACCTATTATAACACCCACAACACAATAGCCCTCAGTCTCCTGGCTGATGGACAGGGCCATCATATATTTCCATTCTCCTCTCCATTGCCCGGACAACTGAGGGTTGGAACAGAGAGTTCTTTTGAAAAATGAGGGAACAATGTAAACTCTCTGAAGGTGCTCCTTCTCTGGCTGGTGGATGTGGCTAGGCTATTCTTCACCTTGCCATGATGTCCTTCTTTACAGATAATGCATCCACCCACTCAGAGTTTTAACTTCTAGAGACTTCGGAAACATAAAACTGTGAGGAATGACAAAACTAGCAGCAACAAAAAAAAAATCATCAAGGCATCACAAACGGGCAAGAATGGGGACAGTGGCTAGGATTCTGAGTTTGGAACCACTGGAAGGAGAAGGGGGGGGGGGACCCTGCTTGAAGGTCCAATCATCTGACACTCCAATCATGCAAGTGGAAGAGGGGACAGATACTACTTTTGTTGGTTCCCTCTTCCTCCTGAAGTCCTGTCTGCCCCCTAACAGTTGTGCTAGAGGGTCGGGGGCCCTCCAGAGCTGCATGATGAGGGATGCTGTGGGCTACAGGATAAAGAGGGGACTCAACAAAAATTGCAGCCTCCTCTTCCACCCCCACCTTCGCTGGTGGAATTGTCTGCCAGATCTTGGTTCCATCAATGAGACCTTCTATTCATGGATGCCTAATTAGTATCTAAGTCAATGGTTTTATGAATAAGAACCAGAAAATAGAAACTGTTCTTGGTAAAGTGTGACTGTCAGGGTGTATGTCATTTTGCCTGAATGGGATAGGCAGACTTTGCTGAGGAAGCAGCATCATGATTTGCTCATTACATACATCTCTTTACCTCACACCTGGCAAAATGGCTGAAACACAGGAAAAGTCCTTAGGACAGGCATAGGTAAACTTTGGGGTAAACTTTGTTTTGGGGACTACAACTCCCATCATCCCTCACCACTGGTCCTGTTAGCTAGGGATGATGGGAGTTGTAGTCCCAAAACATCTGGAGGGCTGCCTTAGGATATCCCAATGCCATTTTTTCAGCATTTAAAAAAGAAAGAAAGCTAAACTGCATTCATCTGTAGTGGTGAAATTTGTACCGAGGCTCAAGCATGGCAACAGTTTAGCGCCTTTTTAAAATAGTAAAACACAACCTAAATGGAGTCGGATGCTTGAAAACAAAGTCATACGCAATCTGGGAAAGAGAAACCAAACTGGGCATTGTATGGCTTCCATGCAGAGTTTTTCGTCACCGTGATGGCTTTTTTATATAGGTCAAATAATCCAAAACCATAAGCAATTTAGATGCTATTAACTCATCATAATTTCTGTATCCTGTAACCTATAATTTAGCTATGTTGCTCAGATACACAAACCAGTCCATCAGCATTAACAACAACAAATTGCACCATATATGCAGCAGTGTGTACTTTACACATATTTATTGCAGAGGCTTTACTTTAATGACGCTAAATATGTAGCAACACAACCTATAAAACATATGAGGCTTAAAATATTCCTCTGCACTGAGGTTCTTACTGGATCAGCATTGCAGGCTTTTTCTCTCTTTCTCTCTAGCGTTAACAAATACCACATTAAGCTTCTGTCAACATCCCTAATTGCAAGGAGGGAAACATTTACAATACTATGAAAATATATTGGTTGTGTTTTTTTAAAGGTAGGTGTCTGTCCACACCTGGTCAGGATTACTTGGATTAGAAGAAGAAAGGATTAAAAGTCAATGTAAGATACTGCAATTATTTTATTGAACTTGGAGCTAGCTTTTGGCAATTCACCTTCTACATCATATGTACTCTTTAGAGCAGTAGTTACCAAACATGGTTTCCCCTGGACCACTTGAAAATTGCTTCAGGTCTTGGCAGATCACTTAACTCCAGACCTTCCCCTGTTTTGCCACCAGCCACGGCTTTATTTCTCTAAGGAAAAGCCTCCTCCCCAATCACTTCTGTTCCATCCTGCTCACCTTCCAGGCAGACCACCAGATTCTAAGAATCATGCAGTAGCCACTATGCCAATACACTATGCCAATCATGTAGTAGCCACTAGTTGAGCCTTTGGTCCCTCTTTCCATATAAAATTCTATCTCAACCTGGATTATATTTTCTTGCCTCTCAAAAATAATTCTCACAAGATTAAATGAAAAACAAGCACATACAAGTTTGTGGGTTGTAGGGTTTAACTTCAATTTAACAGCTTACTACTACTACTACTACTACTACTAGTCTAATAAAAAGGAGTACGGGAAGTCTTTGCAAAGACAATACCATGCTAGTGAAACTGACTTTGCTTCTGTTAAGAAATGCTTTGAAGTCCCCATCTGATATATGCAGTAGACATGAATGCCTTTAAGGCTCACAGGAGTTCACTACAAGGGCATGAAATGAAGCACTGTGCTGCTTGGATTACTGAAGAAGCTATTGCCCAATTAGTGCCACAGCTGCCATGGACGCTGGCAGTTAACGAAAAGAGCAAATGAGAAAGCACAGCTTTAAGATGACAAAGCTCATTAGTGGAAGATCAATCCAAGGGCATGCTTGAACAACTGCCCAGTACTCCCAACATGTTAAAGGCTTCACACAGGTCTCCTCATAGAGCAAGGTTATTGCTAGGAGTTGGCAGAGGTGGCTTAAAAACCTATAATGTCATTTTTGGGGAGAATTGCTGTTTTTAAGGGATGCTTTTAAAAAATGTTTTACATCTATCCAAGCCGCAATAGTCCCAGCTCATTGTATAGTACAGCAATGGGGAACCTGGGACCTTTCAGAAGTTTCCTGATTACAACCCCCACCAGCCCCAGCCAGCATGGCCAGCAGTCAAGGATGATGGGAGTTGTAGTCCAACATCTCCTTGGAAGGCATCCATCATGTTGGATACATCATTTAGTATCCTGTATTTTGTCTGTATCTATAAATAATCTAAAATGTCAAGCATTCACACAACACAGGAAGCCAAGCTTTACAATCCCTGTGCTCCTAGTAGGATTACACTTGGTACAATGAGTGTGTACATAGCTTCAGATGACATTGTGGGGGTTTCCAGTTCAGATTCAGTTGCTGTTCCAAGTTTTATATTCTTTGCTGTAACTTGAAGTCACTGCTACTTGTCCCTTTTTCAGTGGCTTTGGTAAACCACTGTCTTCTGACTTCATAAACACACGCTGCTGGTAAAACCAATATTGAAATTGTTCCAGGCATCTTGAAATCTCTCTACTGTATTGAGAAAGGAAGGACAGAAAGGGGAGGCGTTTGGAAAGAGAGGAAGCCGAAAGCATAGGAAGTTGCTACCTGTAAAAGCTGTGTCAGCAAGCTGAGATCATGGGGCTTTCTCCTTGTTTAGAGTCATCATAGACCACAGCGTATGAAGTCAAGTGTTTCCTACGGAAGTCCAACCAAGATCCTCCACTTTCACAAGTGAAGCTTGAATTGCTGCATCTCATTGACAAGGTACCACACAAAGGCTCCTGAGCAAGCTTTACAGTCATGGTGAAGCCCTCTTATGGATCAGAAATTGGCTAAGTAGCAGGAAGCATACAGGAGGAGTCAATGGACAGTCCTCCAAATGGAGAGATGTATAAAGTGGAATCAATTACACCCAGAAGAAAGGTTACAGCATTTGGGACTTTTTGGTTTACAAAAAAAGTTAAGAGGTTGCATGATAAAATTCTGCAAGGCATAAAGGCACAAAGAAATCGGATAGAGAAACGTTTTTGTCTCTTTCTTTCATAACACTAGAACTCATGGACATTCAATGATGCAGGATGATGGAAGATTCTGGACCAATAAAAGAAAGTAATTATTCACACAGCACTACGGAACTTGCTCCTACAAGATGCAGTGATGGCCACCAACTTCAGGGGCTTAAAAGATTAGACAAATTCATGGAGGACAAAGTTATCAATGGCTACCAGTCAAGATGTGTATGTTTTGCATCCCAGTTACAGGGAACCACAGGTGGGCATACTTCCCACAAGCATCTGGTGGGCCACTGGAATAGCTGCACCATTGGCCTGATCCAACAGGCTTGTCCTATGTTCTTATGTCCTACAGAGACAAATGGATAGGAAATGCATTTCCCACCCTACTGGCTGATGAGTAGATATTTCAGTGATGCCCACTGGTTGCTTGGACATATTTATTAGATTTCTTACTTAGACCTCTTAAATCAGTTCACTGAAGGAATTTTTCAAAGCGGTATGAGAAGTCTGAGATGCTGTGCACTCTGGATCCACTCTGAGACAGTCAATGTGAAGAAAACTACATGGTTGAAACAAAACTGGCAAGTGGAAGTGTTGTTTATCTGCAACAGGCCATTTAAGTTTTTTGTGTTTAGAAGCCATTTTATCATATTGTTTGGCAAGTGAAGCACCTATTCAAATTAGGCTGCAGACCTGCATTTACTTGTGTTAATTGAATGTAAATGTGTAGCACATTTTAGCACTGGGACTAGAAATGGTTATTTTCTGTTCATAATTACATATGGCGTAAAATTTACCATGCTCTTGGCGTCGCTAACTTTTAATCATCTGCGATCTTAATTTATTATTTACAGGAAACATATCAAACCCATGTACAAAATAAAATGCAATTTATTTGTAACGCTCCCAAAATATTTAAACAGTTATAAAATGGGGCAAGGGCAGGCTAACCCACCATGGGACTCAAATGAGTGCAGCTCCCCACAATTTATGGCAGTACTGCAGTTGCTCAATATTCCCAGATAGGTAACAGCAAAACTAGATTTACTGAACTCTGGGTAGGCAGATAAACCATAGTTCCTGTACAGTATTTGGTTGGTAGGTCATAAATTGCACAGATTGAGGGAACATCGGAAATAAGGAGGATAGAGACTGGGAATAATGCCCTATTTATAACTGGTTTACATGTTATCACAATTCTAAACTGGTACAGAACTTCTCAGGGTTTATAGTATAATAAGAAACATGGGTAATGGACATAGAAAAAGCTTATTAGCATAGCCAGAATCCAGAAGTTAAGTTCACAGGGATATTTTCCTGAATTTAACTATCTCTGATGATTTTGAATGACACTCCCTAGCCTAATTTTCTCACATTGCTCACTCTTCATTGTGTTTTGCATTAATCCATCCACCAGAAGTAACAACCCCAATATTATTTACATACTAATTTACTCTGGGATGAAGATTATGTGAGTCAAGATTAGTCATTCAGCTTGTCATTTATTGCTGATTGTCTGCCTTGAAAGGGCAAAGCAATCAAAAGCTGAAGGGAATCCAGAGATTATTACCCAAGAAATCTAATCAAGTAAATTGGTCTTTGGTGGATCAAAGTGAGAAACTCAAGAATGGTAGGCATCACTTTTATTTAATAGAGAGCTAATTGTCTGCAACCAGGACACAGTTATATTGAATCCCATTGATGATTGCTGAAGGATCCATGATAAGCCCAGGCTTTTAGCTAAAGCATCAATAAACTACAGGCAGCTGTACAAATGTAGTTAAAATGGAAAAATATATACTTGTGTTAGCTTGGAATGAATTAAGTATTGGCCTTCGTTTCTCTCACACGCAACCACCTGCCCACAAGATAGTCTGTCCTTGTTGCTACATTCATTGTTGCTCACAATTTACCCATAGGAGTCGATTAAAATATTGTCTGTCTGTCTCCAGATAATTACTACTTTGGGAGTCCATGTTACAAGGCAACAGCTACTATAAGCTAGTGGCAGAGTGAGCTGATAATTAATGCACGGGCATGTAGAAGCTATACAGAAAGCTGCATTGCCCAAGAGAGCAGTGATATTGTAGGAGCCTTTTCCAGAATCGGGGCTGGTCCTAGCTTTTTCATTCACAGTGACACATCTCTGTGTGTATGAGGAAGGATCGGTGTCCAAACTTTTTTCAAAGAGGGCCAGATTTGATGAAGTGAAGGGCCATGAGGGCCAACCAAATGGCCAACCAAATTTGTTAACCTTTTTTTAGGATTGAAGTTGTTGAAGTTTTTTTATGATTTTACCTCAGAAAATTAACTGCCACAGGGGCCGGATTAAACCAACCGGCGGGCCAGATTAGGCCCCAGAAACGGACTGTGGACATGCCTGCTAGACTATCCTTTCCATGTAGTGCATTTTCCACAAGACACATCAGGAAGCAAATGCACACACTTCATAGATGATGGTGCACACCTATCTCCTCTTTACTTGAAGTTGAACTCCATGGAAGAAAAGCCATGTCTGAGTTGTCTCTTAAGGGCCAAGATGCAGCTGAGTTCATAATTTTGTCCTATAAGCCGAGGCCTGTAGCACAGCTGCCATCATTCTGTGCTCAGCCAGAAACTAAAAGATGCTGCTGTTGACACTGAGGTATTTGCCTATTGTAAATATTTTCACTTCCTATATTTTTCAGACGTTAGAACTTGTACAACCCATGATGTGTCCCAGATCAATTGCCACCAGTGTGTCTCCTGAAAAGCATTTGACCTGCAAATCAACAATAATAATGGGGTCTAACATGTCATATGTGAAGCTTCCAGGTAAATGACTTTAAAAATAAATAAATCAGGAATTCCTGATACAGTTGTTTTAGAGAGGAGTTAATAATTTATACAGTTGTGCCTCCTTTTTAGTATCACATTATTAGTTAAGTTTCATATAAGAGCAGTTCATTTAGAAGCCTTCCCAAACACAACCATTGGTTATTTCCATTCCTGCTTAGCATTCTAACCAAGCTCATGAGGTCATTGTCTTTAAACCTCAGACCATCTAATAAACAGACTACCCCTGGTCCACACACACATCCCTTTTTTAATAATCAAAATTCACAAGTACCCGTAATGAAGCCCCTCATTATCGATATACGGTATTTAAAAAAGATAACCATACCTGTATATACACCGCAATCTAGTGAAGATAACCCTTGCTCGCATGCCATTCACATTCAGAAAACCACTATGCATGCAGTTCCACTTGCTACACAGCTGCAGCCAGCATTTGGAGCTCTCAACACAGTTCCTGCTGCTAGGCTTGGAATGCATGGGCAGTGCCAAAGAGTAGAGACTGCCTGTGGTGTCAGGTTTGGGGCAACCCTAGATTGAAGACTCCATATTCTCCCCCTCTTCTCCTCTTAAAAAAAGCAAACAAACAAATATAGCAGTGCTATCAATGCCGACAGCACAATGATCTGATTGGCAGGTATGAATGCAAGCAGATACTCACCTACAGCCTGCTACTGCATTCGTGAGTCTAGAGACTGGCAATTAGGTATTTAATGAAGCACCTGGTGGTCCTCACTACATGATCATCATGCCACCAAAATACCCTATGATTCACGTGACTTAGAAGCCTGATGCAGTCTAAACTGGTGGGCAAAGAGTTCCTAAAGCAAGGGAGGCTCTCTTGCAGCATTGCACAACAAATGGCATAAAAAGCAGGACCCAAGGTTTGGCTAGGCAGGAGCGGGATGATCTGTGGTTCTCGTGTTGTCACAGATTTAGCACTACCCGCACAATCTCTGAACTCGACTTGCAGCCTCATTGCTGTTATGTACTGAAGTTCTCACCTGGGCCAGCAGGCGGATACTGTAGATAGTTTTCACTCAGGTCCACATATGCAAATAAGGGATTGAAAGTGACGTTCAGTGATTGGATAGTTACTGAAAATGGTTACTGTTGCGTTCTAGTGGAGCTCTATATAAGCAGGCTGGCTGAACCCTTCAGTTCAGTTCTGTTCTGGCCTGTGAATAAACAAGAGCTGTTTGAAGAATCGCTGTGTCGTCTGATATGTTCACCCACAACTTAACAATTGCTTCCAAACCTTCAATAAATGGAGAATTTACAGTTTCCTTAGGCAGCTCATTCTGCTGCTGAACTGGTCTTAAGAGTTATGAACACAGCATATATTTATGTTCCAGTCTTCTCCCCTCCCTTTCAATACCCTTTTGTGTCCTTGAATAAGACTCCGAGGGCTCATCCTAACAAGCCTTTGCATGCAGACAGGATCTTAGTCACTGGCATCACTAAGCATACTTGTGCAGCTGGCTGCTGTTGGGAGTTTAAAACAATGCACGCCCTGCCACCTCATTGCTGGAGCTGTGGTCTGAAGCCCTTTTCTGTAGCGTGCAAACACAGCAGTGTAATAAAAACATTTTCTTGAAAGAGGAGGGCAACTCCCCTGGCTGTACCAGGTGTAGAACCTCACTCTGCTGACCTCCTAAGAACCACCCTGCTGAATCAGACCAAATATTTATGCATTCCAGCACTACATTTCCAGCAGAGCCCTTCCAGGTGCTTCACAAGCGGAGACGAAAAGCAATAGCCACCTCTAGTTGTTAATCCCAAACAACTGCTATTCAGTAGCATAGTAGTCCATCATGTCTAATTGCACCCTTTCTACATGCTCCACAGCTACTCAAATGTGATAGATGAGTGTGCATGCAGAAACAGTTTCTGGATTCCTTCCGTTCACATAAACTATGGGGATGTGAGTCTTGATTATGGGGGTAACTCTTGAGTTATTGTTGTTATAGTTCCGTCTGAATAGCTACGATTGTTAAACCAACTTAGACCATTTCTTTCCATCATTCCTATAGATCATCATCAACATCTGGGTCAAGGCAACAGTATTTTAGCCAACTGTTCACAAGATCTACCTGGGAATTCTACCAGTAATGAATTCACAACCATTGTCTTACCTGTGCTTTACCTCGTCATATTCCTGGCTAGCATCTTACTGAACAGCTTGGCTGTATGGATTTTCTTCCACATCAGAAACAAGACCAGCTTTATCTTTTACCTCAAAAACATTGTGGTTGCGGACTTGATGATGACCCTGACATTCCCATTTAAAATCATCCAGGACTCAAGGCTGGGGCCATGGTACTTCCATTTTTTCCTGTGCCGGTATTCGACAGTTTTGTTCTACGCCAACATGTACACTACAATTGTGTTCCTTGGACTCATTAGCATCGATCGTTATCTGAAAGTAGTGAAACCCTTTGGGGATTCCAGGATGTACAGCATCAGGTTCACCAAGATTCTGTCTGCGTGCGTTTGGATTGTCATGGCATTTTTAGCCTTGCCAAATGTGATCCTTACAAATGGTCATGCGACTAGGAAAAACATAGGCGACTGCTTAAAGCTAAAGAGTTCCCTGGGAGTCAAATGGCACAGAGCCGTCATTTACATCAACAACGGCATGTTTGTCGTTGTACTGATAGTATTGATAGGATGTTACATTGAAATATCAAAGTATATCTACAAATCAAGCAAACAATTTACCAGTCCTTCAAGTCGCAAACGGAAGCACAACCAAAGCATAAGGGTGGTCGTAGCAGTGTTTTTCACATGTTTCTTGCCTTATCATTTGTGTAGAATACCTTTTATTTTTGGCCACCTAGATAAACTTTTGGACGAATCGGCACACAAAATCCTGTACTACTGCAAGGAAGTGACACTTTTCCTGTCTGCGTGCAACGTGTGCCTAGATCCAATCATCTACTTTTTCATGTGTAGATCATTTTCAAGAAGGATGTTTAGGAAATCAAACATGCGAACGAGGAGCGAAAGCATTAGATCGCTTCAGAGTGTTAGAAGATCAGAGGTGCGAATATATCATGAATACGTTGATCTGTGACGCTGAAGGCAGTGAGATGGACATTCCGTCCCATATTTGTATCTGTATATTTGTTAGTGTAAATAATAAAGTATTTTTGTTTGATTATAACAAATGTCCGCTGTTTTTCATGTTGTTCCGAGCACAAGGGAGCCATGCAGAATATAGCAGAGTAAGCAGGCCTTTGACTTAATCTAGTCTAGACTATCACAAATGTTGTACTCTGCCATCTAGTGGAGGAAAACATGCTTCTGTTACAATTATTATCAATAATCAACAAAACGGTTCCAGAAAGAAAGAAAATACTTCAGAACATAAAATTCTGTGTGTGTGTGTGTGTGTGTGTGTGTGTGTACACATACTAACGTAGAATTGCAATATTTATTGTTTTAAAAAAACAAACCCTCAAACTACTTGAATTTGCTTCCATGGGAGGTCATTGTTTTCTTCATAATATTATACGAGGAGCAACCAGTTTTCCCAGAATTTGTTTCTATATTTTCATGCAATTCTCACTCTTAGATAAGATGCTCCTTTTGCTATTATAGCCAAATCCCAAACTTTATCAAGCCATTCTTTCCAAGAAGGGAGTAATGTAACTTGCCAGTATTGAGTCATTAACATTCTTGCAGCTGTTAACAGATAGAATGTAAGTTACTTCTTTATGATATAGACCAGCAACATAAACAATAGATTCATTGTTAAACAAATGGGAGCAAAACATCATTGCCAATCTACTTCATATCACCCAGAGATCTATTAGCGGATCCTCTTCTATCTTCTGCCCACTCCTGCACCACAGTAAACATGTTTCTACAGAAGAGATGTGATGGTGATGCATTTTTACTTTATAGCTGCCAACTTTTCCTTTTAAAAGGGAAATTCCCTTATTCCAAATAGGATTCCTCGCAAGAAAAGAGAAAAGTTGACAGATATGTTTTAATTGCCTCACTTTCTTTCTGAAGGAAAAACCTATAATTAAATCCATATAGTATTTGGATGATGCATTCTCCTTAATCTTATTTATAGTATGTTTTGACTGAGGAGTATTAATAACTTTCACAGTCTAATGTGATAGTATCTACTGCAGTAGATTAGCACATGGAATTCTGGGTGTTGCCAAACATGATCAATTTAAAATTAAACCTCATGTACTGTAGTTATGTTGCACAACCAGAAGGTGGCAAGAAACTATTGTTGATTCATGCTGATTCATTTTTATACATTCCAATTATGTTTCCTCTTACTTGCCTTTCTTTCTATTTTTTTTTTTATTTTTTTTTTTGAGATGTAGCTTCTAGAACTGAAGACAGTACTCCAAGTGGAATTGCACCATAGATTTGTAAAAAGAAGCAAGTACCTGTTCTTTAAAATAATTAAAAAAATCCTTTTCTGGTTATCCCTAACATGGTATGTGCATGTTTCACAGCTGCTATGCACTGCGTCATTGTGGTGTGCGAGAGTCTGTGGCTATGTATAGTTCTGTGTGTAACCATAGACTTTCAGTTGATCTCTTTCCCCAATCTGATGGCCCCCAGGTGTTGTTGAACAGGTCTTTGAGGCAACCCATTTACTGAGCATTCATCCTGAATTGCTTATGTAGAGATTAGACAATGTCTGTTCCTTATACAACATTCATTCTGATTTGACAGGGGAAGCAGAGTGACCACTGATAAAATCAGTAGCCTCCTATTCCTTTCCCCATCGCAAAGTCTAGCGATGCAAAATTAATGTGACAACCCTGTACTGCTAGTTTTCCCACTGCACTTCATTGCCTGGCAGGCCAGGGAAACTCTGAGCACTGTCAGTGTCACATAAAATGGGATTACTGGGCACTGTGGGAGAAGGGAAAGAGGCTGCAGCTTTTGCTAGCCGCTACATGAGTCTTGTATGCTCTAGTTCCAATGCTATGTATATAAGAGGGAAACTGCTCTCCCTGAGCAGCTTACATTAGGGTTACCAAACGTCTCCGGTTCCCGGGGACAGTCCCCAGATTTTCAAATCTGTCCCCGGACAAATTCATCCCCGGAATGTCCCCAGATTTGCAAATCTGTCCCTGGGAAACGTGGCAGTGGCAGCCTCAGCAGCCCGGAGCCAGCCTGCTAATGCTGCTGGCTCTGACTGGCTTCAGGAGCTGCTCACTGCTGTGGCGCCCATCATTTTTCCTGCACCACGACAGCCAGCAGCTCCTGAAGCCAGCCAGAGCCAACTGCACTACCAGGCTGGTCCCTCCTGGGCAACGACTGCCCACCTGTGACTCCTGAGCCTCCCCTGATCTGTCAAAACAAAAGGGGAAGGGGGAAGGAGATTGGGGAAGGCTCAGGAGTCACGGGTAGGCAGCATGCTGTTGCCCTGTTTTTTAAAAAACTCTGTGCATTTATGTTTCACAGGGTGCGAAAGAAGGGCTTTACACCCTTCATGCATATGCGTGTCTGCTTGGGCCCGGGGTCTTTTGCCTCACCATCCCCACTACTGATTCCCTGTTGCTACCCAGCTTCCAAAAAAAAAAAAAGTGTCCCCAGATTCATTGGAAAAAAATCTGGTAACCATAGCTTACACGCTTTTGACAGCATAGGGCAGCCTACCCTAACCTGGTGCCCTCTGAACCGCAAATCCCATAAACTTCAGCCAGCAGAGTCATAACAAGGGTGAATAAAAACATTGCCAGCAATGCTGACAAGGCTTGTGTCAGTTGTGGATAAAGGCGGGTTTTGCATATCAAGGTTATGTTTCAGTCACGGATAAGAATAATGGTTTCTTGGGGAAATGTTGTTTAGGCAGCGGCACCACACCTTGCATTTGGTTGTGTGGGCTTCTTTGGAAAATAATCATCACTAGTCTGCAGGGAACAATGGGTTCATGCAGATGCCTTAAATTGGTTAGTCCACTGGACTTGAATTGTATGCCAAGGGTTGGGAAAGCTCTCTCTTCTCCTTTAGAGTTCTTGAGCCTTCTCCAGTACGCCTTATGAAATGCATTGTGTGTGGAGGGTAAAATAAACTGTATCAGGTCAGAAAAGTGCTGAGTTCAGTCCACAGGCGAAATCTGATTGTGTACAGAATAAAAACTTACTTTTTTAAAAAAAAGACTTTGATCCAATAGTTCCAGGTAAAGAGCAGACCAGAACAAAACAGCACAGGATCATAATCTCATAAGTCTTAACAAAATAGGAAACATCTTCCTTTTCCCTAAGCATAGGGAAGGCACACTTAGAAAGTCAATACAGGTACTCCCTCTTTTTTGCCATTCAGAGTTTGTTCAGGTCATATGTCACCATGGCTTCCTCAAAGCTTACATGGGTAGATCAGCAGGGAAATGCACAAGCAACTTCCCTTTCGTAAACTTAAGAAATCACAGCATGTGATTTTTTTTCTCAGCTCACAGGATAGAGAGCAGGTGATTCTTGCAAAAGCTGGTTGTTCACACATGTAAACAGCTGGTATGAGAAATATACATATGTGGAAGCAGTGGCTATTTTGTGTCCTTGGAACATGTCTCAGAATCCAAAAGCAGAGCTACGTAAATGATTCAAAGAAGCAAAGAATTATGATAGTTGAATTTCTAATAGTTGTATTTATACCCTATTTCTGATAGTGTGTTTTTCAATGCCCTAGAAAACATTTTTTTAAAGGTCATTATAAAGATGCCAGCAATCACAACTTATCAGAAACACAAGTTCTTTCCCACACTGTCCAAAGTGGCTCACAACAGATGGTGGTTTTCCCCGTTGACTAAAAGAACAGGTATAGTTGAAGAGGAATCGAACTGCTTTCCCTAGAAATTCTCATTTGAAGGTTTACTATCTTGTGCCAATTGTGATCTCATTCTTGTCTTTAAAAAGAATGCTGAGTTACTTCCAATTTCATACGTAAGGAAAGCACTCCGTTAATAAGGCCATGATTTCTTCTCCAAGTACCGTATGAATGAGTCAGGAATTGAGCACAAGTTCCCTTGCACGGCTACAAAACCACCAGTCACTTCATTATACTAAAAGGAAGCTGGAGTGCAGCAAACCCATTTGTCCATGGCAGGGCCTTCTCAGGGGTGGTCCCGTTTGTGGAATGCCCGTCCTGGTTAGGGTACCTGTCTCCTTCACTACTGAATTCCAGGGCAGATTTAGAATCATTCCTGTTTACCCAGGCAATTGATGGGTGATAGACACTGGCCGTGGCAAACACGGAATTAATAATTATGCAGGTACGTGACTGCTTTTTAATGTTTTCAGAAGCTGTGAGTGTTTAAATGTTTTAGGGTGTTTTGAGTTGTCTTGAAATGTTTAAATTGTGTTTTACTGGACTGCTTTCAAATTCTGATGTTTGCTACTCTTGCTTCCTTCAGGAGGAAGGGTGGGATAGAAACCTAGTAAGAATAATCATCTGGGTGATGGTAGCCAGTGGCCCTTCATATGTTGTTGGACTCCAACTCTCATTAGCTCCAGCCAGCATGACAAATGGTCAGGAATGATGGGAGCTGTAGTTCAGCAACCCAGAGTGGAACTGCACTGAACAGTTTCCAGAGATAAATGAACAGCATCTCTTCAGAGCACTGAAGCCAACTCTTTTTAACTGTTCTATAGAATGCTTCTAAGAGTGAGGCAAAAAAAATCTACAGGGGCTATATGCTAGCAAGTAAGATTTCAGCTTTCACAACATTTCCTCTTTTTTTGCCAAGGTCTGCGGTTTGTCACTTAAATAGTTCAGAGCTGCCCTTCGTGGAAGTTTAGGAGAGCTGGCCAGCTGCAGCATTTGACACTTAACCCATACTTGGCACCAACAAGAAACATTACTAACAATGGCTTTTTTCAAGCCCAATTTTGGAGTTCAAGAAGTTCCAGAGTTTTTAAACCAGGCAGGGCAGGAATAGCAAGGAGCATTATTCCTGCTTGAATTCGGAAACATATTTTTTAGTTACTTAATAGCTTGAAAGGATACCGGACTCTCCAAATTGGTAAGTAAATGCAACTGAAGCATTCTAATAAGCATAAGCTTGTTTTTTAAAGACTCCTTCATATGGAAACGCTTAATCCTAATGCAAGTCATTTTCTCAGCTTAAAAATTGGAAGCAGAAAGCCAATAAAACTTTTCAAAGTGTGCGGCTTCTAGTAATGAAATGTATTGTTCCGTCACATCCTCCAGTATTTCACAGATGAATAACAGGGTACTATTCAGTACTTATGATAGCTTATTCTGTTTACTAAGGTTCACCTAACTTACATAGGGCTGAAGACTCTTCTCTGCATGCTGTACTAAATTCACCCTGTATTATCTAGCACCACATGAGCTTCTGAGGAAGTTATAAAAAGCTTCTTTTATTATTATGTCAATTTATTTTGTGTTTTGGGGTTCTCAAAGGATTTAAACTTTTTAAATTTAAGGATTTTTCAAAAAGAATTTGAAGTGTTAACTGGTTGCATTTTGATACAGAATAGCTGTAGCTCCAATAAATTCAGGATACTTTGCTATTTGGGTAGGCAGTTATAATGTCAATGTATTTTTTTTTTAAAAAAAAGATCTCTTCAAAAGGAGAGACCAGAAAACAGTTACCATACCTCGTAAATAAGGGCAATGGCAGAATGTTTACAAATAAGGATATGTTTCAGTTATACATGTTGCAAAAAATAATAATCCTGTTCTGTTTCTTTTCTGAAAATTATCAGTTCATTTCACATGAGCTGAAAGTAAGAATACAGCAATGGGTTGAATCCCACAGCCTGCTCCCACTAGTCCTAGTTTTTCCTGGATTAAGTTACACTCAGGACATTACCTACTGGCAGAAAAGGGGGGGGTGGGATTTTTGCTGATGTCTGCCTCTCCCTGCAGCCCCTGGCCACCTTTTCCCATGCTATTCTGGAGGGTGCGCCAACCCTCAGAAGCCCATTTTCAAGGGGTTGCAGAGACAGAGGAAACTGACAAAAATCTCCTCCCGAAGGAGTCCAAATAAAGGATATAAATCATGAGTCCAACCTGTGATGGGACGATGAGCTGCTTGTGTGTAAAATCCTAGTCCCTCAGAGTTTGGTCAAGTTTGCAAACCTCTGTCTGTAACGGAGCCCCTTAAACATGGCTCCGTCAGTCGCTGGCAGATTCCGACAGTGGTTGCTTTCGGAATCGCTTCCAACATAAAAGCTCCTTAACGGAAACACGTCTTCTGGACTCTCTGCGTGACAGTTTCCGGCGAGGAGTGGGTGTCCCTACAGGAGGTCCTGAAACCTCCCCACTGTTTTCGCTGGAAGTGTCTCTGAGCCATCCCTCCAGCTCACTTTCCCTCATCTCAGCTCCTCTCCCCCTACTGGTTCCCTCTTCAGCTGCTGAGTCTCTCCCAACCTGTGTGAGCCCTTTCACTTCCCTTCCTTCCGATGGCAGTTCCCTGACATCCACCTCCCCTCCAGGGCCCCCTTCATCCCCTCTCGCCCCCTCCTCTACGGGCGGTGAGGAGGCAAAACCCCGGAATGAACTTCCTTCATCTTCCGATGTCCCGAACACTTCTCTCCACCTGTTGCGGTTCCTGGTCTCGAAGTACTCCTCCTCCTCAGAGTCCATCTCCCCTTCCCCTTCCGAGTCCGAGAATCCTTCCAACTCCTCCTCCTCATCGGTGGTCCCAAAGTATTCCCTCCGGAACCTCTCCACAGGCTGAGGTTTCCTTGGGAACCTTTGATGGAACGTTTCTATCAATACCTCGTCATTGATATCTTCTGCCATTACCCAAGTGTTTTCTGACTCCGGTTCTCCTTCCCACGCTACCAAATACTCCACCTGATCCCCCTTCCACCTGGCGTCGAGGATTTCTGCCACATGGCTGCTGCATTCCCTTTCTTCTATGACCGGTCCCCGAGTGGCCATCCCTTCTCGTCCCCCCTCATACGGTGACAGTAACGACCTGTGAAATACTGGGTGCAGTTTCATGTGGTTGGGTAACCGGAGCCTGAAAGCCACTGGGTTGACCTGTTGAATGACCTCAAAGGGACCCAATCTCCTGGGTCTTAATTTCTTACAACCTCCTTTGAACGGCAACCCTTGGGTTGACAGCCACACCCTATCTCCCACCCTTATGGTTTCACCTTCCCTTCGGTTCTTGTCTGCCTGCCTCTTGTATTCTTCCTTCGCCCTTTCTAAGTTGAGTTGGAGCTGACGATGGATTGCTTCCATTTCTTCTACAAAATGCTCGGCTGCCGGGATGCTCCATCTCTCCCCTTCTCCCCCTGGGAAACCCCTGGGATGACACCCATAATTAGCCAAGAAGGGGCTCATCCCTGTGGACACATTCTCGGCATTGTTGTAGGCAAATTCCGCCAGCGCCAACTTTTCTACCCAGTCATTCTCTCTGTCATTGACATAACACCTCAGGTATTGCTGGAGGACACCGTTTGCTCTTTCCGCCTGCCCGTTGGTTTCAGGGTGCCGGGCAGTCGAAAAGTTGACCTCCACCTGCAGTAAGCTCATGAGCTTCCTCCAGAACCTGGAAGTAAATTGTTTTCCTCGGTCTGAGACCACCCTCAATGGCACTCCGTGCAACCTAAAAATGTGTTCTACAAATAACTTCGCTGTCTCTTCCGCCGTGACTGCATGCGAGCAGGCTACAAAGTGGCACATCTTTGTTAGTAGGTCTACCACCACCATGATGGCTGTTTTCCCCTTGGACTTCGGCAGATCAGTCATAAAATCTATCGACACTGCCTCCCAAGGTCGTTCTGGGGTTGGTAAGGGTTCTAATAGCCCCGCCGGTGCCCGCCTCTCCCCTTTGGCTCGCTGGCATTGCTCACACCCTCTTACATACTCCCGTACATCTTCCCTCACCTTAGGCCACCAAAATTCCCTGGTGACCAACCACATGGTTTTGTGTTGTCCAAAATGCCCCGCCGTGGGGCTGTCGTGCAACTGCTTGAGTACCCTCCCCCTTAAGTCTCCTTCAGGGATATACAGTGCCCCTTTGTAATACAAAGCTCCATTTCTTTCCTCGAAACCCCCTGGTTCCTCTCCCTCACCCCTAAGACCTCTGAGCTTATTCTGGGCGTATTCATCATTCTCTGTTTCCTCTACCAGTTCTCTTTGTCCCACCAATGCCGCCCCACACACCCAGCGGTCCTCTGGAATGACATGTCTCTCTTCGGGTGCTCCCTCCCCCTCCAAATATTCAGGTTTGCGTGAGAGAGCGTCCGCCCTAATGTTCTCTGGGCCTGGCACGTAACAAATCTCAAAGTTAAATTTGGAGAACTCCTGGGCCCATCTCACTTGCCGTTGGTTGAGCACTCGTGCCGTCCTCCAATACTCTAGGTTCTTGTGGTCAGTGCACACCTGCACCTTATGTTGTGCGCCAATTAGCAGGTGCCTCCATCTCCGGAACGCCTCATGAATGGCTAGTAGTTCTCGGTCATACACCGTGTAGTTCCTCTCGGATTTGTTCAGCTTTCGCGAAAAAAAGGCACACGGTCTCCACTCTGACTCCTCCTTCCCTGGCTGCAGAAGCACCGCCCCAATCGCTCTGTCTGATGCGTCAGTTTCCACTCTCATCGGTTTTTGTAAATCCACATGCAGGAGTTGTTGTTCCGAGGCGAAGGCCCTTTTTAGTTCCTCAAATGCTCGCTCCGCCTCCTCAGTCCAAACGAACTTCTTCTTACTGCTGAGACAGTCCGTAATGGGCGCCGTCAGGTGGGCAAAGTTTCGGATGAACTTACGATAGAAGTTCCCAAATCCTAGGAACCTCTGCACATCCTTCCTTGTTTTGGGTGTTTTCCATTCCAGCACCGCCTGGACCTTGCCGGGATCCATGGCCAATCCCTTGTCTGACAGGCGATACCCCAGGAATTCCACCTCCTTGGTATGAAACTGACACTTCTCCAGTTTCACCCACAGCTGGTTGGCTTGCAGCCTGCTCAACACTTCTCTGACGTCTCTCACATGCTGCTCCTCATTCTCAGAATACACCAACACGTCGTCTAAGAAGGCCACACAATTCTTGTAAAGCAAAGGCCCCAGGACGTGGTTCATAAACGATTGAAAGCACGCGGAGCCTCCTTGTAGGCCGAAGGGCATAACTAAATATTCAAATGCCCCCAAAGGGGTGAACATGGTGGTTTTCCATTCATCCCCCTTCCTTATTCGTATCAGGTTGTACGCCCCCCTTAGGTCCAGTTTAGTAAAAATCTTTCCCTTCCTGACCCTTGTCAAAATGTCGTCAATCCTGGGCATAGGGAAAGCCACTGGTTCTGACACTGCATTTAAGGCCCTGAAGTCACACACAAGCCTCGGCTTGTTCGTGTTTTTTTTATCCACAAAAAACACTGGGCTGCCCCCCACCGCCCTGGACTCTCTGATGAACCCTCTCTTCAGGTTCTTGTCAATGAACTCTCTTAGCTCCTGCATCTCTCTGTCTGACATGGCGTACAGCTTGCCTACAGGGAGCTGTGCCCCAGGGAGTAAATTGATTTGACAGTCAAAGGGTCTATGCGGGGGTAGTTGGTCAGCTTCCCTTTCGCTGAAGACGTCGCGGAGATCTGCGTATTGTCGTGGTACCTTCACGTTCTCCGTTACTTCAGTCCCTGCTAGGGTGGCTTGGGCCCCTGCCAAACCCTTTCCCTCTTTGCAGTGTTCTAAGCAATGTGCTGAACCAAAAGAAACCACTCTCTGATGCCAGCCCACCAGCGGATCATGTAACGCTAGCCAGCTCATCCCCAATATAATGGGAGCTCCTCCCAAGGTGGCCACATTAAACACTATCAGTTCGGTGTGCCTTGCCACCTTCATTATCATTGGGACGGTCTGCAAGCTGACTTCTCCTCCCAACAGCTCCCTGCCATCGATCGTGGTCACCTGCAGGGGGTTGCTTAAAGGGATCGTCTGTATCTGGTGTTCAGCTGCAAACTCTTTGCTCATGAAATTGCAGGAGCTGCCTGAGTCCAACAGCGCCTTTATCTTTAGAGGGTGTCCGTTTGACAGCTCTAGCGCCACTTCTATCACTAGGGCGGGTTTAGGAGGTTCTGGCGTGGGCACTTTCACTGCTCTTTGGCCTGGCTGCTGTGCCCCGACGGTGGCAGCCAGGCGTTGGCTTTTACTTGCTTCGGTATTTCTTCCTCTCTTCCCTCCACAGCTCCTACCATCCCTTGCCATTCCTTCCTCTGGGGGCAGACTCTGGCAAAGTGACCTGGCTGTTGGCAGAGATAGCATTTCCGGGCGCCTTTTCCCTCCTTCTTTCCCCCCTCACTGGGCTTTGAAACTGCGCGCGCGCGCGCTGTTCCGATTTCCATCGGCTCTGCCGGCGGGAAAGTTGGCTCTGGAATGTCTGGAATGCGGAACTCCTTCCAACGTTCCCCCTTCCCTTCCCGCCTCTCCAATGCTCTCGCCTCCTGGCGCGCTCCTATGGTCAGCGCTGATTTGGTCAGCTGGTCCATAGACTCCGCCCTGGGCGCCCGGGAAAGTTCGTCTTTCACAGCCGAAGAAAGCCCTTCTTCAAAGAGCATTTGAATGGGTTCCGCCGATAGATCCCACCCCAATTTATGGATCAACATGGTGAACTCAGTCCAGTACTCACGGACAGATCGGCTCCCCTGTTTGCAAGCCATTAACTGTCTGCGCACCACTCCCTGTTCAATATCGCTGGAAAACATCAGATCCATGGCGCGAAAGAACTTCATCGTGTCCTTTAGGACGTCACTATTCGCTGCCATCAGGGGTCTAACCCAGTCTCTCGCCCCCTTTTCAAGATGCCCAATCACGAAAGCCACTCGTGATTCCTCGTCAGGGAATTCATCAAACTGCAGATTGAGGGCATATTGCATCTCTGTCCGAAAGCCATGATAGTCTTTGGGCTCCCCCCCAAACTTCTGCACCAATCCTGGTACCTTTCTGACGAGCTGGGTGTCTTTCCCCTTTTTGTCTGCATCCTGAGCCCTCCTCTCCTCAAGCCTCGCCGTCTGCAGCGCTAGCTGGACCTCCAACACCCGGTACCTTTCTTCCAGGCTTGGACCCGCTCCAGCTCCTGCTTCTCCGGTTCCGGCTGGGTTGCTCATGATGCCTTCTCCTGCACAAGCTGCTCACGGAGACTGTCGGAATGCTGTGATGGGACGATGAGCTGCTTGTGTGTAAAATCCTAGTCCCTCAGAGTTTGGTCAAGTTTGCAAACCTCTGTCTGTAACGGAGCCCCTTAAACATGGCTCCGTCAGTCGCTGGCAGATTCCGACAGTGGTTGCTTTCGGAATCGCTTCCAACATAAAAGCTCCTTAACGGAAACACGTCTTCTGGACTCTCTGCGTGACAGTTTCCGGCGAGGAGTGGGTGTCCCTACAGGAGGTCCTGAAACCTCCCCACTGTTTTCGCTGGAAGTGTCTCTGAGCCATCCCTCCAGCTCACTTTCCCTCATCTCAGCTCCTCTCCCCCTACTGGTTCCCTCTTCAGCTGCTGAGTCTCTCCCAACCTGTGTGAGCCCTTTCACTTCCCTTCCTTCCGATGGCAGTTCCCTGACACAACCCTATGTTTACTAGGCTGAAAAGCAGAAAGGCAGACAAAAAAGGGAGCAAAAGGAACCTAAAGCAAATAAACCCAGGGATTTTTCTGTCTTGCTACAGCTCCTTTATGAAGGGCAGGCACCTTATTTTGTACTGAGAACCATGCTGGAAATGCTTCCCGTTGCGTTTTCAAATCAATTCTTACCACCTTGAGGGCTGTGTAATTGGCAATGTTGATTTTGCAGTTTAAAATCAATGGACAGGCTTATCAAGTTCTAGTAAGAGTCTAGCAATGTCTGCAGAAGAGGGCCCTGTGCAGCAGAACCCTGCCTTTCAGTAAAAGCTGGAAATAGAGGTTATAAACAATTGCTAAAGTTAACCCCACTGAAGCACTTAATTTACCCCATTTGAAATCAACAGGACCCAATAGTGCTTATTTTTTGGGAGAGCTGTACCAACAGAACCAAGAACTGCATATTCAACCTGGGTTCTCAAATTGGGGAGATCACATGGCACTCACAAGGGAGGGAGGGAAACATACATTTGCAGTAAAAGTCTTGATACGATAAATTTAGTGTATCTCATGGTATTTTAACTTTCCAAGCCATGTCAAATAAGAGGAAATACTATCTTTTTCTCAAATTTAAGATCCCAGTTTTTACCTGACAGCTAAGTTTTCACCCCTCTTATACATACAGACCTACCCAAGAATGGCAGACTCCGTGTGTTCCTTAGAACGGAAAGCCTCCCCAGACCGTTAAACAGTCAAGTGAATATACAAGACAACATACAAGATCCAAGAAAATAAGGTAAGCAAGGCTATTTCAGCAACACTGAAGATTTCACCCTGTGGTTTCAGGTTTGGTGGTCCCCCCAGGAAAGCAATTTACACTCACTCCAGCAAGAATTCCTTTTATAATCTCTTACACAAGGGGTAGTTAATGTGGCGCTCTCAAAGATGTTGCGTGGCAAGGTCCCAAACCCTCCCGGGAAGTGGAATAAAAAACACATGAAACAGTATTTTAGATTAATGGGCAAAAAAGGCCACAACTTTATTGGTTACAGAATGTGAGTGGTATTGGCTTAAGCTATATCTGACTCCTGCCCGTCTGCAGGAGTCTTGGAAGGGTTAACCACCAGAAGGGGGAGCCCTACTGATGCACATCAACTAGGAATTTCCCCAGGGTCACCGCTCCCAGCCCGCACCGTCATCTCCCCAGGGACGGGAAATGGCTTTGTTGGACTACATGTCCCATAATCCCTGAACAGTGGACATGCTAGCCAAAGCTGATGGAAGTTGTAACATCTGGGAGGTTGTCACCTTATTGCTCATTTCTGAGCAAAATTCAAAGTGCTGGTGCTAACCTTTAAAGCCCTAAATGGGTTCCCTCACTGCGATAAGTAAGGCTACAGGGAACCAGGCAGAAGGCCTTCTCAGTAGTGGCACTCACCCTGTGGAGTGTCCTCCCATCAGATGTCAAGGAAATAAATAACTATCTGACTTTTAGAAGACATCTGAAGGCAACCCTGTATAGGCAAGTTTTTAATGTCTGATGTTTTATTGTGTTTTTAATATTGCTTGGAGCTGCCCAGAATGGCTGGGGAAACTCAGCCAGATGGGCAGGGTATAAAAAATAAATTATATTCTTATTATTATCATCATTTGCCATCTGCTGGTAAAAGAGGTGATGGTTTGGTCTTGCATTGGACCCATGGTCCAATTTAGTATGCGCATCAAACGTTCGCCAACAGCTGCTCAGCTTCACTGGTTATGTTATTCTGTGTGTTCTCTTATCCCTCCCTTATACAGCAATAGTACTCAAACTTCTTCATAGTAGCAAATATCAAAGAGTTTGGATTTGATATCCTGCCTTTCACTCCCTTTAAGGAGTCTCAAAGCGGCTAACATTCTCCTTTCCCTTCCTCCCCCACAACAAACACACTGTGAGGTGAGTGGGGCTAAGAGACTTCAAAGAAGTGTGACTAGCCCAAGGTCACCCAGCAGCTGCATGTAGAGGAGCGGAGACGCGAACCCGGTTCCCCAGATTACGAAACTACCGCTCTTAACCACTACACCACACTGGCTCAAGACAATATTGGTGCTTAGGCTCCCGAAAACCCCCCAGAAAGTTTGCACCTGTGGATGTGAAACCTACACTGACTGCAAAGTACATTATATTTCAGCCTACTGAATAAGCATTGCTCTCTGCATTTTTGCCTCTGGTCGCACCCACAGCAGGCAAATGCCACCCCTGGAAAGTTCCCAAGAATGGCTGAAAAAGGCTCCCTTTTCCTGCTTTTGTGGAAACATATGTGATTTAGCTCCATGCAAAAATGTTCCAAAGTAGCAGCACATAATTCCTGAATGTGGTCTTCATGTGCTATATAGCAAGATACATGGGGGGATTCTGCTGGAGGTGATTCTTCTTGTGGATAACTCTTTCTTTCTCTGCTCACAGGAACTGAAAATGCACTAGAGATGCCTAATTCAAGCACTCCTCTAGGAAACTCCTGCAGCTTCAATGAGATAATAAGAAAACAAGTTCTTCCAGTTGCCTATGGTCTGATCTTTCTAGGAGGAATCCTGTTGAATGGGGTGGCAGCCTGGGTCTTTCTGTACATTCCCAGCAAGACAAGTTTTATCGTCTATCTCAAGAACATTGTGGTTGCTGACCTCATCATGAGCTTAACTTTCCCATTTAAAGTTTTCGCCGATTCAGAAATTGGATCTTGGCGGCTCAGTGTTTTCGTCTGCCGTTTTTCGGCTGTCATATTTTACCTGAATATGTATATCAGCATAACACTGTTTGGTCTCATAGGCTTCGACCGATGCTACAAAGTTGTGAAGCCTCAGTTCATCACATCTTTCCATACTGTTCGATGTAGCAGATGTATCTGTGTAGCCGTGTGGGCACTTCATATAGTGATATCACTTCCCAATACAATTTTAACAAATCAACATCCTACCAAAAATCTTTCGAAGAACTGTGTGAACCTCAAAAATGAACTTGGAGTCCAATGGCACAAGGCTTCGAACTACATCTGCTTAGGAATTTTTTGGACTGTCTTTTTACTCCTAATAGCCTTTTACAGTTCTATAGCAAGGAAAATATATCTATCCCACCAAAAATTCAGGAAAAACTCCAAACGGTCAAGGAAAAAAACCAATCGGAATATTTTCACCATCATGCTTGTATTTATCATTTGCTTTGTTCCATACCATGTTGTAAGAATCCCATACACATTGAGTCAAACTGCTTCACATCATTATAACTGCCTAACAAAAGAGGTGTTGTTTTACCTAAAGGAACTTTCTCTGCTCCTGTGTGCTGCAAATGTTTGCCTTGATCCTATTATTTATGTATTTCTTTGCCAACCCTTCAAGGAAAGGTTGTACCAAAAATTGCACCTCAAGTTGAAGGTGTCTGAGGAATTAGAAAACTCTAGATCTAAAAAGTCAAATGTGATTTGTGAAACAGTAGTTATTCCATAAATTCCAATCAAGCGTCTGGAAACCAAGCCTTATGAGGAGCAGTTGAGAGAACTGGGTATGTTTAGCCTGGAAAAGAGGAGACTGAGAAGAGATATGAAAGCCATCTTCAAATATCTCAAGGACTGTCACATGGAAGAGGGGGGAAACTCGTTTTCTCCTGCTCTGGAGGGTAGGACTCGAAACAATGGCTTCAAGTTACAAGAAAGAAGATTCCGACTAAACATCAGAAAGAACTTTCTGACATTAAGAGCATAGTGGAATAGACTCCGCTGCAAGGTGGTAGACTTTGCCTCATTGCAGGTTTGTAAGCAGAGGTTGGATGGCCATCTGTCATGGATACTTTCGTCGTCTGCATTGCAGAAGGTTGGACAAGTTGACCATCAGAATGCATGCCAACTCTACAATTCTTTGATTCTATGAGAGCAAGCTATTTACAATATGCTAAGATGGACCCAATGGGAGGCTGGTCCTTGAGTGCAAATGGGCCACTGCCTCACCAAGCTGAGCCGCCCTTAGCTAGCCTTCACTTCACTGCCTTCTTTCTTGCAACCAGTAAGGATGTGGATCTGACTGTCTCGCACCTTAACTGAATCTAAACAATATGGACAGCTGTAGCTGACTTGAAAGACACTATCACTATTGTGAATGAACTGATTGTTTCACTTGGCTCCTCAATTTTTTATTAATATATTTGTATGCAAAAGTCATACAAACATGAGTGCTATGTGCATTTTGTGCTTGAATTTATATCAAAATAAAATAATGTGATTTCAGCAATGGCTATTTAATATATATCATCTATCTATCATCTTTCTATTTTTATAAATGTTATATTACTAGAAAGAATCCCTTATCAGAAGAGTTATACAGTGGTACCTTGGTTCTCAAACTTAATCTGTTCCGGAAGTCCATTTCAAAACCAAAGCATTCCAAAACCAAGGCGCGCTTTCCCATAGAAAGTAATGCAAAACGAATTAATCCATTCCAGACTTTTAAAAACAACCCCTAAAACAGCAATTTAGCATGAATTTTACTATCTAATGAGACCACTGATCCAAAAAATGAAAGCAATAATCAGTGTACTGTACTATAAAATAAATAAGACAGTATTATAGATGATAAAAATTAAAATTATTTTTTTTCTTACCTGCACTAATGATAGTCATTGTTTGGATTGGGGGTGGGGGCTTTTATCCATTTCTACAGTCACACAATCAATCAATCAGTAGCTGAACTGGGTTCCACACAGTCACAAAAACAAATTAATAGAAAAAGCCTCAAAAACAAAAACACAAAATAAATAGCAAAAACAAAAGCGCCAAACGTAATCAGTTCCGGAAGTCCATTTGATTTCCGAAATGTTCGAAAACCAAGCCGCAGCTTCTGATTTGTGCAGGTGCCCTGAAAACAATAGCCGACAGCTGCATTGGACGTTCGGCTTCTGAAAAATGTTTGAAAACAGGAACACTTACTTCTGGGTTTTCAGAGTTTGAGAACCAAAGTGTTTGAGTGCCAAGGCATTTGAGAACCAAGGTACAACTGTATTCTTGAATTTCTCCAGTGAAAATCTTCAACCCTTCTCTTTTGCAAACACAGCCTCTTCAACTAAAACAGTACTCTCATAACTTTAATCCAACAATAGCATAAGGCATCCCAGTGGCAATGTACATTAAGTCAATGGGGGGGGGGGTGTAATTTCCTATCAACAGTTGCCAGGTGTATTGTATGAATATTAGTTCAGAGATCTGCTTTCCCTAACTGGTGCATGCTCTTGGCAATGGTGATATTTGCTCCCTTCTCGTCAGAAGGAGGGAACAACAGGAAACAATGCCAATTGGAGTATATAGGCAGATCAGTGGTTTGAGAGGACATGGCTTCTCAAACAAAAGCTGCAGGTATGGTTCAAGTCTGACTCAGCACAGCAAAAGGTTGCAACTGTCTTGTCAGTTCCGCAACTGAGAGCTAATCAGATGCTTTCTGTAATACACAACTCTGGTGCTCAGAGTTGAGTCGGCCATAAGAACAGTCCCCCCTTATTAGATGCCACAATATGGGGTTGGAAACTGTTGATTTTGAACTGGAGAAACCTCTGTAGCATTAGGGAGCTAGATTTGATGGAAATGAGATTATTTGGGGGATGGAAGTCTTGTTCCTTCTAGCAAGATTTGAGATCAGGGTCAGCATTGTTGGAAGCAGTCCTTCTCAGTTCCTGTTTAATGTTTCATTGTTCGCAATCACATCAGATGCCTCCAAAATGTAAGGGTGCCATGCTCAGCACTCATTTCCTCAGCTCCAATGAACCAAAGTTCCTCAAGTTTGCTCCACCACTACCCATGATTGCTGAATTGAACATCCATGGTCTCAGGCTGTATACCTATAAATACTAAATGATAGCGACAAGCATGAGAATGCTGTTGCCTCATGCCCTGTTCATAAGCTTCCCTCAGGATCCTGTTAGAAAGAATTACAAACTAGAGGGATATGAGGGTCACACCCAAGGCTTCACAATAAGTATGAAGATAGAATATGAAGTATTTCAGGGACTGTATCACTATCTGGAATGTCTAAGTTTAAAATTTATGTTGTTTGATATGATTTTGTTTATTTGGGGGGGGGGGTTTAAAACTTTATTTTCATTGGACCCAATGAAGAAAGCTGAGAATACCAGGGTCCTTTTTGCATAGAAAACATATTTATGTGAGGTCCTTTTCATTCATTCGGTGGTTGTCTACTGAACACAGGACACAAACCTGCTTCTGGATTTATGAGCATGGGGAGGGAAATGAATTTAAGAAGACGGTTAGACCACAGTCTTTTTAATAATACAAAAAATACGGTAGTTCAAGTTCCAATGCTTTCAGTGGAAGAATTCAACCTACGCTAAAATCTCTTGAGATTAGCAAAAGTCAATTCAATGTTTTGTTTTGTTTTTGCCTGTTTGTCTAAATTATGCTTTTATAACAATGTTTTATTTATTTTAGTCATAACATTGTAATTCCGTTGCTCCAGAAGCGGTTTAGTCACGCTGGCCACATGACCCGGAAAGCTGTCTGTGGACAAATGCTGGCTCCTCGGCCTGAAAGTGAAATGAACGCCACACCCCATAGTTCTCTATGACTGGTCTTAACCATCCAGCGGTCCTTTACCTCTACCTTTAATACTTTAAAATACTTTAATACTTTACCTCTACCTTTTATAATTTAAAACTTGCTGCAATTGATTTTGCTGGACTGTGCACCACCTAGATAGGATCAGTGAAGAACTGCTTTAATTAAAACCTTTAAAATTACATACATATTTATGTTCTGCTGAACCTCACACTCCAGTTTGCTCCCTGAGAAAGCAAGGTGCATTATTCTGCTACTATCTCAACTGTTCTGGCATTCCACTGGCAAAAATTAGAAGGATAATGGTCTCAAGTCATTACAGCAACTTTGCTTTCCCACCCAATCACAAGAGGAGGATGAAGTATTATTTTGCAACACTGAATAATTCTGAACTCTTAAGAGTGTGCGTACACGCACACACCTTCAGATGGCTTTTGGTTTCATAGACGTCAACTGATGTGTTTGAAAGCCACAGGAAAATCTCTTTTAAGATTCGAACTATATAAAGAGCAAAAGGAAAAGTAGCTGGCCACAAGGCAAAAAGCAGGTCGCCTGCCAATACTAAACAGGACATTTAACAAACTTCTTCAATGCTTTTTGGACTCTAAAACAGGTATGTACCTTTTAAAATACTTTACCCAGTCATTATTATCATTGACGCAAATACAAAACGCAGGCCATGTAAACTGCTGGTGTTTGCAATTAGGGACAAACTCAGTATAGATACTCCATGCTGAAACTTCATAGTCACAAAAACTGCAACGACTTTTTCTGTTGAAGGAGTTGACAGAATCAAGCATTCGCTATCTCAGGACCACAGTGCAATTTCCTTTGTAACTGATTCAAAGTGACTGTCATTTCTCAGAAGGAAGATTATGATATTTAAACTCAGTGGAAGAACACCTCTGTTTTATATGCAGAAGGTCCCTGGTTCAAACCTCGCCCTCTCCAGGAATGGCTGGGAGAGAACCCGTTCTTAAACCCTTGAGATCTGCTGCTATAGACTATGCTGAGCTAGGAGGACCTGTGATTTGACTCTGTATAAGGCAGCTTTCTGCATTCCAATGCGTTTCATCCCTTCATAGTGGTTGCTCCCAAACTCTCTCAGATCTTTCTAGCACTGTGTTCTGGTTAAATTCTTTAGACTCCCAAGATTTAAAAGGAATCATCTGTGTAAGCTACTAATAAAATGGACGTAGGATATACCAAAGTTGACCAATGGCATACTTCCACATGGTGCTGATAGTATGCAGAGACTCAGACCTGCTTAGCTTCAGCAATGTGCCTTCAGACCCTGGGAAAATAACTGACTTTCCACACTTATCAACCCTCAGGCACCACACATCCCTTGCCGACTGGGAACTTGGCAGATTAGCAGTCTGATCCACATGGTCAGTTAACTGCACACATTACAGGCGTATTTTAACACTTGCCACACCACTGTCATAACACAGGACACCAGCCTAAGAGTGCAATGCTGAATTGCACTCAAACCTGACCAGGCCCCCTTGCTGACTATTAGTAAATAGCTGCTGGCATGCACCTAATGACCTGAAGAGAAGCCAACCAGATTTCAACATTTCAGGCATTCTGTAAGCAAACAAAAGCCACCTTACTCCAACAAGCCCTTGGTTACTTTGATTTGGCTAATAACAGATTTTGTTTTAGTAGTGCTACAGTTACTTGCTGCTGCTGTTGATTAGCTTGATTCTGAGGTTTTAATTCTGCTACTGATGTCTGTTTGATTTCTGCCTAGTTTATGTTGTTAGCTACCTTGTGCTCCTGTGGTCGGAGGAAAGGCAGGATATCAAAACAAGATGTGAAATAGTTAGCTGGCTATAGATGTCTAGTGAGTCGTGAGAAATGAGGGAGCAATGGGCTGTGGTCAGAAAGCCCTTGAAAAAATACATCCCCATAGCTAATACACACTTCAATAAGCAAACCATCTGCAAATCTTTAGCTTACAGAGTTCTAGGAGAAGTGAAACCCATTGAAAGGTGCAGATACATCTAAAAGTTGCCTTGCCAAGTTGATTAGAGTAGATGCTACTTTAGAGTAATCAAGTCATTACAAAGGTTTGGATAAATGGACAATTTTGTTGTCTGTAGAGAGGTACATACAAACTGGGCCCTCATCCTCATTTATTTTTATTTATAAAAATATTTATATACCACTACCGCATTAAAAAAATAAAATCAGTTCAGAACAATAGATAAAACCATAAAATTAAAACAAAACAAAACAAAAGATAATAGAAATCAGAAAACTATTGGGGAAAGATAATTTCCTGACAGAATGAACAGTTTTCAAAAGTCATTTAAAAGCTGACTTACTGCCACAGAGTTGTCTGACGCTTGGCTAAATGAGGATGTTTGTAATTTGATTTCCATTTATAACTTTTATAACCAACAAGAGTGTATTATACAAACCTCCAACGACTCACGCCTCACTATCACTTGCCTCCTCTCTGATGGATTCTCCTTTTGCCTGGCCTTGACGTGTTTCAGACTATCCCTTGCCCAACCAACTGATTTTATTTCATTCTGATGTAAATTCTGACCCATTGCTACAAATTTACTCATAAGGTGAGTGAGTTGAGTTTGGCATTTGTGCTCCAGGCAATCCAAATTGTGCTGGGAGCTTCTGAGAAGGTTGGCCACACTAGTCCCCTGCTGTGCAGTCACACTACCTTCTGCATTACAGCGGTACCTCGGTTTACGAACTTAATCCATTCTGGAAGTCCATTCTTAAACCAAAACCGTTCTTAAACCGAGGTGCACTTTCCCTAATGAGGCCTCCCGCCGCCGGTGCCCTTCCACCGGCTTCCCTTTGTAGACTGAGGTGACGTTCGCTAACCGGAACATTACTTCCGCTTTTGCGGAGTTCGTATACAGAATAATTTGTAAACAGGGCTGTTCTTAAACCGAGGTACCACTGTAGTTTTATTGGCTAGTTATATAAACTAGGTTCCATTACCAACTATCTCTGAAAATGATGGCATACCTGCGGTATATTTGTGCACTTCAAAAAACTGCACAAAAAAATCAATTCCATTTACAGCCAAAGCTCTTGACAAAAATGTAAATTGACACACACACATTTTATTTTTGTAAAACTGCCAACATTAACGATTCCAGCGTTTAACCTACAGTTCTGTTTGTACACCAACAGCTCCACAACAACTGGAGAGGGCAAATATCTATGAGGTGCATCAAATGGAAGCTGAAGGTTCACTGTTCTTCATCTGGAAATCATTACTGCATTTCATTTCTTAGAAATGTTAAAAATAGCCACTTCCTCTTCAGTGTGCATGGCTCTAGCAATGATTTCTACCAGTACATCTACAAAACAGATCCTGCTGCAAAAAAAGCAGACCATCAAACTATGGAAATGTTGTTGGCAAATATGGTTTTCTTGCATCTCAATTCAAACCTCCTATGCCTAGGGATGTCTGAGAATATCAAATAAAACAAAAAGAGAAGCAGTGTTCACACTTATTTGTTCCATTTCTGGGACGATTAAGTCTGCAATCAGCCCTGCTAACTGAAAAGGAAATGCTTTGGAGTAAATGCATTTCTCATATGAATGCAGCATCACACTGAACAGATTTGTCAAAAAGTTGCTTTAAACATTAAAAAAAATATATGTGTACCATTGGCTGGGCCCAATGGAAGCTATAGCCCAAAACATCTGGCGGGCACCAGAATGGGGAAAGTGGCTCCTGAGCTTCTTAAGCAGGCACCCCCAAACTCGGCCCTCCAGATGTTTAGGGACTACAACTCCCACCACCCCTAGCTAGCAGGACCAGTGGTCTGGGATGATGGGAATTGTAATCCCAAAACATCTGGAGGGTCGAGTTTGGGGGTACCTGTTCTTAACAACAGTCACAGATTTGGTTAGGTATTGTGCGACACTATTGCTTACCGAAAGACAGTTTATTTGTTTGTTTATTTCTCTCTCTCTCTCTCTCCCAACTCCAGGTTTTGTCTCTCAGAAAAGGTGCACATACTTTGCCTCTCCTGTGAATCATTTAAGATGCGCATAACCAATTCCTCAGGTTGCAATGTTTATTCTGCCATGGAGCCATTTCCTTATTTTTATTACTTGATCTTTCTTATTGGGTTCATCGGGAGCTGCTTTGCCCTGTGGACCTTCCTGAAGGCAGAGCAACATCGCAAATGCATGAGCGTCTACTTAATTAACCTGCTAACAGCAGACTTTTTGCTAACCCTTGCCTTGCCGGTGAAAATCGCAGTTGATTTAGGAGTTGCTCCCTGGAAACTGAAAATATTCCACTGCCAAGTCACAGCTTGCCTCATCTATATCAACATGTACTTATCCATCATATTCTTGGGATTTGTAAGCATGGACCGTTGCCTTCAGTTAATACACAGCTGCAAGATCTATCGCATCCAGGAGCCTGGCTTTGCTAAGATGATATCAGCAGTAGTCTGGGCAATGGTTCTATTTATCATGGTGCCAAACATGGCAATTCCAATCAAAGAAATCAAAGAAACAGCCAATGTGGGCTGTATTGATTTCAAAACAACGGTGGGAAGAGATTGGCATGTTTTCACTAATTTCATTTGTTCTGCCATATTTCTCAATTTTTCCGCCATAGTGCTTATTTCTAACTTCCTTGTGATCAGATTACTCTATCAAAACAGATACAACGTGAGCTATGACAATGTGAAGAAAGCTCTGGTGAACATACTCTTAGTCACTGCAAGCTACATAATATGCTTTGTTCCTTACCATATTGTCCGGATCCCGTATACTCTGAGTCAAAGCAAAGCTATAACCACAGACTGCTCTCTCAGGCGAACGCTCTTCAAAGCAAAAGAATCCACCCTGCTACTTGGCGTGTCAAATCTCTGTTTTGACCCAATTTTGTATTTTTACCTTTCAAAGACATTTAGACTGAACGTGACAAAGGCTTTCGGGTCGCGTAAAGAAAATAATACTCCCCCAGAAAATGCATTAACAGAGACAGCACTTTGATGTTTCAGTGGAGACTGCAGACCATTCTAGACAATTTATTGCACATTAAAAATGCATTGACCCCGCCCCCACCCCAGCTAGACCACACAATCTCTCCATCTTTCCTTCAGGTAGAGCTTCAGTTGCAAAGGCACTGCATGTTCTGAGAAAATGCTAAGGGAAAGAAGCAATATTCCCACCCCAAGGTACCATATTCATTGCTAGTAGCTATTGCTCTGTAGAATTTGGTTGCACAATGTGTCACAAGCAGTTGTCACATTTTGTTTCTGAAGGGTGAAATACAATGATAGTCGTACTCAGATTAGTCATTGCTTTCAGTAGTCTACTCTGTGTATGACTTGGCTGGGTATTTCTCAAAGTGCCCCATGGCAAATGATTTAGCTGAGATTCCTGCATTGCAGAGGGATGAACGAGATGACCCTCAGGATCCCTTCCAACTCAACAATTCTATGAATTCTCCCCCTGCATACCTGTAATTTGACATTCAGGTATCTTGAAGTGGCATGACTGAATACTTTGTGAGCCTTTTTGAAGACGGTTGCTTTCGTAACACTGACATTTAGAGTTATGTATATAAGAAGCATGTAATTCATCTAAGGGAGTACACACAGTGGGGTTGGTTCAGATGTAACAATAAAAAATGGTGTCACAGGAACAAGCCCCATGCTTATGAATGGGATATGATTCTATTTTCATGTTAATCTGCTTGAAGACCATGATGTGCTTGACAGACACTGTACAGTTTTCAAAATGTACTTGGAGAAAATATTCATATAGGAACCCAAATCCAGGTAAAACTAGTCATGACAAAGTCCAACTGGATATAAGGAAATGAGTTGAGTCAACTAATTTACCACTCACCTGTTTCAGTGACACTTTGTATGATGAGTACAACAAAACAACGAGCCACGACCAGGCTAAATGAATTGTCATTAGTTTGAAGTAAGCCAGTAAGCAATTTATTTATTTAACAGAATTTGCATCCCACTTAATTGTAAATAAAACCTCTAAGCAGTTTTGCTTGCATGTGTATAGACTTTCTCTTCAAAGACAGAAAGAAGTTACTTACCAGAGGTATAGGAAAATGTGTTGCATATTGCAAATGGCGAAGGAGGTTGTAGTTTGATGGGAAAATCAGCTCCCTCAGTTTTTCCCTCTTCATAGACTTTTCACTCATTGTTGAAATTCTTCTGTCTATCATTGATACGGAATTCAGATTCTCACAAGACTCCCCAGGCATTGGAGAAAATATCTAAGACATGTAAACATTTAATACTGTAAACAGAAATATCCGTTGAATTTATGGTATGGCCAAAAAATGCAGCTTCATTTTACCTCAGAATAGGTAACTTATGATGTATGTCTGAGAAAGCCAATGTGGCAACTCCCAGATGTTGGTCCACAACTATCATCAGTCACAGCCAGCATGGCCAATGGTAAAGGATGATGGGAATTGTAGTCTAATAACATCTGAAGGGCACCACATTGGCTACTGCTGATGCATGCCAATGAAAACAACATTCAATTGCATTGAAATATACAGTAACTAAAACCATTTTGATTCAGTTTTCAAATAGCAGCTAATAAGGGGGCCAATGTTAGCACTCAATACTGTGAGTGAAGAATGGCAAAATGTTTTTGTTTTATTTTTTAAAAAATGGTTTCAGTAAGTATAAATGATATGAGTTAATGTTTCACTGCTCGTGACATGTTCATGATGGTGGCAGTTTAAACACAGTGGAAGTGGTATCAAGGTTACCACAGTGGAAATAAGTGAGGCATCTTTTGTAAACCTAAGACCATGATGCTATTTAAAAGAAGGAAAGGATGACTATGGGGGAAAGGGGCGAGATATTTTGAGAATACCAGAAGAAATGTAGAAAATGCTGGTAAGAGTGTGTGTTCCATGTCTCAGATCATGCTGACACACGTAGCAAAGTGAAGAATGGTTTTTTTTAACTGAAAAAATCCAAAGTTAGACCTACTGGAAATTCCGAACCAAAGTCTGTCTTAAAGTCATTCTTGTCTATGTCATCAAAAATATTAGCAGTTCCCGAGTCAATGTACATATGTTCCATAATACTATGGTCCTAATGATCACCGAAGAGAAAAAGAAACACCAGTCAGAGCATGTTGTAAAGCATGGGTGACTGGCCATGTAAGATTTAAAAAATCACTCAGTTTTAAAAAGCACAATACTAAAAATCTTAGATTAAACAAGACGGAAGACATTTCTGCCCCCAACATACATAACACTCAAAATGGTCTCTTTTTGAAGTCATACTTAAAAAATAATAATAACAAGCTCGGGGAAACTGCACTCAAGGGCGATAGCCTGAATGTTTTGTTTACAATGAATGAGTAATCTCCTGGGAAATGTCTGCTTTGCTATGGGATCAGATTAGAGAAAGGCCACAGCTAAACCATCAATACTTCTCTAGAGGGATGCGTATTCCCCAAGTACAGTGCAATTTGTATAAAGGACCACAGTTCACAAGAGATTGTGCTGCTGCTGAGATGAAACCTTGCAGAAATAAAAGTCTGAAGTCATGATTCTTGCAGGTCCAATGGATTGGTTTTGAGGAAAGAACCTAACAACCATTAAAGTTAAAAATAAAATTTGGGCTCAAACCTTAGAAGGACACCCTTTCCTTCCAATTCCAATCATGGACATATAAAACAATGCAAATGTAACTAATTCTATCGGCACCTTTAATATATAAAGAGATCTTGATCCATCAGAGCCCAATAGGTGCAAAATATCACATTTCATTTATGCAACAGGCATTTCGTCATCATGGCAGATCTGTATTTAGCCATGAACTACCTTTAAGTATAATGTGTCAAAGCTATTATCTCATTCATCTGCATAATATTTTTATTTTATTTAATAAATATTTCTAAACCACTGAGGGTTATATTGCCTTCCTCTCCTCTCCCCTCGTGCCCCCAAATTCTGCTCCAGAGAGTCCCCCAACTCTCCAGAGCAGATTTTGAGGTTGTGCAGGGAGAGGAGAGGGAGGTTTCATTGTGCAAGCAAAACTTTGATGTGCAAGCAGAATGGCATCAATGAACAGAACCCTTCGTGTTTAAAAAATGTCTACATACCATGGAAACAACACCAATCAACATTAAAAACAGTAAAATAATATTACAGAAGCAAACACAGAAAATCAGTGATACAGGTTCCAATCTTACGGGTTAGGGAAAGCCTGCACATTTTCATAAAGACATCTGAAGCAAATAATTGATGGTGCTTCACATCATAAGGCAGAGGTAAGGGCATTCCAGAGTGAAGGGGGAAAGGAGGAAATTGCCTGTTTTAACATTACCACTATATGATATTCTGTAGAGTGTGCTGGCCTGAGCAAAAATATCCCAGGTGTTCGAAGTGATCTTGCAGGTCTACACAGGGGCAAGCAGTCCTTCAGGTAACCCAGTCCTGATTTGTTACAGTAGTCCAATCCTGAGGTTACCAGTACATGGAATCATGGTGGCCAAGGTATCCCTATCCAGGAATGGGTATCGTTGACACACCAACACAAGTTGGCAGTAAGCACCCATCACCAGAGAAGTAACCAGGGCCTCCACTGACAGATTAATCTAGGAGAACCCCCAAACTACATGTCTGTTCCTTCAGAGGGAATGAAACTTATATAACCTCATATACTGTCTTCCATTCCAATCCCAAGGCAGTTTGAAACTTTGGAAGACACTCCTCTAAACAAAACCAGTAAAAAAGCAAAAGGCAAAAACAATACAACCAGTATAAATTACAATATAACAATAAATCCAGCAACCTGAAAAGTTCTCAGGGTCAGGTATCACTGACCCCCAGAGGAAAACTCAGCAAGGCTGGCACCTGCTTTCTTTCAAGCGAGAAACCGTTCCATAAACTTGTTAACCAGGCAGGGCCTCTACCTGGATGCTGCCAGATATATTTCTGCAGGCTATGGCACAGCCAATAGGGCCTTATCCTGAGAGCAGGGTAATGCTGAGATCTTGAGATCTCAATATTGCACTGTTGGCATGGAAGCTTCTGCGCAGTGCAACTCTCGTCCTGCATCATCAGGATAAAACATGTGCACACTCGTGCAAAATCCCAGGTCACATGAGAAGACCATAAACTGCTATTCCTTTTTATGCCAACAGAATCCCTCCAGAAACTGGGGAGCAGCAGCAGCAGCATGGACTGCTCACATTATACTGGCTAAAAGGGGCTACATTAAAGGTTGGCACTGAGAATCTGCTGAACAACACCAATAAAGCTTTCTAGGCAGCACAATTATTATTTTTCAAAATGCTCTTAGGATAAAGTGGGGTAGAGAGAAAACAGCACCAGGTTGTCATTTTTGACCTAGTGAAGCTGAGAAGCAAACGACAATGCACTTCATACCTCCAGTTTCACATCTTGTTCCCTAGAATACTGTTCATCCATATTTTCCCCAGTTGGCGAGCGAGACATAGAGGTTGCAGTGATGGATAAGTCTCCACGTGATATTAAAGTGCACATGTAAGCATCATGGGAGAAAACATCATGCCGTATGAATTCACAGAAAAGCAGCACCAGGTTCACAAATTCCATCTTCTCATGTTCACTGTTTGGGTCAGCTACCAATAGAGAAAAGGTTAGATTTTATTAATTACCATTAGGCTCAAGCAGCTTTTGTTTGAAAAGAAAAAGAAAAAAGTAAGCCTACCTTAAAATTAAGGTAAAGGTAAAGGGACCCTTGACCATTAGGTCTAGTCATGACCGACTCTGGGGTTGCGGCGCTCATCTCACTTTATTGGCCGAGGGAGCCAGTGTACAGCTTCCAGGTCATATGGCCAGCATGACTAAGCCGCTTCTGGCGAACCAGAGCAGCGCACGGAAATGCCGTTTACCTTCCCGCCGGAGCGGGAAGCAGGGACCGAGCAACAGGAGCTCGCCCCATCGCGGGGATTCGAACCGCCGACCTTCTGATTGGCAAGTCCTAGGCTCTGTGGTTTAACCCACAGCGCCACCTGCATCCCACAACCTTAAAATTAAGGTTACACAAATAGCTACTTAAATATTTCAGACACAAAGGGTAGAATTCAACACGGCCCTAAGGAGCTAAGTGACATCAGCTTGCTTGTTCAACAGATTGGTATCCCCTCTGCTCCCACAAATTGTTCTCCCACCCCTCCAGAGATTCAGGGGAAGACCCATTGTGCTAGTAGGAGTCCTCACACAGGCTTCTGCTAGCAGGACAGGTTAGTTAACCCCACGCCTTATAGCTCAATCAGTAGAGCATGAGAGGCTTAATCTCAGGATCATCGGTTCATGTCCCACATTGGGCAAAAGATTCCTGCATTGCAAGGGGTTGGACCAGAGGACCCTCATGGTCCCTTCCGACTCTATGACTATTAATTGCAGCCCAAACCATCCTTCTCATGTGGTTGATCCAGGCTTCAAAAAGTCAGCCCATATAAGAAGGTCCTACAACACTTCTGAAAAATACTCAGATTGGTGTATCTGTATGCAGCTTAACAAATTTATTTGACCACATTGAGGCTTTCTGAAAGTTGTAAGAATAATGTACCATGAATTGGACAGCTTCAAGACAATATATTTGCACTATTGAACCAATATAGGTTAAATGACGTGGAGGAAACCCAGTTATTAGAACCCACAGTATATGGCACCTGAATGCACCAACATTCCCACTCCTTAAACCCTTACAGAGTTTTGCTCTCTTTTTCTAACTACTACAAACACACACACAAGTGTCAGAAAGCAACATATACAGGTTCAGCATATGGTTAAGCATATCAGAAGGTTATCCTTCAGGTTCCAAAGATATCAGGGGCCCGCTCCACAGTAACTCAGAGCAGGGCTTTCAGTGTGGCTGCCCCAGTTCTGAGAACAGCATTCCTGTTCAGCTCCACCTTTGTGGACACATGACAAGGGCATGTGGGACCACTACTGGCTCACCTATAAGGAGAAACCAGGAACAAATTGCAAAGGGAGGTATAAAAAAGTCTAAACTACTCTGATAAGCACTGGGGAACAACTGTGTTTAATAAACTGATGAGCTGCTGCCTTGATGCTCAGATCTGACACATTTGCGCTACAATCCTGTGCATATTTAATAGGAGCAAATCCCACTATAAACTGTGAGTCTTACTTATGAATAAGCATGTACAGAATGACAGTGTCAGAGTTTTAGTTTATGTTTTCCCTGGTGCCAAATGTTAGATTGTACAGTCTAAGTTTAGATTGTAAAGCAACCGGTCCAAGGTAAGGCAAACTTGGAGTGGGGCAGGCAGCACACACACACACACACACACACCCCGAAAAAAAAAGCTCTAAAGCAAAAGGCTACATTAATTGCCTCAAGGCAAAAACAAAGCTCAGAAATACTTTAGTTCCCAAAACACAATGTTTTGGAAAGTTAAAGCCTTCTAGGGGGAAAAAATAAAAATCTGTAGGTCAGGCAGAAATGAGGGAGGGGAAAAATGATACAGTCACCAATAATAATAGTGAATATCCAGTAGCTGGACAAAAGGTCACAGAGTTTCATCCTGCTCTGGAACAGAGAGGATTTGCTGCTTACATAATGAAGGGGCCTGGGTGTCTAAAAACCTAAGGAGGACATTCTGGAAAACGGGAAGGCTGGATCCAGCAAGTGATGCCGAAGAAATGGATTCCTTTTCGTCCAAGACTTCTGCCTCACCACATCGCTGCAGAAATAAGACAGGATAAAAGCAATCAGTGTAGAACTGCAACACAACAGCTATGAATGCAATTGCACTTGCCCTCCCCTCCCCTATTACTTAGGGGCACACAAGCAAAAAGGGAGGGGGGAAATAACCTGTTGTTCAACCTGTTGGTCTCTGCTTGTGTGCGAGGAAAAACAAACAAATTAATCTAGAGTCATCTGAGATGTGGCCAGATAACACATAAGAATGGAATAAAGACTGGCATTCTCAGCATCCTATGTTCCCTCTGCATGAGAGATTAAAGACTTCCAATGCTTGTTACAGGGCCTGAACCTTCCACCAAGAACCAAGATGGATAAACTGATTTAACCTTGCTTATAAAGCTGTAGTTCATGGTCAAAGCTAGTTCTCACTTAAATATGAACTGCATTTTTCTCTCCCTGCACACAACTGTCATACTGCAAAGACAACTTACTTCCACTTCAATTTCAGCTTGCCTCTTCTCCAATAGTTTAGCCACAGCCATTGCCCTGTGCTTGCCAGCTCTTTTGCTGCTCACGGCCCATTCACAAAGCAACGTTACGACAGCTTCGTCATTAGTTGCAACCTGTTAAATAAAAACAAAACAAAAGGTCAGTCTCTTGTTTAAGTAGATTAAAATGCTGGCTACAAAGACAGGCATACGATGCAGACCAATGGCAACAGTAAGTTTCCTGTTCAATTTCCTACCCCTTTTATCCCTAGGATGTATGTTTGTCTAAAAGTTCAAAAGAGAGTTTCTTCTTCTAGGAGGTATGTGTGGCTAGACAGGGAATGAATGCATGGAACAGAAGCATAGTAGATGTGTGTTGAAGAGCATGATGAGCTAGTTTGAAACTGTTCTCAAAATGCAATTCATGTGCTATATACTAAAACAGGCTTTTGCTATCACATAGGTTTTAGTCTTATTTACATTTACTACACTTCTGGCTACATTCATCAGTTCAAAAGCTGATCTTTTCAAAGTAAGGATCCTTTATGAACATAGTGCTTGTGTACATATTTTATTACACATTGTTTTCTTATAACTTTTAATTGAAGATGATCCTTTTTTTATGCATAAGAGCCACCTTCATTTTGGAGGTGATACACCTCTTTTTATTAAAAAAGAAAGAAAAGCTATCCTAAGCAATTCTTATAATTCAGAAATGTGAATCCTCAGCTAACAGTAAAATCCAACATTCATCTTTAATCATCCAATCAATGGTTTAACCAGTTTCTGTATGTGAACATCAAAAAACAAACTTTCTGTATCATTACTACTACTCACTACTGCTATTAATTATAATTTATACATAACGCAATCCATGTGCATAGGCACTTCAGCACTTTACAGAATGCAATAGTACAGTTCCCTGCCCCAAGGAGCTTACAATCTAAAATTTAACATGGGGAAAACAGAGGAAAAGGAACAGGAAGGAAGGAGACACCAAGTTAAACATGGGGAGGAATATGTGATTGTTCCAATTTCACATTCTTAGGCTTAGTTACAACAGGGCAAGGAAACTAGGTGGTAAAGCCAACCATTTCATTTTTTAAAAGTTGGTGTAGAAAACGGATTTGAGGAGAGGTGTTCTGGGACACACTTCCAAGCAAACCAACAAAGGAGAAAGGGTGGAGACGATTGAAAGAGCAGGAGACTTGTGGCTGGTGGTAGCTGGTACAGCCTGAGAAACTAAGACTGCAGACATATTTGTGATCGGAATGTAATGACAGAAAGAAGGGGGAGGCAACGCCATTTAAGGCTTTCCTCTTAGCAATTAGATGCATATTCTTAATATACAGCGTCTGGAAAGGTCCTAAGCACATCCTTTTCTACTAGCAACAGCAAACATAAGCAGAGCAACGGCCTCCCACATCCTCCTCCTGTTGCAACTTTATCTTGTTCAAAGCATTTGCTTAGATACACAACAAGATATATAGGTGATTATCTGCTGCTTCTTTCCATCACACTATTAATAACGGCTTTGCTAGATATCACCAGAAGCTTGCCTAGTCTAGCACACCATCTCCAGTAATGGGAGCCTGGATCAGGCCCATGCAGAGGCAAGGGCAACCGGGTACACTTGCCCTGGGGCCTCAGAGGGCTGCCAGCCAGGGCAGGAGGCCTGTCAGAGACCAGCTGCTTTGTCTGAGTTTAGAAGCTTTATTCTAGCAAGGCACACTCCGCAGACAAGCTCTGCACGGGCCTGGCCTGGATCATCCTGGAAAGCTAAAAAAAAAAAAGGTGATTCACATCCCTTTTAATTCATCTGCAACCACAAAATGTTAAGGAAGCCACACACTTTTCCATTCAAAAAAGAAACCTAGAGGGAAGGGAGATCAATAAAAGTTTACAAAGTTGTGGGTGTTGAGAAAACGAAGAAGGAAAATTATTAACGTATGTAGCACACATAGGATGGGGGGGGGGACCCGACCCTCCATAAACGGTAATTGTGAATAATAGGGCAGTCATGTGTCCTACTTTGCAGAAGACATTCTTCTATTTCCATTGCAGAACAGAGCAAAGTGTGCCACCCTGACAGAACTGTCTGCACTTCCTAAACTACGCTCATGGCTGTAATTGCAGTGGAGGAAACCATCCCATTGCCAATGTTGAAGGTGCAGATTCAGTAGTTAATGAAGATTCAGTAGTTAATGAAGCCAACATTTATACGTGGAATGGGGAGGTACCAAATTTTCCTTTGCCTCAAACAGCAAATTGCCACAGGCCTAACCCTGAATACTCCTGCCAACCTAGCAGTTCGAAAGCGGTGTTTCCGTGTGCTGCTCTGGTTCGCCAGAAGCGGCTTAGTCATGCTGGCCATGTGACCCAGAAGCTGTACGCCGGCTCCCTCGGCCAATAAAGCGAGATGAGCGCCGCAACCCCAGAGTCGGCCACGACTGGACCTAATGGTCAGGGGTCCCTATACCTTTACCTAACGCTGAATATGTTGCAGAAATACAAAAGCAAAGTGCATAATCCCATTCCCCCTTTCCACAAACAAGATCTCAAGCCAAAAGAATTGGGTAACTAAGCAATGCTTGCCCCTTGCAGAACAGGGTCTTGAGAAGTCCCATCCCGAAAAGGTTGCGTTGGGCCACAAGGCCCAGCCTTTCCGCTTCTTCCCCTCATCCACATGCAGCACACAGTAAAGATCCCTGCCTTGTTTGTGAAAGGGCTGGGAAATTAACTTTGGGCAACAGCACAAACAAAACAAAGCCAGATGGCCCTCCTTTATGAAAGCTAAAAAATCTGAAGCTACTCTTAACAGCAGCTGTGACTTTTTGCATTGGATATGTGAATGTTTATAGAAATTGGATTATTTTATTTAAAAAGGAACACAAGTTAGCACTGGAATTCTTGGCAATAAATTAATAGTGATACATTTCTCAGAACAACACATCACTTTATTTTTCCAGTGCGCTGATGACTGAAGTGAAGCCATTTGACACTTTTAACTTAATTTTTCAAATGGAATAATTGCTTAGTTGTCTTTAGAAGCATCCAATTCCTCCATATACAGAAGTTTTTTCAATACCTCCCTTCTGACCTTTCATTGTGCAACATTAATCAAGAACAGAATATATGCTGTGTGAAACTGAAAAAGGACAAACAGCTGGTTCTGTTTCTAAATGAGTCAGACTTGTTTTAAGGTTGTGCAGCTGCCAGTTTGACTACAACACTCAATCCCAATCGTACATATAAACAGGAGAGAGTGAAGCAAACTTCAGACCTCTGAACTGCCAGCAGAAAATGCACCACTAAGTCCACAAGCCTAGAATGCTATAAGCACTGGGGGCTGGGGGAGAACACTGAGTCAGTAGTTTTTTTCAAAGTTTGCACTTTGAATGTTTGCAGCCACAGTAACCCAGCTGAACACACAAGCCAATTTTAAATGGAAGAGTGGATTGACTTGCTAGTATAAAGACGTCCCAAAGCACGTTTCTCCCTCAGCCATAAACATGGTTGTCTAGGTTTGGAGGCTGTGTTCATGATTTATACAAGTCCCTGTCAACTTTCGACCAAATACTCCAAGGCGACTTAGAAACACAGCAATACAAACATAGCAATTTAATCAAAACTAGAACCACAAAAAAGCAAATTAATAGGAGCAGCAATAATAAAACAATTCAAAAGCAAACAGAAATTTTAAAATACAAGTCAACCTCCAAATGCTTCTAAAATATAAGGGGGGAATCATATTTATATAACCATTGCCCTAATATCAATGCATTCCATTAACTTGGAAACATAATTTGCATTTAAAATGAAGCCAAAAAGTTTCATGTTTTTGAACTTTCAGACTAGTATATAATAATGCCCCAAGAATGATGTACACTTTTTACATAAACATAATAATAAAGTATCCACTTATTAAGAGTTAGAACCTGGGAAGAACAGTGCAAGGCTCTACATCTGTCATGAAGGCACCAAGTAACTTAGGAGAAGAGACTGTTATGAAGGTGTATCTACAGTCAACATCATATGGTACCTTTGTTGCCATTCTGTTCCCAGTAACAACATGGAGCCTATCTTCACCTCCCTTGCAATAGTATCAACCTAATATGAGCTGCCATATTAGCTCATATTTGTTTGTTGTAAACACAAGTGCTGGGGATGGGGCATAAATAGTATTTTACACCTTGATCAATGCATGCAACATCTTCTCTATGAAATTATTTATATATTCCACTGATCTCAAACCTCAAATTTGATTCATAGATTGAGAGTGTTCATCCAAGGCACATTGGCTCCAAAAGGCCTCCTTATGATTAAACAAAAATCTATAATAAAATTAAGCGGTTGATAACTAGCAGCTTTTTCTAAGCACCCCTAATTGGATGCCCCTCAAAAGTCTGATGGGTAAGACCAGTCAAGAAGAATCTTATCTAAGTGGCTGTAACCTAAACAGACAAGCAATATGGTCATAAAATTGGGGGAGGACTGTTTGAACAGCCTAAATGTTATTGGGTAAAATCAAGTCACTATTCCAAGAGAATGTTCTCTGTAACAATTTCCTCCGCAATTATGACTTTTATGTAATTATGACAATTATGACCCTCTATCACAAAACAGCTCACCCAAACAATATGATAGGAGTCACTGTTTGAACTTCAAATCTGTCTAGTTTGGGTGGTTATTTTATTCTGTTCCCAGGCCTCCAGCGTCCTCCAACATCATTGTTTTCAATATGCTTCTAATGTTTCTCCATACTGTTCGTAAGCCTCCCTGCGATGATAGTGTTTCCATTGTATCTTCAACTTCGTAATAGCTAATTATTGCTATATTAATTATGGCAATCAGAATATACCGCCCTCTAAAACTGAACTGCTGATATAGTTGATGATGGCTGCACCATTTCACGCCACCTTTTTTATTTAATACCTTTCCTTCGTTGCAAAGGGGAAAGGCACTCCCAACCCTTAGGCAGCTTCAGCTCCGCATATAGGAATTCAAAAAGCCCTGCTGAAAATCCCTCTTCTGCCCAGTTACTAAAGGCTCAGGGACACTGCATCTATCCCTTGCCTCTACCCCCCCCCCTAACTTTGCTTGTGATCTTTTGCATTCCATAACTCCAGACAAAATTCTCCTGCATACAACATTTAACAGAATCAGCATGGATAATCCTAGGAACCAGTTATGGGATTCCCCTCAATTCCATTTAAATGTAGACATTTCCATTGCTAGCACTTTGGGCTTGCAGTCACATCTTCCTTATCTTGAGCCAAACCAAGTCAAAAATACAACTCTCCCTCTTCTAACCAAGTCTGCATCATCAAACCACCTCCTGTAACAGGAAGAGGTTTGGGTGGGTCCAACAAAAAGCAGATGCAAGCAGTACCTACTATAAAAAAAACACCAGCGCATTATAGCTGAAAAGTGTACCGATCAGCTAATAATCTCATCTGTTGAATCCCACATTAAGAATATGGAGCAGGATCCATTCTTATGTGCATGCAGCTATATCTTGAAGCCATTGGTTCATGTCCTAGCCTCCAGAGCAGGAGAAAACAAGCTTGCTCCATCTTCCATGTGACATCCCTTTAGATATCTGAAGATGTCTATAATAGCTCCTCTCAGTCTCCTCTTTTCCAGGCTAAACATAACCCAGCTCCTTCAACTGTTCTTCATAAGGCTTAGCTTCCAGACCCTTCATCATTTTGCTTGCCCTTCTCTGCACATGTTGCAGCTTGTCAACATAGTTCCTAAATTGTGGTGCCCAGAATTGGACACAGTATTCCAAGTGTGGTCTGACCAAGAAAGAATATTACTTCCCCTGATCTTAAGAGTTGCCATATTTCAAAAAGTGAAAATCTGGACACAAAAGTGAGCTTTTTTTTTTTAAGTTTTACCCAAATTTGTTGAGCTTTTGAGTTTTTGAGCTATTTTTAATGAAATTCGACACTGGCTGCCATTCTGGATTTCCCCAAACATTTAAGCAATTTCCACCCAGGCCCTGTTTCCAAGGGCCGAATACCATCTATGTCTGGGAAATTCCGGATGTATGGATTCTACATTATCTGGACACTAAACTTCTGTTGATGCTGCCTGGAATAGCATTAGCTTTTTTTGCTGCTGCATCACACTGCTGACTCATGTTTCATTTGCAGAATTCATAAAAACTATCTCAGAGAAAATAATAAAGAAAGCAAATGAAAATATTTGTTACAACCAGATATGCATCAAATGAAATGACCAAAGTCTTACTTCTGGATAAATGTGATTGTGAGTGGCATGCAAGTCAGCTTAAGGAACAAGGCTGGCACAGTAGACCTCCTAACCTGAGGTGAACAGGTATTAAGAAACACAAATAAGGCAGTTTCGAGAAAGCTGGAGCAAGCCATTATCAAGTAACCATATATAGGTATATATTATCAGCTGCTTTCTAACAAACGGAAACGGCTAGAAACAGTTTACAGAGCCACATTTTTATCGACTGGTAGTTTCCAAAAAAGTAAAACTCCCCCACTGTCTGAATAGTCTCTATGGGAACAGCTTTGCACAAATCGAATATTTCTCTCAATACTGGACTTACTCACGGGGAAATTATGCAACCTTCTATGAATAGCAACTGATCAACAAATTTAAAATGGCAGCGCTGAAGGTGAAGGGCAGAATACGGGAGAATTGTGGGCAAGAAAAGAGGGTGGCTTTGTGAGGCTACGTGAAATTGAAAAATTGACTCATTCCTGAGTAGTGACATGTTCTGTGCAGTCAATGCAGTACAGGATATTTTTAACCAAGGACTGAACTGGAAAACTTCAAAAGCTTGTTCTAGTAAATACACAGCAGGATAAGGGGAAAGGTTGATGATATGAATAACTTGGTTTTTTTACCCAAGAGACTAAAAACAGCTAATGGTTAAAACTTTCAAAACCTACTCTCCCACAATATTAAATAGCTTAACATGAGCTAAGGATACACATCACAAACTGGGTCTGATGTTTAGTTTGAATGCATATACATTACTTTAAAACCATTTGGCTATTCCTCTGATGTGCCCTTGAGAATTCAAGGGGGCATGAAGGAAAGCATCACTCTGAGAAAGAGGGAAATGATACCTTAGAAGGGACCTATTCTGCGGGAGATGAGCAATTATCCTGTAATGCCAACAATAATCTTCTTGGGGAATCCTGTTAGGGGGCCATTTGATCATTAGGAACATGGGCAACTGGGTGTATGACAGGTGTGTGACTGCACAGTGACCTGCCTATCTCAAAGGTTGTAGATGTCGCACGTCATCCGGGTAGCCAGATAGACAGTGCTGTGGAGGAGTCAGAGGTAGTAGTGCATGATGGCCCTGGAAGCAAACTTTAAGTGTGCTAGGCACCAGGCAAAAATGTTCCTCTTTAACCAAGCCTTTGGCTGATTGACATCCAATGCCCTTTAAAAATGTGTTGGGGGAGGTTATTAGGTTGTTTTGCTTTTTTTTACGTATGGTGTGTTATTATATTGTGATTTTATGTTGTAACCGCCTTGAGACCTGCTGTTGGGTGAGACAGAGACGCAGGTGGCGCTGTGGGTTAAACCACAGAGCCTAGGACTTGCCAATCACAAGGTCGGCGGTTCAAATCCCCACAACGGGGTGAGCTCCCGTTGCTTGGTCCCTGTTCCTGCCAACCTAGCAATTCGAAAGCACATCAAAGTCCAAGTAGATAAATAGGTACCACTCCGGCAGGAAGGTAAATGGCGTTTCCGTGCACTGCTCTGGTTCGCCAGAAGCGGCTTAGTCATGCTGGCCACATGACCCGGAAGCTGTACGCTGGCTTCCTCGGCCAATAAAGCAAGATGAGCGCCGCAACACCAGAGTCGGTCACGACTGAACCTAATGGTCAGAGGTCCCTTTACCTTTACCTTTACTATATTATTACAGTGGTACCTCAGGTTAAGTACTTAATTCGTTCTGGAGGTCCATTCTTAACCTGAAAGTGTTCTTAACCTGAAGCACCACCTCAGCTAATGGGGCCTCCTGCTGCTGCCACGCCACCAGAGCACGATTTCTGTTCTCATCCTAAAGCAAAGTTCTTAACCCGAGGTACTATGTCTGGGTTAGCGGAGTCTGTAACCTGAAGCGTATGTAACCCGAGGTACCACTGTATTATTATTAAACATGACTGCAGCCATCTTGAATCAGTAGATGGGGCCTCTTGACAGTTGCAGTGCCCTCCTGAGTTTTGGTATGTGTGTGCGTTTGTGTGTTTGTGACTGACTGACTGACTGACTGACTGAATGAGAGAGAGAGGAAGAAAGGGAGAAAGGAAGAAATACCTGCTAGAGAACATTATCTGTGGCAGCCCCTACACTGTGGAAATCCTTCCCCAAAGAGTTGCATCTAGCACCTTCATTTTACAGTTTTTGTTGTATGCTGAAGACACATCTCTTTTGACACTTGAAAGGCATACATTTTAGGACCACTCTAGCTATTATAGCATTTTGTTTTGAACTGTTTTAGTGCTGTATTTTACCCACCAGGACCTTGTGACAAAGGATGGGTAATGATTGTAAGATTGTTGAAAGCAAGAACCTTCAAAGTGGCTTTCTCTGAAATGCTACCAGTCCCATGCATGGGGTCAGCTAGGCAGGCACAGCTATAGGGTCTCAATGAGTGGATGGGTCAGTAGCATCAGAGGAGGATTTTGGATTTGTTAGGCACCGATGAATATTTCTGAACAAAGCTGGCCTGTACAAAAGGGACAGGCTCCACTTGAACTAGGAGGGAAACAGACAGTTGGCACTTAAATCAAAAAGATGGCAGAACAAGCTTTTAAACTAACAACAAGGGAGAAGGCCAACAGAGATCAAGGAGCATCCAGCAGTTTGGAACAAATCATCTCCCAGGGATGCAGCGTAAAATGATGGTGATCATTCAAGTGAGGAAGGCGTAGAACTAGGCATTGAGAGTTCAGAAGCACATGATAGGAATTAAAAGAGGCCAAAATATCGTAGCATAAAACAGGTGCCAAAGACATCTGGAGAGAGAACACTGTATATAAGTATTTTTACACTACAGTGGTACCTCGGGTTACATACGCTTCAGGTTATATACGCTTCAGGTTACATACGCTTCAGGTTACAGACTCCGCTAACCCAGAAATAGTGCTTCAGGTTAAGAACTTTGCTTCAGGATGAGAACAGAACTCGTGCTCCGGCGGCGCGGCAGCAGCAGGAGGCCCCATTAGCTAAAGTGGTACTTTAGGTTAAGTACAGTTTCAGGTTAAGTACAGACCTTCAGAACGAATTAAGTACTTAACCTGAGGTACCACTGTAATGCTCAAAACTTCTGAGCTAAGATGGTGAAGCTGGAGTTCTTGTTCTTAGATATAGAGTGGGCATAATGGAAACCAGGTAGAATGGAGAGAACGAATGGGACATGGTTATCTTTGAATGGGAACTCTATATGGGAAGGACAGGGAGGGGTGTTCTAGCGGTGGCATCGCTGTACATCAAAGAGGAAATAAATCCAACAAGCTAGAAATCCCCAGAGGGGCAGACTTCTTCACAGAATTATTGTGGGTAGTAATACCAGGCCACAAGATTCATTTCTTGCTGTAGTTCTAACCAAAATGCTCAGCTTGAGGTGGAGAATGAAATCAAAGAGGCATACAAAAGAGGTAATGCTACAACAATACATTAGATGTCTTTCTAGAAGACATCTGAAGGCAGCCCTGTATAGGGAAGTTTTTAATGTTTGATGTTTCTATCAATGGCTACTATCCATGATGGCTATGTACAGCTTGTCCATGAAACTATATTCAAGTTTTTATAGGATCCAATAAACACAACTTGAAAAAAACTATTCCAGATATGACGCTGCAGCTTTTCTTTAGTTTTTCTTTTAGTTTTAAAAGAGCTGCCATCTAGTGGCTCAGATATATATTTTTTTCAAATATTAGATATATTCAAAATAGTAGCAAAGGGAATATTTGGCCCATCATCAATGTATATTTGCATGCAGAAAACATGCAGCTACTCCGCAGAAGCGTGCAAAAGACTGTAGGTGACATGCAGTGATACCTGTGCAATTGGTCAACAGATTTCCACTTGTACAACACAACTTCTTTTTCCTCTGCTCCCACCTATAGCTCATATACAACCCTCAGGTATGCTCTGGATACATCCTCCAAAGAAGATTTTTGGGGGTTGCAGGAGCAGCAGATAGGACAAGAGGAAGGAGAGAGCCATTCACATGACATGGGATGTCACACAGCGAAGGCAGGTGTGATACCAGCCTTTACATCTGACAAGATCGAAAGAACTAAAACCAGATGATTAAGTTAAGACTGCGGTGCTGTGCACAGTTACCTGGAACTTACATTGAACTCCATAGGCATTGCACTGCAAGTCTATTTGGCTTTTTGAAATGGAAAGTTTTGCAGTGTGTTCTTATACAAAGCTACACTTATTCCTAAAAACGCAGCACTTCACAGTTTTGTAATGTTTCCTACAAGACTTCGTTCCAATAAGATGTAGTGATGGAAACCAACCTGGAAGGCCTTAAATGAAGAAGAAGAGTTTGGATTTGATATCCCGCTTTATCACTACCCTAAGGAGTCTCAAAGCAACTAACATTCTCCTTTCCCTTCCTCCCCCACAACTAACACTCTGTGAGGTGAGTGGGGCTGAGAGACTTCAAAGAAGTGTGACGAGCCCAAGGTCACCCAGCAGCTCCATGTGGAGGAGCGGGGAAGCAAACGCAGTTCACCAGATTACAAGTCCACCACTCTTAACCACTACACCACACTGGCTCTCCCACCGCTTATCTTACATGATTTCATGTAAGATAAGGCTACCAATGTCTTCTGGCCATGACAGATATGCTCTTCAATGTCAGAGGCAATGTACTGTATTTTTCACTCTATAGGATGCACTTTTTCCCCTCCAAAAATGAAAGGGAAATGTATGTGCGTCCTATGGAGCGAAAAATACGGTACATTGCAGGGGGGGGAGGCAGGCAGGAAAAGCCCCCAAAAGCCGCACAAAAGCTCCGCGAGGCTCTTGCGGGCTTTTCCTCAGAAGGGAGAAGGGACTGACGCGGCCAGTCAGTCCCTTCTCCCTCCTTGTAGAAAAGCCCACAGGAGCCACGCACCCTTTAAGGAGCGCGCGGTTCCTGTGGGCTTTTGCGGGAGGTGAGGGTATTGCCATAGCCGCGTTCAGCCTCTCCCTGCCGGAGAGGTTGCGCGGGGCTAAAGAAGCCATAGCCCCGGGATTCCCCGGCAGCCCCAAGAAGCTCGCGGAGCAGTGGGAAGGCTTCGCGCCTTTCCGCTGCTACCCGACCTGCTCTTTGGGGCTGGCGGTGGGGGAAAGCAGCGCTTCCCCCACCACCAGCCCCACAAGCTCGGGGAGCTGCGGAAGGCTGTGCACCTTTCCGCTGCTCCCCGACCTGCTCTTTGGGGCTGGCAGTGGGCTTCCCCCCACCAGCCCCAAAGAGCAGGTCGAAAGGAACCTGAAGCCTGGAGAGCGAGAGGGGTCGGTGCGCAACGACCCCTCTCGCTCTCCAGGCTTCCAAGGTAGCCGCCTGAAGGCGACTGAACGCACCTTGAACGGCACCTTGTTTTAGAGGGGGAGAACAAGGGGGGGAATTCTCCCCCTCTCTGCGCAGTGCCTCCTGCCGCTTCACTGAAGGGGCGCTGGGCAGAGAGGGGGAGAATTTTTTTTTCTTGTTCTCCCCCTCTAAAACAAAGTGTGTCCTATGGTCCGGTGCGTCCTATAGAGCAAAAATACAGTAAAGCGTGTTCTCCCTAGCAGAGAGCGCGTGTTGCGGTGGGGGATACAAGCCACCCCATTGTTGCTGGGTGGATTTGTGGAGGGACCCAGGCAGTGTATTGGTTAATCAGGTCGCTGGGGAGAACTGCTTGTTGCCAATTTTGAAGGAGGGGTCAGAAGTTTTAAATACTGGTCGCCCAACTTTGCACCGGATCACCCGCCCACCCTCCCTGTATCGGGGGGGGTTGTTCGCTTGACCTTGCTATGCCTGTCATGGGGTCGTCTGCTTTGTGGCAGGGGCCTGGTAGGAATTTGTCCATTTGGCTGATTGGCTGATGCCATTTGGTTTTGCCTACTGCGTAGCAAATCGTCACAACTTGTAAGGTTGACGGTTAGGCACTGGTTCAAATTGGTTGGTGGAGGGGTAAGTGCCTACCCCTCCAATGGTGGTGCGGAAAGGGAATTCTGTTAAAGGAATCCAGGGGCTTGCCATTCTTTTCGTCCTTGTCCCTGGCATCGGACTTGGGCCGTGCAAGCCACCAGGAGCCTGAGGGTGAGAAGTGAGGGACTGAGGTCCAGCTTCATTTTCTCCCCAAAATTTGTTTCCCGCACTGGCTTTCGCTGGAATCCGGAAGTCAGTTCTGTCCCCTGGGCAAGGACAGACATTCGGAACCAATGCCTCACTTGGATGTATTTAAATAAAGTTGTGGCCAAAATCGTGCCAAAAACCCAAACCAAAATCGATATGTGTAGCTTGGGGACCTCGACACGCAACTCTGAATACAAGTAGGGGGGAACCACTGTTGGGATACTGCCAGGGAGACAAAGTCCATCATGACTCCACGTCGTCTCCGGACGTCCATCGATCTCCCGTAGACACGCAGTATCAGCAATTAGCGACACGAGCTCCAGAAATAGCTTGCCACATTCCAGAGCTGATGCACGCTCTATCAGCAGATAATGCACAGCGAAAGATGCACTCAGGAGAGCATTATTTACAAGTTTATTCAGCGTTGATCAGAACAAAGAAAACATGACTGCCTGCTTCAGTGTCTCAGACACAGAGAGAGAAACGAAAGCATAGACACAACAGAAACATCCTGTGAACAGGAAATACGCAGACTCTGTGACTCATAAAGCCTGCTCCCTGTTAAGGTGGAACGGAAATATCCTAACAACCACAAGTGATGAGAATGTGTTAGGATCAGGTCTTGCTTGTGGGGCTTCCAACAGGCATGTGGTTGGTCACTGTACTACAGGACAATGGAATACATGGGCTTTGAGTCCTGGTTTAGTGGGGATTTTCCTATGTTCTTATAAATGAACGATTATGAAATCTCATTTAGAGTTATTCACTAGGAAGTTCGCAACTTTCCTCCTGACCATTTATCATTTAATGATTCGAGAGAGCTGTTGTTTCCCCCACATCCCCATACACACACACACATATATACACACACACCAAAGCCAACAATGGTTCAGTTTTCAGACAATCAGCTGTGGCATAGTTCCTTTGAAACATTCTAAAATTGTTACTTCCTCTGCAGCTGAGTAGATCTGACAGCACAGTAGATTGTGGTCACCAGAGCCAACATAAGCAGATCTACAAATACAGCATTTGTTCTGTCAGCTGCAAGCCAAACACATTAAATTAATACACAGTTTTTCAGCAACCTTCACAGATCAGGCAAGTTAAGATAGCATTTGCTGTGACAGATGCAAGTCAGCGGACACAGAAAACCAGCAGCTGCAGAGAACATGGAACAGAAACCAATCACTTCCTATTTTTCTTAGCATATAAGCACACTGTAATGGTGGAGAGCAACTCTAAAACAACAAAGCAAGCAAACAAGAATATGAAGACTTAAAGGGCACTATAAGAAAGGGAGTGGAAAGGCAGACTGGACCCCAGCACTTTTCACCTTCCAAAATTAACGGTTTTGGAAAGGCACGTGAAAGACACACACACACCCATAGAAAGAGAGAAAGGAGAAAAGTATGAGATAGGAGTTTGTATAAACTTCCTACAGATAGTGGGAAACAAATAGAAATTTTCATGAACTGTTAGTTGTAAAAGCAGAACTTAATATACAACTTAATATTTATTTAGATTTACTTGTCAATAACAATCTCTGGTTTAGTAGCACCTTAGAGACCAACTAAGTTTGTATACCCAGAACAAACTTAGTTGGTCTCTAAGGTGCTACTGGACAATTTTTTATTTTTTTTATTTATTTCGTCTATGTCAGGCCAACACGGCTACCTACCTGAATCTCTGGTTTGTTAGTTATTTTGTACCAGTGCACCCATCCAAATTTTGCTTTGGTAATATTAGCTTTATTAATCAGCTATACCACATTATAAAATTAAAAGCAATTCCATAATATGTCATCTGGCTGATCAAATGATTCTGAATGGATATTTTTTACACACTGTGCTGATATTACTGTTGGTGGATTTTTTAAAAAATATAGATGTTTAGCTGTAAATACATAAAGGAACTTATAAATCCTTGCATTTATGTCTTCTTCTCTCCTGCACCTACCGTATTTTTCGCCCTATAGGACGCACTTTTTCCCCTCCAAAAATGAAGGGGAAATGTGTGTGCGTCCTATGGGGCGAATGCAGGCTTTCGCTGAAGCCTGGAAAGCGAGAGGGGTCAGTGCGCACCGACCCCTCTAGCTCTCCAGGCTTCAGGAAGCTATCCGCAAGCCGTGGGAGAGCTGCGCGACTTCGCGCAGCTCTCCCATGGCTAGCGGAGAGCTTGCCTGCACCCAGAAGCTTGGGGCACGCTGAGCTCAGCACACCCCAGGCTTCAGGCTTCGCGCAGCTCTCCGCTAGCCGTGGGAGAGCTGCGCGAAGTCGCGCAGCTCTCCCACGGCTTGCGGATAGCAGCCTGTTCTGGGGGCTGGGGTCGGGGGAAGCTCGGGCTTCCCTCGCCCCAGCCCCGCACCTGGAGGGGAAATAAAAAAAATTTTCTTTATTTCCCCCCAAAAAAACTAGGTGCGTCCTATGGGCCAGTGCGCCCTATGGGGCGAAAAATACGGTATATAAATATGTGTGTGCATGTGTATAATTACACCTTTCTAAATACCTGTTAATGTAAAATAGTTATTGTGCCAACAATTCTAGAAACCTAATTAAACTAGAGCATCATGTAAAACAATGCCAAATTACTGAAAAAATGGGAATTTATATGCAGTAGAACATGCAGCATTTCCTGTTAACCGAAGTGCATAAACTATTTAACTCATTTTGACCTTTTGGCCCTTTTGGGATAACCTCCTTCCTGGTTTTGGCTCAGCCCTAAAATTTACTGTGAATGTAAGAAAGAGCAGCTAAGAAACACTGCTAGGAATTTGCAGGTACACATCTCTCACAACCATCAAAGACACGACTTCGGGGCAATCTTGTGTCATAGCACATGTTAGAAACAGAGTAGTGTGCCACTCAAGAGAATGATCAGAACAGGAAGTAGCATTAACTGCCTCATTGAAAGCTACTGGCCAGTAGACAGAATGCAAATATTTTGAATAAACACACTATTATGATGCTTCATATGTCAATCAATCATGTTGGTAAAGAAGAGAATGAGAAAATGAGTCTTTAACCATTTATAAACTTAGAAGGAGGGAAAATGCAGTTACCTCCTGGCTATCCTTGTTCTGGTTTGGCCAGAAAATCTTGTGATAAAGACTTTCCATTGAATTGCTAGAATCTGATCGATCAAAGCAGTGTCTATCCAGAACCTCCAATGTGTGCAAAACGCGGCTGATAGTCACCCCTAGAAGACAGAGAAACAGAAAAGAGTATATTTACATTGTGAAATCCAAAGAATTCTTTATATAATGATATATATCATTATATAAAGAAAAAACAAAAATCAGAAAACAAAAAAACAGAACAAATAAAAGTTTCTACAATTGTTTTCTTTTGTAGGAATTAAGGAGTTGTATGTATGTATGTGTGTGTAATAAGTTTGTTTCGTGTTTCGTTTTGCATTTTTGAGTATTGTATTTATCAATTTAAAAAAAATTGAATTTTTTTTTTTTAAGTTTCTACAGCAGCACTGCCTTGTTTTGATTCTCACCTTAAAGAATGGTAGGAACTTGTCTTAAGTTTTTGATAATACCATCCACCCTTTTCAGAGTTTTTCTTCAAGTCTCTACTGCTTTCCTTCTGGCTTTAACCTGCCTAGTCACATCTTTCAAAACAGATGATTGCAGGAATCTAGGATGGATCAATCATCAAAACTGGAGGCATTTTAGCCTCCTTCTAATGTATCACACTGAAATCCAAGAGGAATATTGGCCAGTAAGGACTTACAGTATCCGATATATATCTTTAAACTTGATGATGATGATGATGATGATGATGATGATTTTACCTGCAGTTGTTTCTTGGCATTTGTCAAAAGACCATCGCACTTCCACAGCACGGCCTCTTTGCTTTATCTGCTGTTCTACTTCATAAATCTTTCCCCGTACCTGAAAAAGAGTAATTGGCTAGTGTTTGCGAAAATCAAATCTCAAACACGTGTCAGATTTCTCCTAGGCTTATCCAGCTTCCTGAGGGCAGAGAACAACTACTCTGTTATAGTAATAGCAGCTTCGGATTAAACCACGTCGGACAAAGAAGCAGTATGGTATCTCCCATTTACTATCTTACAGACTAAAATGGGACCACTTTTCAAAAATGGCTTGCTTCAGAAAACATTCCAAAATCTTAAACTAAAAAATAAATAAAACTCCACAGTGGCAGCACAAAGGGCTGCTCTCATCCCCTTGAACTTTTCGGTTGTCGTTTTCTGAATCTTTCCAACTCAACAATATCCATTTTCAGGTAAGGCAAGCAGACCAACTCCACCCTGCTCACCCAGCCATTTCTCAGTGATACAGAAGAGATCAGCCTCCTTATCCTTAAACAAATCATGGATGAGGGAAGTCTTACTCAGAGCCGACCTGGCATTCAGCAACAACCATAATTTCCCAGGTTGCAGGAGCACTGGCACACAGCACAGTCGCTAACTACCTGTGCCATGTGCCCCTTACCTGGCCTGCCTCACCCCTCCACACCCCACACCCTTCTCCTTGTCCAGAACCACTATGATAGGGGCCACCCCCTGCTCTGCCCAGCTCCTCTCTTCTGAGGCACATCTTTCTTCCCATAATTAAAAACAAACAAACCCAAAATTAAAAAACACACAAGTTAGAAAGCAGTTTATAATAATTTAAACTATGAGCACAATAATAACGGGTGGCGCTGTGACGGGTGGCGCAGGTGACGGGGGTGGCACTGTGGGTTAAACCACAGAGCCTAGGACTTGCCGATCAGAAGGTCAGCGGTTCGAATCCCCGCGACGGGGTGAGCTCCCATTGCTCAGTCCCTGCTCCTGCCAACCTAGCAGTTCAAAAGCACGTCAAAGTGCAAGTAGAGAAATAGGTACCACTCCGGCGGAAAGGTAAATGGCGTTTCCGTGCGCTGCTCTGGTTCGCCAGAAGTGGCTTAGTCATGCTGGCCACATGAGCCAGAAGCTGTACGCCGGCTCCCTCGGCCAATAAAGCGAGATGAGCACCGCAAGCCCAGAGTCGGTCACGACTGGACCTAATGGTCAGGGGTCCCTTTACCTTTACTTACAATAATAACAAAACAAAACAAAAACCCAACAGTACTCCAGCCAAAGTGTCTGTTCAGCAGCCTCAGCTTTTGTAGCTGGAGTCAGTCAGGGCCCTGCCCTCCTAGGCCAGGTAGTGATGCCATCACTAGGGACTGCCCAGTTGGCATAAACCAGCCATGTCCAAAGTCTGTTTTGGGGGTGTAATCTGGCCCGCCGGTCGGTTTAATCCGGCCCCTGTGGCAGTTTATTTCCTGGGGTAAAATCCTTTAGAAAGCTCAACAACTTCAATCCTAAAAACAACTTTGGTCATGTTCACTTCATCAAATCTGCCAGGGTTTTCTCAAAGGCAGTTCCCTGTTTGCCGAACGTCTTTCCTGACAAGGTGCATCTGTGTCCCACATCCATGACTTTCAGGAGGAACTGATAAAACATTCCCATTTACCTAGGCATTTGATAGTGAAAGATACTGTTCCTGGCAATTCTGAAATCATTGGATGAAAAAATGTTTTTGAACTGTTTTTAATAATCATAATAATAATAAATTTTATTTATACCCCGCCTTCCCCAGCCAAGACTGGGCTCAGAGCGGCTAAGAACCAATTATAAAAAACAAGTTGATTGAAATACAACTTAAAAAACAAGAGTAAAATACAACATTAAAACATTAAAATGCAGCCTCTTCACAGGAGGAGAAAGGGAAAAAAGAAAGAGGGGGAGGGAATCAAACTGATTCTAAGCCAAAGGCCAGGCGGAACAACTCTGTCTTACAGAGTTTTTAGAAAGTTTTAATGATATTATTTTTTATTATGATTATTAGGAGCTAGGGCTGGGGTGGGGGATGAATCAAACAATAAATAATGGCTAATAGATTCTCAGAAAGTTGAATCCAACAACAAAACCCTATTCTTGTTTTTCCCCCCCTCCCCTATTCTGCTAAGGAATCACAGTGATACACGCTCGTACGTAAAGATAGCTCCCTCCAAAGGCGAAATGAGGAAAATCTCTCACATGAACACACTTTATAAACACAGTCATCTAAATGAGTTTAGCCTAGGATATGTAATTTCTCAGCACATGACATGCATTGTGTACATTTTAAAATGAATATACCTGCTGATTAAACGCAGAATTTCCTCCAGGCATAGGTAAACTAGATGGAGCAACTTGAAGTAAATCCAAAGGTGAACCAGGATTGATGTTTTTACTTTCATTTGTGGAATAATTCCACACCAAGGCACTTGGGCAACAGAGAGTTATTGTCTGCAATGGGAAGAATATAGAAATATTTTCATTTAATAAGATAATTCAGTTCAATTCAGATCATGCAGGTAGATGGCCAAAAAACTGCAATGAAAGTAGTATCAGAAATTGTTTACTTAAAAAAAAAAATCCAATTAAAATGTCCTTTAACATATTTAATTAGAAGTTGCATTTTAATATGGATCGGCTCAATTTACATTTGTATCTCTTTCATGCCAATCTCAATCTGATCAGAGAGAAGATACATCAGTACATGCCTAGAGATGGGGGGTGGGGAACCCCGCTGAGTATATGTGTGCTATTTTGGGGCTCAGTTTACAGAGGATTCAAAGCTTCTTTCTAAAAAATGAACAGACTGAGATCCAAACAATCCAATTCCAATCCAAATGCATCATGAAGCTACTGCAATTTGGAAGACAGCTATATTGTTAAAACACAGAACCCTACATATTTTCTCAGACTTTCTGCCTATAGGACTGGAATGGACAATAGACATCCAAAACAAAAATTTTAAAAAACTACCGGTACTTGCTGGTTACAGTGACAGTCAAAATTAGCACACTTCACCATCAAGAGCAGACTGATCTCATAGTACAAAGAACAAAATTTAAGTTTTTTTTGGGATTCTAGCCATCGTGGCTGTTCTTAGAGAACTCTGCATGCCTGGGGAGAGAACTGAACCAAGACCTCTTCAGGAAGATTGCGCATCTGATTCAGATCTATTCTCCCAATGATCACCATCAGCATCAGGTATGAATTTTAATCTCTTCTAGCATAGCCGAAACATGTAACAGTTTCACACAGAGAGAGACAGAGGGCACTATTACTAAAACTTAAAAACAACCAGTACCAAATGCTTCTTCTTTTGAACCCCAGCTGTTCCCTGGTGTACAAACAGTGAAGAAGAAGAAGAATCCCTCACCTGCAGCATACAACTGAGTCCATAAACCAGTGGACGATGTTGTGGGCAAGAAAGGAAATCCGAACATACTAGCTGTGCAGGGTTGACCACAGGCCCAGCTGTAGTAGGGCTTGGAACCGCTAGAGGTGGGTTATTTGGTCCAATCATCATATGAGGTGAGTGGGCAGCTATGAGGTTAGGACTGTCACTTATTAACAAAGAGAGGCGTCTGGCACAGAAGAAAGCAAGTCGGCGTGACAGGTAGGCCGACTGAACGAACTCTTCGGAATACTGAAAAACATTTTTAGAAATAAAAGTCATTCATCCTAAACCATAAAATTCCAACCAACATTTCAAAAACTGTTTTGTACCAAGGCAGGCGAGTGGTCCGTCCAGGTTACGATTGTCTACTCCAGCCTTCTGCAATCCAATGCCCTCCAGATGCTTAGGACTACAACTCCCATCAGCACCAGCTAGCAGGGCAGCAGGGCGCTAGGCTGGGGAAGACTAGTCTACTCTGACTGGCAGCAGCTCTCCAGCTTCTCAGGCAGAGAAAGGTTCTCTGCTACACATAACCCAGATGCTGGGGACTGAACCTGGGACCTTACAAATATGAACGTAATCAAATCAAAGGAACAAGCAGTCTGCGATTTGTTTTATGCAGTGCGAGTTTCATAGTCACATCTTAAACCTACTTACATTAATCATACTAACAAAGACCTTGCATTTTATTTTTAAACACGTAGCCCACACATGCTGGTACGGATGTAACTCAACAGATTAATCAATAGTGCATTAGATCCAAACATGTACTACAAGAAAGAAGATTCCACCTAAACATTAGGAAGAACTTCCTGACAGTAAGAGCTGTTCGACAGTGGAATTTGCTGCCAAGGAGTGTGGTGGAGTCTCCTTCTTTGGAGGTCTTTAAGCAGAGGCTTGACAACCATATGTCAGGAGTGCTCTGATGGTGTTTCCTGCTTGGCAGGGGGTTGGACTCGATGGCCCTTGTGGTCTCTTCCAACTCTATGATTCTATGATATGCCACCATTGCAATAACTCCTATTATGAACACTGCAGAACAGGACCAACTCACAAAATGTTCAGCTGAATTACAGTGTTCAAAACTCCCATTGTTCTAGGCGCATTTTGCGGCAGGGAATTTCATTAGTGCAAGCAGTTTCTGAGCTCTGGGTGCAGTACTGCGCCTAAGATTTCAGATTAAAACTGCAGAGTGGAAGGAAAGGAGGAACTTTTTCTACCTCCCCACTTCTCTGAAGGCTAGAGAAGAGACCCTCTTAAGAATATTAGTGGGGTGAGCAAGGGAAGGACTAGACCATGTGAAAAATGCCTAGACATTCCGTTGTTGTGTGCATAACCTAGGTTTGAGGTGCCATTCAGCTCCTGACATTCACATCTCTGTTTCTAACACTGCTGAAGTATATGGTGATGTCCAACATGGATGTTCACTCACACAATTGAGTGAGTGAACCCAATTTTCTCTGCATGCACCTTCTGGAACAAATTTTGGGAGTGCCAGGGAAGGCTGGAACAGAGAAACTGGAAGTCCTGCACTGCAAGTGGGCTGCTGCCATTGGATCTCACCCTTAATGTTCTACTAGGTAAAGGTAAAGAGACCCCTGACCATTAGGTCCAGTCGTGGACGACTCTGGAGTTGCGGCGCTCATCTCGCTTTATTGGCCAAGGGAGCCAGCGTACAGCTTCCGGGTCATGTGGCCAGCATGACTAAGCCGCTTCTGGCGAACCAGAACAGCGCACGGAAACGCAGTTTACCTTCCCGCCGGAGCGGTACCTATTTATCTACTTGCACTTTGACGTGCTTTCGAACTGCTAGGTTGGCAGGAGAAGGGACCAAGCAACGGGAGCTCACCCTGTCGCAGGGATTCGAAGCGCCGACCTTCTGATCGGCAAGTCCTAGGCTCTGTGGTTTAACCCACAGCGCCACCTAGGTCCCTAATGTTCTATTACTCTGTGTCTAGAAGCTGGTTTTTGAACTATGGCAAAATTATATTGCCAACACACCCAAAAAGACTCGAGACAATAAATATAGGTAACAGGTTATGGTTATTACAATACAGCAACTATAGGATCTGCCAATCAGAATTATTCAACCAAATTAACCAAAACTAATAATGTCTGGGGTTGTGAGGTGCATTGATGGGGATCTCAACACTCCCACGTCCTAAGCCAGCTGCATGCTGTGATCATGCAGGAAGGCCTGAGAAAACTTCTCCCTTCTTGCTACATGCTCCTTGGGTATGTGAACCAATCACACCTTTCATGCTCTACTACTCCATGTCTGGAAGCTGCTTTCTGAACTGTGGCAAAAAATGTATCATGCTCTGTACCTGCAATATTAGTGGTAGTAGGAGTTTTAGAAGTTCATCATCAGCAGGCCTTATTTTTTCCAAGACATCCAATATCCATGTTAAATATTCGTGTCTTTCAAACAGTCCTTCCTGCAATGAAGTTTAGAAAGATCACAGGTAAATATATATATAGAGAAAGAGAGTAAAGAGTGCAATTGGTACTATGCCCCAGTGTTCAATTACTCAAGTTACCAATTAAAACTAAAAAAAACCAACCCAACAACATTAAAGTAGCATCCCAATCATTCAAACCACTTTAGACAAACAATAGAATGATTTGAAGCAATCATTTTTTTAAAAAAAAAGTCTGATACATAAGCCAGTCATTCAAGTATCTGAAAAGATTCTACAAGGGACTGAACGGCCTAAATATACTTGATTTCTGTGGCAAAGACTGAGACTGAAATATAGAGACTGTCTCCTGAATATTCCTAAACAAGGTCTTCTCTTCTGTATCTCTTTTTGGGAGAGAGAAAGGAAGACAAACTCAGACAACAAGATTCTTGGATAAGTCTACAAGTTTTTCTGCTCCCTAGGTTTCAAGTTTCCTCATTCAGCATTCCTAGCTTTCATTGTTGTCCCCTTCTATCCAGCAGATAAGAAATCATATTGTTGTTGTTTAATGGTACAGTGGACACGGAGCAGAGGCGATTTAAAACAAATCAGCTGCGTTGTTATTTTGCCCCGGAGAACAACAAAGTAGCACATTATTGGAAAAGGTTACCTGGAACATATAGAAAGCTAGCTTTTCATTATATTCCCACTGCTTCAGGGCTTGTTCCACCTCAGGGGACACAGCTGCGGAGCTGCTGCCTTGGCTTGAGGTCATGTGATAAAATTCTGCAATCTTTGCCAGCTGTTCACGGAGGTATCTGGTTGAAATCTGAGTCCATTCTATGAAGACAGAAATTGGATGAGTTCTCACGATTCCTCCCACCCCATCAGCTGACAACATGAGGAGATACACAACATGAACAATTAACATGATAATTAGCTAGACTATCAAAGTACATTTTCAAGACAATAAACAACAGGTCTTTAACACAGAGCCTGTTCAAATGGCTCCTAGCATGACATTCTGTCCTCTGCAGTTATCTTCAAAGCATTTTTGCTAAATGACTGCATGCTCTGTATTATGTTCTTACAAATCTTGCTTCTTTGCAGAATACAACTATTATTGGTGGACCTAACTGTGTTCTGCAAGTTTCAACACCTCATAGAGATTTCTGTTCTTGTGAAACATTTATGACTGAGATAGGAAGGTTTACTAATTCAGGCCTGTGTAGTAAACTGCTGCATAACAGCTATGAAAAATTGTTAAGATTGTGACAGTTTCTATTTTGTATTAAAGAGAGAGAGAGAGAGAGAGAGAGAGAGAGAAATGCACAAGAGACATATAGCAATATTTACAAGCAGTGTAATTATATGGCTGTGAACGGCTATCTCTGGTGGGAAATAAAACAGATACACAAGAGGTGTTACCTCAAGTTTTAAAGGATTTTCCTCACATCGTATTATCAGAGCTGTTGAATTTGCCAACACTATACAGTACAGCCTATAAGCATATGTGTTCATGTTAGGAGTGGGGAACGTTGGTCTTCAAGATGTTGCTTAACTACAACGCCCATCAGTCCTTGCAGGGATGGCCAATGGCCATGTACTGGTGGGGGTTGTTGTTCAGTGACACCTGGAGGATTATGGGTTCTTGTTGAAGCTGATGGGAGTTGCAGTCCAAAACATTTGGAAGTTGGGGTCAACTGATTTAGCTTTTGAGGCCCTGCTCTGTGTTTCATTGCCTCCAAAAGATACAAACAGGAAAGCAAAATTAATTTATCACATCAACTGTTGGAAGTTAGTTAACAAACTTTTCATTTCTCATGTCAGTGGTCTGAATCAGTACACACACATTACGCTCCTTGAATCTTGAAGGATTATTTCTGGCAAAGGTTATCAACATAAAAGGAGTTGGGACAACCTGTTCCCCACTTTGCAAAGAAGTACAATCTCCATCCTTTCATAGGAATATAACTTCTATACGATAATCTCCAGTTCAGCTTGTACAATGGGAGAGCATTAGAAGAACCAGCCAACTGAGTTTTCTCTTTCAGAGTCTCTGCTGGTTCCATTATAATTGGACCATAAGAAAAGGGAAGGGCATTATCAGAAGAACTGGAACAAGACAGGAATGTGAGCCCAAAGAGAACTGTCATCTCCCAATACTGTAGTCCAGCTTTACTATTCCTCCATGAAGCTCTGAAAATGCACCTCATTCTGTGGTTAAAGGTCACCTGAAGCTCCCATCATGTGCATCTTAATACACAACACACTGTACTGTTAGACAATAATTGAAAATTAACAACATAACTCTCTTGAACTTCAAGTACAAACGGTTTAAAGAAATGAATGCCCAGTGTACATGAATGTATTTAGGTTACTGTCATGAAGTCTCCAGCAAAGTAACAGCTACTACCATTCTTGTGAATATTATGTTGGATGGCATCCAAAATAATATTAATGCAAGAAGTTAGACAGCTGACATAGCTAAGCAAACAGTAGCGTAAGTGGGAGCACACAAGCATAGCTGTCACTGAGAATAATAATAACAACAATCACAACCACAACAGCGACAACAACAGGTACCCTAAGAATTGTGCAACATCTTCCACAAGCAGAAGACGTACATTTATTTTGGCTGTTACGCTACCCTAAGAACGAGGCTCCCATTCGCAGAATGGCTGTGGCACAAATAGGATGCCCCGCTTAGAGATTGCCACACAGAAGTATTATAAAAATATATAGATATACATACACACACATGCAGCATCACACACAACAAATAATGTCTAACAACACTAAACCAAAATGCAATATGAAAGTTCAAATAAAAACCTTCCATGTTAATAAAACCAGCAAACGTACACATGCAACCCAAGAAGAAAAATTCAGGTTTCCCAACTCCCTCAATCTTAAGAATAGCATAAGACATCACTAATGAACATGCCCCTGAGAATGGATGGGTCTTCAAGGCCTTTCTGCAGACCTGAAGTGTGGCAACTTTACAGAGATCAGCTGGTAATGAATTTCAGAGTCACAGACCCACACTGTTAAAATGCAAATAAATTGTGAAGAGCATTTTGCAATGTCAATCTACCTTTCTCATTTTTCTTTGTAAAAAAATCAATAAAAAATATTAATAAAAGATGTAGTTAAAGCAGCAGGCAGCCATGTCACCCATTGCGAAGAATGCATACAGCAGTTTTTCAGCTATTATGTAATGGGGTGTAGGAAAACAAATTCACATATATTCACACAGATATATATTCACATATATCTTGCGCAGGCCACCCAAAAAGTTTAGATTATTCTTTAATGCTGCTGCTGTAGTGAGTGTTTAACACCTTTTTGTTGGCAAAAATGGAAGCTTGCATGTATACTTTTTTAAAAATGAAACAGAATTGTTTCTAAACTGCAAAGACGTAGCTATAGAGCTGCATTCAACATAGCGCTAAGGAGGTGACGGTTTCATCAGCAGCAGGATTTTTCCTTGCACAATAGAACACACACAACACCAATATATAACACAAATCTGTTCCCCCAATGCAACACCAGATATGGGTACAGGATAAAGTGGGGGGAGGAGAAAGGGGGAATCTCCCTGTGCTAGCACTAAACTTTGCACTAGTGTGAAAGGTTCACTGAATACCAACCGTAGAATTTGACTAAAATAACTGAAATACATCTATGGAACATGCATTGATAGCACCAGGCTCACCACAAGAACACGCCACAACAATTTATGGTACAAATCCATTACAATTTCCAATGAATTCATATATTTACCAAGATTTGGATCAGCAGCCTGGCGTTTTTTGATTTTAGCTTCACAAATGGCAGAATAGTATGCGCATGTCATCTTGATCAGCCATGCTGCTCGCAGCAACGGCACAGAATATTTTGCTAAGTAAGCAAAAACATCTTCCTTTTTACTGAGAATTGGGACCTGGGTTGACAAGAGGTTAAAAAAAAAGAGTTAGCAGTGTAATTGAGGCAAAGTTAGATGAAAAGTTAGAAAACTTCACACTAAAAGATGGACCTCCTGTATTCATGACAGTGTTGTGAGAGCTCAGTGGGTACATTTGCACTGAAGCCACTGAGCAACTCCTAACAGAGTAAAGAAAAACAGAGGGAATTCCCACTTCTCCCAACCACTTTTTTTCAAAATCTATACAATATGACCTGTTCCCAATATGGTTGGCACAGTCTTAAGTCACTTTTAATTTAATTGCCTCCCCTGTCTCAAATTTATGAAGCCCTCAAAATACTAATATGTACCTTTTTTGCCAGAATAGTCAGTGGTTTGTTTCCTGCTAAATCTGCAAACCAATTGTGAATTGCACTCTGGGAACGAGCAGTAACTAGCCAGTAATTGTCTTTGGCATTTACTTGCGGTTTCTTCTTTCCTGTATCCTGGAAAGTATTAAGTTTTAACTTCTCTTCTAATATGCTGCTAAAATAAGCTCCAATCTGATAGAGAGGGAGGGAATAAAAGAAACATACACAGTTAAGTATCTATTAAACACTGCCACATACAATATCCCCATCTGAAGAGATCTAGAATCAATGTTGTTTAAGCTATCAGCTTAGTAAGAGTGTATTCTAAATTCCCTGGTGCTGCAAGTCAGTTTTCATACTGCAAAGGGCTAAAGTGATAGCCCATTATCTTTTAAAGGTAAATGCTCTGTGCCTATAAAACAAAAAGCTATTAACTAAGAATGTGTGAAGTGTCTATCAAGGTAGACGCCAATACGTAACAGATACATAAAAAGGAAGAAAGTCCTGTTGAATCATAAGCAACATCCAAAATTCACAGTTTGGCAGTATCTTTATTAGGGCTATTATTTCCTCGCAGCTGTGCCAATGTGACTTCCTTTGATTTTTCTGCATTTTGCAGAATACCACCTTTAGCCATTCAGAAGCCAGATCTACAAAGTGAGGGACAGGATTCTCTACCAGCTGAAGAAGGGACTTTTCAGGAGTTGTTGGTCTCTAGCCACTAGATATTCCAAACTAGTGGAGAATTCTGGGGAACTTTGAAGCTTACTCAGCATTGTGTGATTTTGGCTAGCCCTAATGAAAGTATTGTCCAACTTTTGAAACATATTAGAGACACACTTGAGCATCAGTGTCCCTCTGTGGGTATGTTATCTCCAGGTTAGGATCCTGTCCAGCAAAAGACTTAAATATGTATGTTAAAAATGTACACATTTAATGTGACTGCTAAACTTGAAGCATATGACATCTGACTTCATTTGAATGCTTTACATATTTAAATTCACTGCTAAATCGGAGTCGTAATTAGCACATAGGGTGAGCTGCACAAAGTCCCATCAACATACCCAGAAACCCCAACTTTGCAGTTACCACTGTGTTAACCCCAAAGAATTAAGAGATACAAAATCAAGAGGAAAGGTAGTTTCTTTTGCTGGAATAGCACATATTTACTTACAAATCTGTAAATTTACAAGTTACACAGAACATCTGTCTACTGAAATAATGAATACCCACAACTTCCTAATTAAGAAGAAGGAGAAGAAGAGTTTGGATTTGATATCCCGCTTTATCACTACCTGAAGGAGTCTCAAAGCGGCTAACATTCTCCTTTCCCTTCCTCCCCCACAACAAACACTCTGTGAGGTGAGTGAGGCTGAGAGACTTCAGAGAAGTGTGACTGGCCCAAGGTCACCCAGCAGCTGCATGTGGAGGAGCAGAGACACGAACCCAGTTCCCCAGATTACGAGACTACTGCTCTTAATCACTACAACACACATTATTACTACTAATATTAATTCAATTTATGAATCACCTTATACAAAAACATCTCAAGACTATTAACAATGTATATATTTGCCATCAGCACATAATAAATACAAAAATCACATAAAATGCCTAAGATTTATTGTCCAATCCAGTAAACACATGAACAAAAGCATACCCTAATATACAAATACCTTCTCGCACAACCATGGCATGATCACCAGAAATAAATCTACACACTAAAGCCATTGCCAAGAGCAATAATGTACACATTCAAATGCCTGGCAATGCAAAACAAAAGTTTTTGCCTTGCGTCTGAATGTGATCATAGGAGCGACTGTGAAGGAAAACACATGAAATTACTACACTGTCATAAAGGAAAGTACTTTTGCAACAAACCTCAATCCCGACCTTACCTTTGAAGGGTTAATGACAATATTCCTAGCAGAGCCATGCTCATCTCCAGAGAAGGCTGGCTGGTTACTGAAACCTTGCTTTACATTCACAGCCGTAAGTTCATCCTACAAAGAGAGAGTTTTTGTTAAGTTATTCGAGCTGTAGGTTGAAGTTTTAATTACTTCGCTCAATGCCTTTTTGAAGGAATTAAAATTCCGCATGCATTTTATATACCACAAAATGTCATGCTGAAACAGTAATGCGTTCCCTCTATACGCCATAGTCTTTCACATCAGTGTATTTTGGGATAACACTAGTCTTTTATCTGCAGGAAGTTGCTTACCAGGCCGAATGTTATCAAGACTTAATCTCCTACACATTCACTTTCATCATCAAAGGATAGCATTTTCCAGGATACACAGAGACAAACACTGACTTTTTAATGTTCTGCCACCATCTTACACACATCTATGTACGTCAGCCAACAGAATTTTGATACCTTAAAGGCTTTCGGGGCTGGAAGTGGAATAGGCTTAACGGCTGTTTCCTAAATTAGATACGAGATGCTAGTCTCTATCTCTCTACATCACACACAAACACTAAGGCACAACAACATCACTAAGTGTCGGATTAGCTACAATGCCCCCTGTATACACATGACTGCTGTAACATTTAAAATTCATCTTATCCCAGGCCCCTAGACCACTAGACATAGCTGCCACCTGAACCATACATTGTTGACATGCAACACTTGCAAAGACTCTGTCCTAAACCTAGATAATCTTTCAGCTAGTAGATCGCTAGGAAAACTGCTGTAGCCGGCCTCCTGGGTGTCCCAGGGTCAATCTGCATATTAGTTTAACCTTAGGTCTTTTGTGTACATGCGACTATTTTAATTTTAATCCATAAACTGTTGTTGTATATTGTTTTAAATGTCTATTTCACTCTTGTGAAAGAAGTCACAGTTGTGCTTCTTGAACTGGTCTTTGACCGTAATAAATTATTATTATTATTATTATTAGGACTGCACTTGGAAAACTGTACAGACTTCTGGTTGCCAAACGAGGGCAAGGATTCTGAAGAGATGGGGAAATATTCACAAAATAGCAACCAAAAAATGATCAAGGGGCTAGAGCAGCTCACTGATGAGGAAAGGTTGCAACCTTGGGAGATTTTTAGTTTGCAAAAATGGTGAGTAAGAGGGAGGGGATATGATAGGGGTGTATAAAATTACACACTTGTATTTGCACAACTGCAGTGCAGTGATTAAGCAATAAGCAACAAAAACATCTTGGAGGTCCCAGGCCACAGAGAGGTTAGGCTGGCCTCAACCAGAGCCAGGGCTTTTTCGGCTGTGGCTCTGATCTGATGGAACGCTCTGTCACAAGAGACTAGGGCCCTGCGGGACTTGACATCTTTCCGCAGGGCCTGCAAGACAGAGCTGTTCCACCAAGCCTTTGGCCAGGGCACAGTCTGACTCCCTCCTTTGGCAATCTTCACAGAAATCTAGCCCAATGGTTGCCATCAATTTGATTTGAATTAATTTTATAATGAAATGATTTTAGAATGTTGTATTATTTTATTGTTGTTAGCCACCCTGAGCCCGGCTTCGGCCAGGGAATGGCGGGATATAAATAATTTTTTTTATTATTATTATTAAGAACAACTTGGTCCCACTTGTATGTGACCCAGCCAAATACAAGTATGACAGCCACCGTCACATCCTCTCTCTCTGCAAAAAGACAAAAAAAAAGTGAGTGACAGCACAGCAGAGGATGGGATCAGCCTGCAATGTACTGGAGTCAGATAAAGATATATCTGTGACCCATGGGAAGCCTAGCAAGAATCTTTGGAATACTGAGATGTAACTGCGAAGCCTGCATCAGTGGGGAAATGCTTCCATTAAGTTTATTTCAAATGGTTTAAGCTTCCCTTCACCCCCATCCCAATTCTTACAGCATGACTCAGATTCTAACAAGCACCCTACCATGGAAACTGACAGGCAAGGAGTTTACATAATGTCAAGCTCAGTTAAATGAAGTATAAAGTTGAGCACGCTGTCATTTGACTTGACTTGACTTCCAAGCACTCTCCTACTGAAAACACACAGGGCGACTGAATGGAATTGTCGCTTTCAAAGCAATGCACTCCATGTGACATACTACACTGGGTTTTGCCGGGTTATCAGGTTAGCTTTTCAAAGTGTCAACTGGGGCCACTAAGGCCTAATCACGTTGTAGATTTGTGTATGTGTGCGTGCTTTATGACAGCACTTCAGCACCTGCGTACTATTGGGTTTTTAAACACAGTATAGCTAGTAATAGTAAAGATATAGCACAAGTAATAGTAAAGATAGATGCTTGTTGTGACTTTATAATTTGTTTGGAAATCTAAAGGGACTGTGTAACAATCTTGCCACTTTCAAATTGAAGTGCTCACAACATTGCAACTTTATATGCCTACACTTCTTTTAAAGTGCACACGCTGATGAATGCTTATTTAGTCTATTGAGAGAACCATTAATATTTCCCAGCTTTGGGAAACAAATTTTACCCAAAGTGTCAACCTGGGAACCACATTTTATCTAAGACAGGGATGGAGAAACTCCCAAGCAGCTTATGACAGAAATAAAACAATACACAATGATAAAAACAAACAGTATCTTAAGGAAAAGAAGAGTAAAAAGGCAATGGCCACATAAAACTAATCCCAAGGTACGGATTTCTTCCCTAGGGAAGAAAATGTGGTTCCTTTCTTTTGGAGTCTGCTAATGATCCCAGGATCCACATTTCTGATGGCTGGGGGAGCTGGACAAGGGTCTCAGAAGACGAACCAAGTTGTTGGGCATGCCCTCATATAATTAATTACGTTATTGAGACCAGTGTTAGAAACTGAGATATGAAAGCTGGAGCTAAATGGCACCTTAAACCTAGGTTATGGGCACAACAACGGAATGTCTAGGCACACGCTTTTATAGCAGGAATACAAAGTTGAAAATGAATTAACTGCAGCTAAAATATTATGTTCATTTTTCACATGGTCTAGTCCTTCCCCTGCCCACCCCCCTAATATTCTTAAGAGGGTCTCTTCTCCAGTCTTCAGAGAGTAGCTGGAAGTGGGGAGGCAGAAAAAGGTCCTCCTCTCCTTCCACTCTGCAGTTTTAATCTGAAATCTTAGGCGCAGTACTGTGCCCAGAGCTCAGAAGCTGCTTGCGCTAATGGAATTCCCTGTCGCAAAATGCGCCTAGGACAATGGGAGTTTCAAACACTGAGACACAATGCAAAAGGGATTTGTTTGATTTCGTCAGACTCAAAACCTGCTCCTTTTGCATTTTTATTGCTGGGTAATATTCTGTATTAACAACTCCTTGAAAAATACTTCCATTACATTATTAAACCAAATAAGGAACCTGGGGCAAAAGAAGTATTTCTCACTTGCTGCAGAATATTTTCAACTCTATAATCTTTATCAGGGTGGGGAACCTTTTCCAGTCTAAGGGCTGTATTCTTTTATGGACAATTTAAATAAGCATTTGTCTTTCCCTATAGATCCAACCACAGGACTCCAATGACTCCTAAACCAGCACCACACAAGCCAGCTTTTTAGACTACATAGTGCTGTCATGTCAGGTCAATACAAAAGCCACTTTGTACCATCTCAGTTTATTTGCTTAAAACCATTGGTCATCACAAAGCATCTCTCATGAAAACAAAAAGATCATTTAAAATGCCAAACATTACGGAATATTGCCACATGCTAGATAAAGGCACAAATCTAGTTCAATCTTGTATCAAATTATGGCCTAGATATGGTCAAGCAGTTGTGCTTGCCTTATTTTCTGGGTGCAAGTCCCTGTTGCAAATAATGCTGTCGTAAGTAACATACTTATCTTGGTTTGAAAGACAAATCATTTTGGAATTGAAAATAATAAGTTTCGCCTCTTAAAGTGTACCTGAATGTGCATGGGTGAGATACAAGATGTGCAAAAGACAAAACATGACATGGATTTCATTCCAAAGGATGCTGGTGAAACCGAGGCTTTGTGGTTTTGGATATGAATCCTACTGCTGCAAATTAGGATAAAAGACATGATTTTTTAAAAAATGCACCCAAAGGCTAGATCCACAAGGGAAGGGGAATATCCCCATACACAACCATTTTGGGTCATGCCTTTGTCTGTAGCAGAGTACAAGTTAGCGCTTGCCTGATGTCAACAGGCAGGCAGTTCCAAAGTTTAGGTGCTGCCATACTATAACTAATTTGACATTTTCACATATTAAAGAGAAGAAAAACAGTTTGCCAGGCCTGAATAATAGTAAGAAAAAAATCTCTGAGCAAATGATGTTTGCTTCTTTAAACTTGAGAGCTAAACCTTCTTTAGGCACCATAAACCGAAGATGGATGCTTCCACCCAGATCTGCGAGACCCTCCAGACATTGCACATGTTGCCAGAAAACTTCTGCAGCCAGGAGCCATGTGTGCCAATGGAGGCTCCCTGCATAGCCAGGAATCCTCATCTTCTGAATCAGAAGACAGGGTGGAAAATAAATAAGGCTTTGTGGTTCTTCAGAAATGCTCTCTATAGAGAATACGAACAGAAATAAAAGGGTGCCAGCAAGCATCCCTGACTTAACCTCTGTGGATATGGAGTTTCCATTTGTCAAATTAAAAGCATTAACTTACCCTAACTCGAAACCGCATTTGTTTTTTCCCCAGATTCAAAGGTCAAATATTGACGTTAGCAAATGTGGCAAATTTTGTTCCACTAGGGCAAATCTCTATCCACTAGGGAAAGGTTGATGAGGCATCTGTTTTCTAGTTTAACGTATTTTGATATCAAATGGTACAGCAGAGAACACTGGCCAAGGCCATTTTCCCCTTTTCGAAATGTTGATGATTCTTCTATGTCAACATAAGAAGCTTCCTTATACTGAGTCAGACCATAGTTCCATTTAGCTCATTATTATCTACCCTAAGTAGCAGTGTCTGTCCAGTGTCTGTCCTGGGGGAGTCCCAGGCCTACGCTGGGGACTGAACCAGGGACCTTCTGTGAACAGGGCAGATTCTCCACAACCTGGTTTTGCTCTCCCCAATTTTCCTGCTCAAGAAGAAAGCAGTTATAGATTTTAAGAACAGACATCCAAAATACTAACTGATGTGTAATTTTTAGGATCTTTGCTACAGCCTATTTGAAGGGGATTTATATCCGATTCCCAGCCTCTGGGAAATTTACTTCTATATGGCAGAACAATTTAGCCAGCACTGTATGCCATCAGCGACCATGACATTGTGTCCTTTGGGAGGCAATTGGAGACAATGCAATCCATCAAAGAAATTATAACAGGTATTCCTGCATCTGTAGAGAGGTGAAAAGAGATTGACAAGGCCACACTGGTACTCAGGAAAAGATACAGTACAGCAATACCATATCCACCAGGGAAGATGAAAGATAACTGGTGTAGTCATCTATAGCTCCAAGCTAAAATCCCTCCAGTGTATTTTTAAATGTCCTAAAACCAATTGTAGGAAACGCTTATGCTCTCAAGCAGGCCCTGGGAATATCTTATAGAGAGCATCCCCAACTTAAGATAAAAATTCAACAGGCAACAAAAGTTGACTGATTGGGGGGGCACACTGAGGATTCAAGCCGTGCAACAAACTCTAGCAAGAATTCGTTGTATTGTATTCCAACACTAAGAACGAAAGAATGTAAGAAGAGCCTGCTGGATCAGACCAATGGCCCCATCTTCTCCAGCATCCTGTTCTCACGGTGGCTAACCAGATGTTGGTGGGGAAACTGCAAACAGGATTCGAGCACAAAAGCACCTTCCTGTCCTGTGGTTTCCAGCAACCGGTATTCAGAGGCACTGCTGCCTCCCATTGCGTATGCAGAACATAGACATCAGGGTTAACTTGTCCTCCATGAATTTGTCTAATCCTCTTTTAAAACCACCTAGGTTGGTGGCCATCACTGTCCCCTGTGTAAGCGAGTTCCGTAGCTTAACTACTCACTACACGAAGAAATCCTTTTTCTTTTAGCTGTTTGCAATCTTCCAATGCCCAGCGTCATTGGATGTCCATGAGTTCTTATGTTATGAGAGAGAATAAACTTTTCTCTACCAACTTTCTGACTCAACCACAATCGATATACCATCAAGGACCTCTTCCTCAATATAAAGCTGTCACCTAATAACAACGCCCATTGCCAATTTACATCAGCCAAACAGGACATTCCACATTTAAGTCAGATATTTGAAGCTTAGGAAGCAATTCAGTCTTTTAAGTTTTGAACAGAATGGTTTTAAAGGATAATTAGAAGAGTTTGGATTTGATATCCCGCTTTATCACTACCCTAAGGAGTCTCAAAGCGGCTAACAATCACCTTTCCCTTCCTCCCCCACAACAAACAATCTGTGAGGTGAGTGAGGCTCATTACCAGACTAAATTTTCCACAAGTTTACTAAGAAGAAGACATTGTCTTCTGAGTGGTAACATAGTCCCAACCATGACACTTTACTGCTTCAGTATTTGGATGTTCTGTATTCCCATCATTTTGAGAACCTACCTTGTTGACTGGGTTAATGCTCCAAAGTACTTCTCCTAAAGTGCATATATGCCCACCACTATGTCTTCAGAGAAATGAAACACTACCAACTGCTTAGCTACTGTTAAGTAACTGGGAGTGGGCTGCAATATTGCAGACTCCCTTCGTCTAACAATAGTACCAGTGGTGATGCGGGCTGTTCTTAGGACTAGCCAGGGCTCCCACTTAGCCTAGCATCTGAATCCACACTGGTGTCTTTTCCTAGCTCACAATTTACGAGAGGCTTAAAAAATGGTTTTTCACTCCTTTCTGTGTTGCTTCAGTGATGTCTTGAGTGACATAGCGCAGCAAAGCATCTGGATAGGAACACTTCCTCGAAGCACTGTTGCATGGAAGAGGACTGACGTGGCATAGCCTGAACCATGTCAGTTTATAAAGATAGAGGTGCTGGGGAGTTTTTCCTCCCTCCTACAGGGTTTCACATTAAACAACCTATTTAATTTAGCACAGAAGCATTGGCAGACAACTAGAGCAAGTCTGAATTCAGTATTCCACATATGTAGCCCAATCCAAGGTGCAGTTACTCACAGTAAGCGCTACTGAATTCAAAGGGACTTACTCATTGGTAAGAGATTCGGAACTGCAGCCAGTTTTCTAAGGAGGTGGTTATTTTATAGTTGTGAATCTTGACTTTGTACTGATTTATTCCATCACATGGAATACTGAGCAGAGATATTCTAAGATCCGGGGGCAGCTCCACAGTGAACCCTGCGGGGGATGACCTCATGCGTTGGAGCAACAGCTTTCTCAGCAGACTCCCATGATTCTTCAAATTAGTTTCACACATGCTACCATAACCCCTCCATCGGCAGTGACCGTCCACAAACTGAACACATTTTTACATTCAGGAGATGCTTCAGTTGCTATAATGTTATTTTAACTAGTATGTACTTATAACAATGATGTTTTAACAAAAGCTATGTACAGAATGTCAGGTCACTAGCATTATTTGCCTGATTTCAGCAGCAAGTAACAAAAGTTCAGTTTGTTTCACAAGTTATACACACCTGAACCAATTCCATTTCTATTAGCAGTGGAACATATAAATATTCGCGACCACAACATTGATTACAACATGTGATAAGCATATACCATTCTTAAAAATATGTGGTTCAATGTATATAGGAAATGGAACACATTTTAATTATTAACCATATGGGCCCTTGTTGTTTGGGAAGTTGCTGCTACTGCAAACAGAAATTGAAATTAAAATTAAAGTCACTAATTATATCACATTCCAAAGATGACACGGTCTTGCACAGGTCATCAGGTGTGCATAGATTTGGTGTTGTTTTTTTACTCTTGTCAAAATGATTATGGAAAAATGAACATAAACATCCCACTTATCTACCCACTTTGAAATTGTTTTGATTGAAAAGCAGGCTAAAAGACACATAAATACCCCAAGAAATCACAGAAACCTATGAAAGAAATGTGTGTTTTTTAAATAATAATAAAAAACCTGGTTCTGTAAATTGGGGAGTCGCAAAACATTTTTCTTTACAACAAGCCTCCACAAGGTGAGAAACAAACTGATTTGAATTTACCAGCTCTTGCATATACCAAATCTTGTACTCTAGAAGACTTGGGAGACTCTGGCTGTGTCTTCAACTCTTGGAAAGCAGATCGAACAAGATTCAAGAGACTATGAACCCACAGCTGGCTTTGATATGGGTGTGGGGATGAGATCAAAAATAATTACAGAGATTACTATCTCAGGCATCACCCAGTTTTTGATAATTAAGCCAAGCAATGTGGTCCAACAGTAAAGATGGCCTAAGTGATGGCCTAAGATTGGGATTCCAAGCTAGAATCCAGCTGTCAGTTATGTCATGCTAATATGAAGACCATTAAACTGCATTCTATATGCCTGGGATCGCCAATGTGGTGCCTTCCAGATGTTGCTGGACTACAACTCCCATCATCCCTTGCCACAGCCTATGTTAGCTAGGGCTAATGGGAGCTTGAGTACAATATCTGGAGGGAACATTGGCTACCCCTGCTGTGCACTCATATCAGCTCTCAAATTTGGTCACAGCGTAACAAAACAGTAGCAAACAATAGGCCAATGTGTTTATATTATACTGTTGCACAACAGGCCAATGTGTTTGTATTATATTGTTGTTCAAATATGTAATATTTAACTATTCTGTAAGCTAAGCAGCGTTATTAATAGTCAGCATTCTTCCCAAATAAAGCATGGCAGTTAATGTTTATTATTAACATTTGAAGAATATGCTCAACCTTTTTTTTTAGCATTCCATATGGTTACTCTAAATAGAAACTTTTGAGTAGAGAAATAAAAACCTTCCGTCAAGTATGTACAAGGCATTTTAGAAAATCTGAAGTAGAAAAAGAAATTAAAATTTCTTCAACTGCTCCAGACACTTCCCAACCTGACTTTGGCAAGTGTCAGAAATGAAGACGAAATTTGGTTCCCTAGTCCAATATGCGTGTATCAAAGCCTTCTTACATTTCGCACTGGCAAACCTAAACTGTGAATTATCAGCAAGTGGCAACATTCACTCGGTTATCACATTTACTGTTGTGGTATAAAGCAACTCGAAACTCTCTATCAAGTTGAAAGTTTTGGTTGGATAAGCAACAATTCCTCCTTTTTTAACACGTGGTAAAACTTCCCCGTCCAATGTACAATGCATATTATAAGAACCGCAACATAATTTGAATAAGTCCACAGTAAAAAAATAAATAGATCTAAAGGCCAATTCTCAAATTACAGCTACACAATAAAGTTCTGAGTGACACAAATTTTCAACAAAGGCTTCAGAACCACCACCTGTATTTTGGATATGGCAAGGTAACTGCAATAATCAGATGTGCTTACCCTCAGCTCTATTTCCCAGTTTCCCTTACACTTATGAGCCCCTTGGGGATAGAGATTTATCAGGCATGCTTACTATAAAACACCATAATGTACAGAGATGGCACAATAATTTCATATCGAAGTAGTGGCTTTGGGGGCAGGATATTATTTGCAAGCCATTTACCAGGTGGGCTGGTCCAGTTCCATAGAGAGATACCATATAAACACCATACCTTCCCGACAACACTTTTCTCCCTGGATTGGAGGATAGGGCCTACCCACATGGAAAGAGGCTTGGAAACATTGCAGTAACATCAAGTTACTCCTGCAGCCACACTAAGGCAGTAGTAACATCTGGAAATTAGCCATCTAGAAATAGTTCGCAGGTGACTTGTGGTCTTGAACCTTTAGAAGGGAACAGGTTAGTTACAGCTGGGTAGCAGGTGAGGGAAGGAAACAAGCAAATCCCTCAGCAACTTGCAGGCAGCCATTATAATAGGCCTTTCCTCCCCACCTTGAAATAATTATGCGTTAATTGCAGAGCAGCATATCTAGATAGCATCACAAGTTACTATTCAGTGCCACTGGCTGTTGCAATTAATTGTTAAAAGCAGGTGCCTTAAAGTCATATGATTGTGGCTGTGTGTGTTTTGAAAGTGAAGGAGGAGGAGCTTTACTGACTCCTGAGTCAAGTGCACTAGCCCATGGGAAACATCTGTCTGCCACCATGCCTAGCACAGGAGCCAACTCCCAGGAGCTGAGGGGTCTATGCCGCCTCCCCACAATAAAATATTTGAGGGGGTCACACACCCCCTGCAGTTGATGGGCACTGACATTCACATGATGTGTATGCACCATGTCATGTGAGCAATTATGTGGGGCGGGGCTTACCCCCCCCCCACACACAATATTTTCTTCAAGTTGACACCCCTGATACCTAGGCATCTTTTTTCCAGTGGGAAAACACACGGACTAGTTCAGCATGGTTCTCCATCCCCTCACACAAGAAGTCCCAAGAAGTCGGGGGGGGGGGAGGGGGCGTTGCACAGAAATCAATTCTCCACATGTTGGAAGAAGGGTGCCCTTCACTACACATACCTGAGAGCGCCCTTTGCGAGGTGCCAGGGGCTCTTGCCCAGGTGTACCAAACGCGAGTCAGGGTTTGTGTGTGCGCGCGCGGGCTGGCGGAGGGGGGTGGGTGGGGGAAAGGGCGGCTTCCCTTTCGGGAACCGACATTTTTCAAAAGTTTAAGGAGGTGCGCTGAAGGGAGCCGGGAACACGGGGGAGGAGAGAGGGGGGCGGGGAGCCGCCGCAGCCTCCGGGAGCCCGGAGTGCGTCAGGCCCAGGCAGACAGGAGCGCGCGCGCGCACGGAGACCCGGTGCGCCCCTTCCGCCCTCGGGAGAAGCCGAGTCCTACGGCGGAATCCCCTCAGAAGGGGGCCTCGGCCCCGACTGCTGCATGTCCTCTTCCCTCCGAGCCCCCCATCCCCACCCCTCATTCTCCCCTCCCCCCCTTCCTTTTCAAGTAGCCACCGGGCAAACTTCTCCCCCTCGCCAAGCGCGCGCTGGCGGGGAACGGGCGAAAGCGCGGGCTTTCTTTTACCCCCCCCCTCCCCGTTACCTCCTTCTGCTTGGGGTCTTGAGGGTAGACGTCGGGCGGCCCCAAGCGGGAGCGCTTGAGAGGTCTCTGCTCATAGCTGAGGAGCCCGAAGGCGGCCATGATCTCTCATGTTTAGCCGGCGAAATGAATGAGAGGGAGAGAGAGAGAGAGAGAGCGCGAGGGAGTGAGTTGGAGATGGAGCAGCCTCTGAGCGCCAGGGAGCAGCACTTGGCTGGCAGACGGGCTCCCCCTCTGGGCCTGGCTCTTCTCCGACAGGGGAGAGAGAGAGGCGGCGGGGAGACTGCTGCTGCTGCTGCACAAATGCGAGCCAACGCACAGAGGCGAGAGAGAGGGGGCCACCCCCTCAGTCACCCAAGGGCCCGGTAACTACGGGAGGGAGGCAGCGAGCAACTCGGGAATGAAAGCGACTCGGTGCCCAGAGACACAAAAGAAACAGCCACCCCTGCTGAGCTTAACGTGATGCTGTTTCTTCCCCGGCTGCTGCTGCTGCAAAGTCTCAGGCTAGAACAAATGTCACCGGAAGATTTTTTTCCACCAAGGATGTAGTTCCATTGGCACCACGCTTCGTTTTTCTCTCTTCCCACCACTCCCTCCCTCCTCCCAATAGCTCAGGTTATTGAGGATTTTCAGTCGCCACTGAGAAGGTCAACAGGGGCGGGAGGGATGTTCTACACATACACGCGATCAGAGCACATCAATCAATCAATCAATCTGAAGTCGGAACTGTCCCACCCATTTCCACACCCATCATTGCTAGAATGAATCCAAAGAGCGTTGGATTGACCATGAAAATGCACCTGATCGTGAATGTAATTATGTGGTTAAGGGAGAACTAAGTCACATCCATTACTGACCTATAGTGCCTATAGTACTATGGGAATTGTTCTGTGGGGGTGGTTTCAAAGCACACATTCATATTCCTGTGCTCCACTTCCTTGACATCCATGTCAGTTCAGAAAAACTGTGCCACCTATGTCTAGAACCACTCTATTTTTTGTGATTGCATTTTTTCCTGTAATTTTAAGGTTTTTTTCCAACTGTTTTTAATGGTGTGATTGAAATTCTTGTAACCTGCCCTGGGACTTTAATAGTGGTGTGCTTACAACAGAGGAGCAGATGGAATTCATCAACCTGGGAAGGTAGCTTACCTAGGAGAAAGAAAACTGATCCTAAACTTCTGCTGCCTTGTGGGACATCTTTGGGAGAAGAAAAGGCTAAGAAATAAGCCCTACACAAATCCAGAGTGGAGTCCCTAAGATGGATGGCGCTTTGAACACCTCCTTCCAGCAGCTTCTGGTGCCAAACACATTGCTGTTCTTACCTTTAGTAAGTGAGGCCAAGAACAGGGTCTTGTCATCTGGGCAGCCCAGGACCTCCATACACACTGTCCAGGCTTGCACCCCAGGGAAGTCACTTTGGTACTGCTAATGCAGCATTTTGCCTTTATGGCTTCACCCTTAAAGGCACACTCCATTGTCTCTCAAGGCAGGTGGATGCCAACAATATAATACAACACAGATTAGAATCATCGGAAGATTTCTTTTGCAAGAGTGAGGTAACATCTCTGCAGCTACTTCTGAGAACAAAAAAGGTTAGCCAAAATATATTTCCTAGGTGTTGTTTGCTCTTGGGTATGTATTCCTGCAGTCCAGTCCTATGCATAAGTACTTGAAGTTCTATGTATACCCTGGGAGAGAGCCAGTGTGGTGTAGTGGTTAAGAGCAGTAGACTTGTAATCTGGGGAACCGGGTTCGCGTCTCCACTCCTACACATGCAGCTGCTGGGTGACCTTGGGCTAGTCACACTTCTTTGAAGTCTCTCAGCCCCACTCACATCACAGAGTGTTTGTTGTGGGGGAGGAAGGGAAAGGAGAATGTTAGCTGCTTTAGGACTCCTTCGGGTAGTGATAAAGTGGGATATCAAATCCAAACTCTTCTTCTCTTCTTCTGGGGAAAGGCCCCATTGACCTCTTTACTTTTGAGCAGAAATTTATAAGAGTGCAACAACAAAGAGTTAAATGGAGCTTACTTCCAAGTAAGTGTGCACAGGAAGCAGTGCCATTGGGGCAGGATTTAGGGGCCACGGCCCTGTTCAGCAAAATGAACAGGAGGGCTCCCAAATACAACAAGAGGGCTGACCCACCACATTTTGAAGGAATAATGTAAAGTATTACACATTACTTCTACCCCCACCCTGCAAGCTACCTCTGTTATGACCATTAAGAAGTGAGACCATACCAGCATATAACACCTCTGATCTGCATTGGTTGCTGCTTGCTGCCAGGCCAAGTTTATGTGTCCAACTTTAATAAGAATTAACTGACACGAAATGTTAGCATTTCGTCTTTGGGGAATAAACCATCAGAGGCTTTTTCCCTTGTGCATTATTTACTTAAAGTACCTATTGGCTCTCTCACAACAAGAAGGAAAAACAATGTTGAATTCGGTAACTTAAAAAAAAAAAGGTGTATAAAATACACATAGGTCCCACTTTATGAACATTTTAGAGGTCCATAAAAATCTGTAAATGTTTCTCACGTTGCCCAATATATAGATGCAGCTTGTCTGAGGTGAAGATAAAAGTCACCTAAATACAGGAGAAAGGATCAACTTTATTTCCACTAAAAATGTCTACCCAAAATGTAATATTTAATTATTTCCATTCTGACATTTGCTGATATGAATGATCGCAGTCTCAACAAAGATGTGTGTCAACATTAATTATTCTGCAGGCAAATACAGTTTGTTCTAACCAGAGACTGTTGGGGGTGAGGAGTGGAGATAATAAAATATAACAAGCATGTGCACTTGATTAAAACATACGATCTGATTTATTCTGTTGAGGAAGTTGTCCCTGAGCTAAATGTTAAGTATTCAGTGACCTTGTACTTCTTGTTCTCATCCCTATTGTATGGCATCACCACCATGTCCTAGCAGTGCAGGAATAGTGTTTGTTTAATAAATGAAGTGTATCTAAAAAGTGGAACTACACTAAGACAGCCTCAAACCACACAACTTGGGAAGCAGCTTCTGTACGTCTCAGCTCAGATGTATTATCCCCAAAAACTCTGTGCAGGTACCAGGAAAGAAGCCAGCAACTTTCTTTATTTGGCAACCAATACAGAAACACAATAACTTATATGCCTTTATCGAGACTATTTTAAATGTATTATAATCTTTGCAGAACACCATGTATGTGTAGAATTGGTATTCATAACTACATAGTTGTTATATAACAACTATAGATACATAGTTGTTATATGCAATATGTTTTTAAGGACATATAGAAACTTCATTCCAGTAGTTCCATTGTACCTGTGCAGGCTTCAAATGCCACATAAATTATTCTGGCACTCCATCTACACATCAGAGCTACATACACCTCTGGCTCTCAGCAAATATATCTGTAGGCCCTCAGTGCAGCTTCTGTAGAGTATGTGGACCTGCAACAAAATGATGCTCAGAGTTGCTGAGTCTGCAGATAATAATAATAATAATAATAATTATTATTATTATTATTATTATTTATTTATACCCCGCCCATCTGGCTGGGCTTCCCCAGCCACTCTGGGCAGCTTCCAAAAGAATATTAAAATACTGTGATACATCAAACATTAAAAGCTTCCCTAAACAGGGCTGCCTTCAGATGTCTTCTAAAAGTCTGGTAGTTGTTATTCTCTTTGACATCTGGTGGGAGGGCGTTCCACAGGGAGGGTGCCACTACCAAGAAGGCCCTCTGCCTGGTTCCCTGTAACTTGGCTTCTTGCAATGAGGGAACCGCCAGAAGGCCCTCGGTGCTGGACCTCAGTGTCCGGGTAGAACGATGGGGGTGGAGACGCTCCTTCAGGTATACTGGACCGAGGCCGTTTAGGGCTTTAAAGGTCAGCACCAACACTTTGAATTGTGCTCGGAAACGTACTGGGAGCCAATGTAGGTCTTTCAAGACTGGTGTTATATGGTCTCGGCGGCCGCTCCCAGTCACCAGTCTGGCTGCTGCGTTCTGGATTAGTTGTAGTTTCCGGGTCACCTTCAAAGGTAGCCCCACGTAGAGCACATTGCAGTAGTCCAAGCGGGAGATAACCAGAGCATGCACCACTCTGGCGAGGCAGTCCGCAGGCAGATAGGGTCTCAGCCTGCGTACCAGATAGAGCTGGTACACAGCTGCCCTGGACACGGATTTAACCTGTGCCTCCATGGACAGCTGTGAGTCCAAAATGACTCCCAGGCTGCGCACCTGGTCCTTCAGGGGCACAGTTACCCCATTCAGGACCAGGGAATCCTTCACACCTGCCCGCCTCCTGTCCCCCAGAAACAGTACTTCTGTCTTGTCAGGATTCAATCTCAATCTGTTAGCCGCCATCCATCCTCCAACCGCCTCCAGACACTCACACAGGACCGTCACCGCCTTCACTGGTTCTGATTTGAAAGAGAGGTAGAGCTGGGTATCATCCGCATACTGATGAACACCCAGCCCAAACCCCCTGATGATCTCTCCCAGCGGCTGCATGTAGATGTTGAAAAGCATGGGGGAGAGGACAGAACCCTGAGGCACCCCACAAATGAGAGCCCAGGGGTCTGAACACTCATCCCCCACCACCACTTCCTGAACACGGCCCAGGAGGAAGGAGCGGAACCACTGTATGACAGTGCCCCCAGCTCCCAGCCCCTCAAGATGGTCCAGAAGGATGTTATGGTTGATGGTATCAAACGCAGCTGAGAGATCCAGCAGAACTAGGAAACAGCTCTCACCTTTGTCCCTAGCCCGCCGGAGATCATCAACCAGTGCGACCAAGGCAGTTTCAGTCCCGTGATGAGGCCTGAATCCCGACTGGAAGGGATCCAAATGGTCCGCTTCTTCCAGGCGTGCCTGGAGTTGTTCAGCAACCACTCGCTCAATCACCTTGCCCAGGAATGGAAGATTTGAGACTGGGTGATAGTTGGCCATCGTGGCCGCATCTAAAGATGGTTTTTTAAGAAGCGGTTTAATAACCGCCTCTTTCAGCAGGTCTGGGAAGGCTCCCTCACGGAGGGAAGCATTCGCCACCCCACGAAGCCCATCGCCCAGCCCTTCCCGGCTAGCTTTTATAAGCCAGGATGGGCAAGGATCAAGGAGACAGGTGGTTGGTTTCACTCGTCCAAGCAGCCTGTCCACATCCTCGGAGGTAACAGATTGGAATTGATCCCATGCAATTTGACTAGACAGGACTCTAGCACTCTCCCGCCCCGGCCCTGCTCCCACGGTGGCGTCTACCTCTTCCCGAATCTGAGCGACTTTATCTGCAAAAAACTTTGCAAAATCATTTCAGGAGATCATGTGGCCCATACTGGGCCCCAATGTAGCAGGTGGTTCTGCTAAATTGCGGACCACCTGAAAAAGTCTCCTGCTGCTGTTTTCTGCAGATGCAGTAGAGGCGGTGAAGAAAGTCTTCTTCGCCGTCACTACCGCCACTTGGTAGGCTCGACATTGAGCTCTAACCTGTGTCCAGTCAGCTTCAGAATGGGTCATCCACCACCGGCGCTCTAGCCGTCTCAAAGATTGTTTCATTGCCCTCAGATCCGTGGAAAACCACGGGGCTGTCCGGGCTCCATGCAATTGGAGAGGACGCTTCGGAGCCAAACAGTCAATAGCCCTGGTTAACTCCACATTCCAGCGGGCCACCAGGGAATCAGCTGATGCAAGGCAATGTGTCCCGATAGAGCATCGGTAGGCAAACTAAGGCCCGGGGGCCGGATCCGGCCCAATTGCCTTCTAAATCTGGCCCATGGATGGTCCGAGAATCAGTGTGCTTTTACATGAGTAGAATGTGTCCTTTTATTTAAAATGTATCTCTGGGTTATTTGTGGGGCATAGGAATTCGTTCATTTTATTTATTTATTTTCAAAATATAGTCCAGCCCCCCACAAGGTCTGAGGGACAGTGGACCGGCCCCCGGCTGAAAAAGTTTGCAGACCCCTGCGATAGAGCCTACATGCATGTACAAAAGGCAGGAGCCCTTGTGGACAGCACTGCAAAAACCACTACATTAACAGCTGAATGTCCCCTCCCTTGTTTTATAGAATGCAGTAGCTACACAGCTTCTCCCAACACCTGTGGTAGATGTTGATAGCAATGTTGTCTCCATGGTTCCAAAGGCAAAGCATTAATTAACTCAACCAGCACCTGGTGTCTGATATTCCTAGACCTGTTGAAGTCGTGGGAGTTCTGAATGCATGTGGAACTGGTAATGAAGAATCTGGTAAGGTATATTTGAGGAAATGAAATGAGGCGGCACAAGAAGATATGATTACGGGATTTTGGCGTGCATTCACGCATGCCATTCCCCCCGTCCCACTCTGCCCCATCATTTATTTTTTTTCATTTCCTTGTACGCCACTAACCACAAGGTCACAGGGTGGGTTACAACTACAGTGGTACCTCGGGTTACATATGCTTCAGGTTACATATGCTTCAGGTTACAGACTCCGCTAACCCAGAAATAGTACCTCGGATTAAGAACTTTGCTTCAGGATGAGAACAGAAATTGTGCTCTGGCAGCACGGCAGCAGCAGCAAGAGGCTCCATTAGCTAAAGTGGTGCTTCAGATTAAGAACAGTTTCAGGTTAAGAACGGACCTCCGGAACGAATTAAGTACTTAACTCGAGGTACCACTGTAGTTGCAGCTATAAAACAAGTGTATTTTTTAAAATAAAAACAATCAAAAACAATTTCACATATTGAAAACAATACAAACGTTTTTTTAAAAAACCAATTCCACATATAAAAAGAGTTAAAAAAGTAGTTCCGATACAGATGCAGGTGAAGATAAAGATCTCCACTTGAAAGACTTGTTGAAAGAGAAAGGTCTTCATTAGGTACCTATAATGCAACAGAGACTGTGACTTTCTGACAGGGAATTCAAAGGGTAGTTGCTACCACATTGAAGGGCCAATTCATGTGTGTGTGTGTGTGTGTGTAAGGAGGGAATAATCTGCACACATCCCTGCTTACTAAATTCAGTCTTTTCTCTCTCTCTTTCTCTCTCACACACACACACAGAGAGAGAGAGAGTACCCTTTTCAGCATATAAGGGCTAATTCAGAAACCTGATCCATGCCTGAAAAACCATATCTATGCATGTATCACTCTTGCTGGATCAGGGTAAAAATGTATCTATCTAGAACATATGCATGAGAACATATTAATGGGACCCTGACATTTACAAATGCTTTTGTTAGCATTGTGAAGCATTTCCACTCCTACCAGAATCAGAAAAGTAACATTACTTATTATGCTGAAGCACACCCCTCAATCCTTGCCTGGCTTCTTTGCTTTAAATCCCTAGTATGCTCATCTAATAACATTCTTCAGCCAATCAGTGCACAGAGATTTGTATCCTGTACGGCTGAGCAATAACCCATTTAGTCTTCATGCAAATCAAACACTGAGCCAAAAAATGGAAAGCTAAATCACAGGGGAATGAGTTTGCAGTTCTGGGTCAGTAAGTGCCCAACATTCCCACACATCTCGAGTGCCAGAGACAATTCCATGCTAGGATATCTGTCAAGAAGCACTGCAAGTAATATAATTTGCCCCCAAATTTACTCTTGCCAGTTACTAGGGGCTAGACCCTGGAAATATTGCTCACTTTTACTATGGGAACTCACAGTGATAATGCAGCAAACCAATAGAAACAATACAGCATGATTTGTAGGTTTCTGGATATCGTTGATGCAAGGTCTCATCAGAAGTTCAGCAACCCCAAAACACATCTTGGTGATTTCACACACACCCTTTACTTACTTATTTACTTACTTACTTACTTACTTACTTACTTACTTACTGTATTTCCACGCTGCCTTTCAGCCAAAGTAAAGGTAAAGGGACCCCTGACCATTAGGTCCAGTCGTGGCCGACTCTGGGGTTGCGGCGCTCATCTCGCTTTATTGGCCGAGGGAGCCGGCATACAGCTTCCGGGTCATGTGGCCAGCATGACTAAGCCGCTTCTGGCGAACCAGAGCACCACACGGAAACGCCATTTACCTTCCCCGAACCAGAGCACCGCACGGAAACGCCGTTTACGGTACCTATTTATCTACAGTGGTACCTCGGGTTACATACGCTTCAGGTTACAGACGCTTCAGGTTACATACTCCACTAACCCAGAAATAGTACCTCGGGTTAAGAACTTTGCTTCAGGATGAGAACAGAATTCATGCTCCGGCGGCGCAGCAGCAGCAGGAGGCCCCATTAGCTGAAGTGGTGCTTCAGGTTAAGAACATTTTCAGGTTAAGAACGGACCTCCGGAACGAATTAAGTACTTAACCCAAGGTACCACTGTACTTGCACTTTGACATGCTTTCGAACTACTAGGTTGGCAGGAGCAGGGACTGAGCAACGGGAGCTCACTCTGTCGCAGGGATTCGAACCGCTGACCTTCTGATCGGCAAGTCCTAGGCTCTGTGGTTTAACCCACAGCGCCACCCGCATCCCTCAGCCAAGGTATTAACATACAAAAGGGGCTAACATTTTATTCCATTCAGTACTCTGTGCTGATGTGCCATTAGAGCGAGTCTCTATCCCCTTTCAATCATAGGGTTAGACTGAGATGAATAGAGAACTGTTAATAAAAAAAAAATTAGGCTAGACTGGAGAAGCATACCAGAAAGACTGTTTGTAATCTATTCATATACTGGTGATCAATTTGCTCTGATCAAGCAGCAGAAAGGCCTACATGAATGCCAGTTTCCAGGACTCGAGCTAAGAGATGTGTGAGGTTTTGTGTTCCATATGGTGAACCAGAAAACTGCATGTTTCCCTAAGTGATTTTTAGATGCCATCCCATTAAAATAGAACAGGGATGTCCAACAGCCTCCTGACTCCCCCCACCCAGAAGGCTTCCAAAAAAAAAGCTCCATGACTTTGGTAGATCACTGCCAGGTTTTTTTTATAGTGGGAGTAGATTGCAGTCTCTTGGAAGTTGGACATGCCTGATATAGAGGAATGCAAGGGCAAAGGGCATCTTTTGACTCAGGCACTCGTTAGAATTTTTTTCTGGCCATACTTATTTCATAAACTTTACCATAAATAGTTCAATGGAAAGCATCTAATTGGAAAGACCTAATCTGCTTTCAGTGAGACCTGATAATGTGGCAAAACGAATGTTGTGTATGATCTAAAACCTTAAATACAGATGGTCGCAGAACAATAATCACATCATTTGGGTACCAGCGGATATAGGCATCTGCTTAGCCATCATGAGAACTAGGCTAGATGTCCCTTTGGTCTGATCCAGCAGAGATTTCCTATGTTCTCAATATTATTTTATATACCGTATACAAACCTTGAAGACTCAGGCTGTGTTCCCCTTTCGACCATACACTGCATGGATTGCAGGTTATGTGATTTCCTTTTAAAAATGATTTCCAAAACCTTCATAATGAAGGGCAATACATCAGAGTAAAAATTGTTATATAAGCTTAAAGGCTGCCCTTGACCATGGATTTTATTTCTGAATAACACAGAAAAGTAACGTCACGTGTTTGAGTTTCCTGTCAAACCTTGAGCAACGCTGCAATGCAGAAACCTAATTTAGGAGAGCCACTATTGTTCGTAAAATTGTAGCTTTTGGATTTAGAGCGCCGTGAAATCTCAGCACCTGACAGATTACATAAATATTAATTTAGCTTTTTAATTAGCACATTAAAGGCCTGAATGGGCTGCCTACTGTGCCTGTACAAAGTTTCAGTCACATGGATGCTGGGTGGAATAATTCTGTAATGGGGGCTGCAGACAGTTGATGTTTCAATAGAACCCAGTTTAAGGCAATTAAATAATCCCATTATCTTTAGCTAACTCTTATTTTGTTAGTTCCGTTTATCCTCCATGGTAAAAGCCAAGCGGGACAAGATAGAAGAATGTAACAGTTTACATGGGGTGAAGAAAATGAATAGGAAGAAGTTTTTCTTCCTCTCTCATGACACTAGAACTCTGGACCATCCTATGTAGCTGAATGTTAGACGACTCGGAACCAACAACATCCATTGCTTCTTAGTGTGGTGCTATAGTTCATAGTTCTTCATGTCAAAGTCCTCTGGGCAGCTAATACAGAATTCAAACAATTAAAATAATGAAATATTAGAGAAAATGATGGTGATGATGATAACAGTAGCATTTCAAACAGTAGCATTTCAGTCCAGGGTTGTAAAGACTGCAGAGAGAATAACTGGGTGCACTCTTCCCACCTTAGATCAAATCTATGCTGTCAGGTGCCATAAGAAAGCTGCAGAGATAGCGCAGGATAGTACGCACCCCGGAAATGATCTCTTTCAGCTTCTGCCTTCTGGAAGAAGGTACAGGGTTATAAAGGCCAGGACTAGCCGCCTGAGAAACAGTTTCTATGCAAATGCAATTCTGGTTCTAAACACAGCATAAGGAGTCTCTATAGTATATTGTATTTTAAAATGGGGTTTCAGAGTTTTTAGGGGGTTTTGAATGTTTTATGTAGTTTTTTCAATTTCATTGTTCAATTTCAATTTCATGGGACAATGACAATAAAGATATCGTATATTTCAAACATTACAAATGAATCAGTTCAGTTTGTTGCCTACAAACTGAGACAAGCAGCATAACAGTGTTTAAAACACAGCAGAAACAAATTGTACCAAGGTCTGGGAGATTTTTTAAAAAGTATTATCTGGTGCCAAAGGTATCTTAATGTAGGCATCATGTAAGCCTCATTGAGGATCAGGTGGGCACTGACTGTTGAATGCTTCCAATGGTAATTAAAAGCATAAAGAGCAGACAGGTAACCACCCCGTGGCTGCAGGAAACAATGGGAATCTTGATTTCTTCAAACATGGAAATGAGGCATGTCCTTCTTCACTGTCTGATGAAGGAAATCCTTTCATTTTCCTAGTTCAGATACTGCGGTATTCCCATTTTCCCTGTTTTGCCCTGGTTATACCTCTTCTGAGAGTCTGCTATATGGAGATCCCGTACCATACCTTGGTATGATGCATTTCACACCTGTCAAGGACATTCATACCTGCACACATATGCAATGCCACATGCCTCCATATCTGAAGATGAATCTGATATATTTGTCCACATATAGTGTAAATTTGGTCCTTTTCTGGTTCACTGTTATACCGTGCTCAGATATTAAATACGCTACACATGGACACCAATGTGTATTATCACATATCTCCATATGCATAAATTAATAGTGTCATTTTTGATTATGGATTTATTGGGGGAAGCCACACCACCAACAACAACCACCACCTATGACCTTATCTGCACTGGAGAGCCAGTGTGGTGTAGTGGTTAAGAGTGGTAGTCTCGTGATCTGGGGAACCGGGTTCGTGTCTCCGCTCCTCCACATGCAGCTGCTGGGTGACCTTGGGCCAGTCACACTTCTCTGAAGTCTCTCAGCCCCACTCACCTCACAGAGTGTTTGTTGTGGGGGAGGAAGGGAAAGGAGAATGTTAACCGCTTTGAGACTCCTTAAAGGGAGTGAAAGGCGGGATATCAAATCCAAACTCTTCTTCTTTTGTATGGAAGTAAAAGCACGTCAAAGTGCAAGTAGATAAATAGGTACCGCTCTGGCGGGAAGGTAAACGGCGTTTCCATGCGCTGCTCTGGTTCGCCAGAAGCAGCTTAGTCATGCTGGCCACATGACCCGGAAGCTGTACGCCGGCTCCCTCGGCCAATAAAGCGAGATGAGCGCCGCAACCCCAGAGTCGGCCATGACTGGACCTAATGGTCAGGGGTCCCTTTACCTTTACCTTAGTATACTTTAAGCTTCAGAACTGTTTTGTCCTGCTTGGAATTCTGAAAATTGTTCTGTAGTGATACCTGGCTGTAGTGATACCTTGCTTGGCATAAATCCATTTCAATGTCTTCTTAAGGCACAGTGGTGTGCCACCTTTTGGATATACCCTGTAAGTGCAAGCCATGGTTCAAGGTTTTATTTTCAGCATAAAACATAAGAGAAGAATACACAATAGGAATAATTCTTTGCCCATTGGCAGAAATACAAGAATGAGTTAGTGGTACATTTGCACTATTTACCGTATTTTTCGCTCTATAAGACGCACCAGACCACAAGATGAACCTAGTTTTTGGAGGAGGAAAACAAGAAAAAAAATATTCTGAATGTCAGAAGCCAGAACAGCAAGAGGGATCGCTGCGCAGCAAAAGCGGCAATCCCTCTTGCTGTTCTGGCTTCTGGGATAGCTGCGCAGCCTGCATTCACTCCATAAGACGCACACACATTTCCCCTTACTTTTTAGGAGGGAAAAAGTGAGTCTTATAGAGCAAAAATACGGTAATTAAAAGGCTAATTTAATTTCAATTAAATTTAAAATAATGATTTATAATTAATTGATCCCAGGTTTATATGTAGCAGGCTGAGATTCCTTGGCCCTGCCATCATCAACCACCTCTCATCCTTACAATATGAAGCAGTAGCCTTCCAGGGAGGCTGATACAAGCTTGCTAAGATGCTGGAATAATATAATGCATCACATTGTGCTAGCCTAGTTGATGGTGCACTTAAGCATTCATGTCCTTCGTGTAGCAACGTGTAGCTAAGAAATATGCTGTTAGGAAATTAATTTGATTTGGAACATGCATGCATTAAACAGGTGTGTGCCCCTGTTGCAAAGACCCTGTAGCACTTTTTAAAAATCAGACCTATACCCCATCTTTCCTCCATGGAGCACATGACAGCACGCAGAATTCTCTCCTGCCCCCAACCCATTTGTTCCTCACAACAGCCCTGCAAGGCAGGTTAGACTGAGAGAAAGAGAGAGACTTCCTTATGGTGGAAATTTGAACCTGGATCTCCCCAGTCTTAGTGTAATATTCTAATCAGCATACCCCATTCTCAGTTGTAACAAGATACTTACAATGATAGAACTATGGACGGGATCTAGAAAACACACAAACTGTGAACTACGCCATTATCAGCCTGCTTAAAGCCACTTTCTAACCACAGCCAACATCTGAACATATTTAATGAAGCCATGTGCTTTTAAAAAAACCCCCCAAAAACCCCACAACTGTCAAATTCACAAATACCTGAATTTACATGGACTTCAACAGAACCAAAGTACAGTATTTGGAAGCAAAACACCGATCAGAATGATTTACCGGTAAGTGCTTTGTGGCAAGTAAAAGTAAAGGTAAAGGTAAATGACCCCTGACAGTTAAGTCCAGTTGTGAATGACTCTGGGGTTGCGGCTCTCATCTCGCTTTACTGGCCGAGGGAGCCGACGTTTGTCCGCAGACAGTTTTTCCGGGTCATGTGGACAGCATGACTAAGCCGCTTCTGGCGAAACCAGAGCAGCGCACGGAAACACCGTTTAGCAGTGTAGTAATTGTCTCATCAACCCTGTCTAAATACACCAGCTACATTTCAGCCACATTTTAAGAATAAAAATGATGAAGTGTGCACACTGGATGAGGGTTTTTTTGTGTGTGGGGGGGGTGGCTTTTGCAGTTATAGATTTCCTGAGTTATATGCAATAACATACAATAGATAGGTGATGATAGATAGATAGATAGATAGATAGATAGATAGATAGATGATAGATAGATAGATGATAGACAGACAGATAAATAGATGGTAGATAGATAGATAGATAGAAACTAGATAGAGATAGAGATAGATAGATAGATAGATAGATAGATAGATAGATGATAGATAGATAGATAGATAGATAATCTATATCTGTACTGATATCTCCCAAATGAAACCTTGCACAACTTCTTTGCAAAGTTGCTAACTTAATTGGAGAGCCATGTCTGTTTCTGGAATTTTCAGCTCACCCAATCAGACAAAGGGCTGTTTAAAAGGGGGGGGGGGAGGCATTCTCAAATTACACTGAGGGTTCCATCTGTTATCTTAAACCTTTGTTCTCAAGTGACACAGAGAGGAGATGGTGCAAAACACACTTTGCTAAAGGTTTTATTTGAGACTGCATTTTCCAGGTTGTTTGTATGCCATCCAGGATTATATATGCCAGCCCAACAGAAGAAAGTGTTATTCTGTGTTGCTGGCGTGCTAAGTTTTGCTTGTGCTCTCAGTATTGCAGCAGCCATCGGAACTCAGCTGTGGCTCAGAGGAAGAATACTCTGCAAAACTGGAGCGCTACTTGTCAATGCTACCGGCCAAGAATTAGAGAAGTTTATTGGTGAAATTCAGTATGGACTTTTCTATGGGGAGAGGGTTAGACAATGCGGGCTCGGAGGGAGACCTTTTCGGTTTTCATGTAAGTAACAATGACATCTGAATTATTTAATGCTTTAGTGCATGCTATCGTGGTCCGACAGCTACGTACATGAGCATTCTCCTGTTTCTTCCAAAAGATGCGCTAGTGGGAGATGTGAAATTATGTCACCATAATATACATCCTGTGCTTCTTCTATCAACATGTATTTACTGTTATAATAGCTTGCTAGTTGAAGGAGCAGTCAGATCCTGTGCCTGTCTTCTTGGGAGTAAGGCCCACAGAGTTCTGTAGGATTTCCTTGCATGGCATCGCAGCCTTAATTTTTCAAACTCTTTTCCAATACTGTGCTTTGGTGTCTCTTTTAATTATTGTTGTTATGTTATTAATTCTTATTGAATTGTTGTCATTTTAATATTGTCATTTTAATATTAATGAAATGAGTGGGAAAGAAAGAGAACTATTGTAAATACTTGTTTGAGTTCTGGATATGCAGACTGTGAGAAATCAGCAGTCAAATTCCTCTGCATGTTTACTCAAAAGTAAGTCAATTGAGTCTACTGGGACTTCTTCATCAGCTAAAAATCTAAATGCCAGAGTCCAATCTTATACAGGTGTACTCAGAAGCAAGTCCAGTCGAGATCCAATGAGCTTACTTCTAAGTAAACATGCATAGGAATACAGCCTCACTTGCTCGACTAATCATTATTATCCAGGATTGGCAACTGCAGAGTTGCATAGGATGAGAGTTTTGCAGTTCATCGGTTTACCTTCCAGGAGTAAATAATGTTAAAATGGTCAGTCATGCACTTGATTTATGCATAGCACCATATTAAAAAGAAATAATGGTTATCTGGAGAAGAGTTCATAATATGCCACCTAACATTAATTTTCTTACCAGAAACAATTTGCAAGTAATCTGCAGAGAGACATTGTGGCTTGTGAGTCATTTCTGGTGCACGTCCTGAACTGCAGACATGAAAATGATTGACTGTGCAGAGGAAGTAGACCAAATTCATTTTGGATATTATTGAGAATTGCTTCATCTAATTGCATTCTATAGTAGGCTTTAGCAGTTCTTGAGACCTCTCTGAAAATCCTGCTTATCATTGCTTCCCGCTCCTGTCACCCTGTAGGAATTCTCAGAATGACTTGCTAAAGAATGTAGGAAGCACTAACCAAACTTTGTTTATTAAGATGGTGGAGCTGGAAGAATGCTTAAGACATAGTCCATTCCCACGAGTTAGTGCACATAGTATTATGAGAACAGTCTGTATGGAGGCTTGGACTCTTCATGTACCCTCTTCTTCTGGCATGATTGCAAGTTGCTCAGAAGCTTTCGCTTCCATTCCAAAGTAATCATATGTTGGCACATCGTCTGAACCCTATATTGTGCCTAATCTTAATAGTTAATGGTAAGAAGTTGGCATCATAAAACATAGCTTGAAGTTGGCTTGATTCCACTAACCACAGTTAAGTTAGAACACAGTTTATCAGGCGCAGGTAATGCAGTTTCGGAATAAAAGCTTCTGAATTCCTCCTAACACCTAAGTCACAGGGGGGAAATCAACCCACAATCTAAACCAGGGGTCCCCAAACTAAGGCCCCTTGGGCCAGATAAGGCCCAAGGGACTCGTTTATCCAGCTCACAGCGACCCCCGCTGCCCACTCTTACTGACGCTGCATGGCTGCCTACTTCCGGGTCGGAGGAGCACCGGAAATAGCTTGTGCGCATGCGCAAGCGTTATTTGCGCATGCACAAGCATTATTTCCGGTGCACATCCGGGTCAGAGGAGTAAGTGCATATGCACACAAGCTATTTCCGGTGCTCCTTCGACCTGGAAGTGCACCAGAAATAGCGTGTGTGCACACATATGGGCACGCACTCCCCTGCCCTCCGGCCCACCTCGTGATTGGCGCTGGAGACACCGCCCGGAGGCGCAATAAGTTTGCTGACCCCTGATCTAAACAGATGGCATTCAAGAGCTTGAACACTGTGGAAGCTATTCTTCATTGAAAATGTATTGTTGGAACATATCCTTATTCCCACCCCCACCCCCAAATGCTATGAAATATCCATCCCATGTGAGGGTTTTGCAAAGGGAGGTAAGTGGACCTGGTGCAGTTGGCATGCCGTAGCTGTCCTCCCCTGTCCTGCATGTCCCCACTTCAAGCATGTTCCCACCTGGGAACACGTGTGATGAATGCCAAGTGAAAAACCATGAGGAAGCTGGGTTGCACCAGTCTACTTCCTGGCACACCACGAAAATAATGTGACTAGACCTCCCCAGGCAATTGTTTGCAGCCTTGTTTAGATAACAATCAAAGCAAAAAGGAGGGAGGGTATGGGGTCATTCCCACTGGTCCACTCAAACACTCTACACATTGATCAGTTTACCTGCACGGAGAGCAGATACATTCAAGTTCCACACATAAAGATGACTTGATCAACACACAGAAATCAGTGGCGAGTCAGAAGCACGACTCAGTTCTGCCCACTCACCCCGTATCGATTGTACAGTACTTGTGTCATCTGCCTTTTATGATGGAAAAAGGAGTTTGCAATTATCTATTTGGCACCAGAGCAGAGCTCTGTGATTAATCCGGGGACAGAGAAAAATAATGGCAGTCTGAAATAGCAGTCATATTTACTTTGAATGAACTTTTCTCTTTTTTTACTGGGTGAACATACACCTGGATGGAATTTATTAATGTTATATAATGTCCAGTAGCTTAAAGGCAGCTGCTTCCAATACAAGATTCAGTCTACTGTGTAATTACTAGGAAACATTGGCTGTTGTTCACTGCCTTCACTGCAATCCTCAAGGAAACTCTCTCTCTAAATGGCTATAAATGTCTTCGGAAATGTTACCATTTACAGTAGATGTGTTTGCATTTTAATGCATTGAAGCACAGCGTGGCAAGGCTAAGAAGAAAGGATTAAATCATCTGCCTTGTTTTAGTCCTGTGTTTGCACCCATTAAATGCTCTCCCTGTTGGCCGCTATATCTCTTTTAATTGTAAAATGAATTTGCTCTGCCTGTAAAACCCATTCAGGCTCAGGAAAGCCTTCTGCTTCATTTACTCTGGCTCTTGTCTGTTTCTGGGTCAGCGGTTCATTTTCTAAAGGCCACTGGCATGTAGATTCAATGCTTATAATGAAGGTCTGTCTTCTCTTCCAGGGCAACATTGCTGCTGCATTAATTTTATCTGGTAGTCACCTATAAAAGTTTAATGATATGTAAAAAGTTCTGAATGTCGCTATAGAGGGAAACAGCCTGGACAACCCAGTGTTGTGTGTGGCATGGCAATAAGCATGACAAAAGCTGCTTCTGATACACAGTGGTACCTCGGGTTAAGAACTTAATTTTTTCTGGAGGTCCGTTCTTAACCTGAAACTGTTCTTAACCTGAGGTACCACTTTAGCTAATGGGGCCTCCTGCTGCCGCCGCGCCAGCACCGCATGATTTCTGTTCTCATCCTGAAGCAAAGTTCTTAACCCGAGGTACTATTTCTGGGTTAGTGGACTCTGTAACCTGAAGCGTCTGTAACCTGAAGCGTCTGTAACTCGAGGTACCACTGTATATAAAACCAAATCTGTGCTGGAAAGAAACAAACTCAATCTTGCATCAAGAGAAAATGAAATTTGCAATCTGTGTAAGCGGTTCACATTTTTGCACAATGTGCCCTTGCACGTGCTTACTCAAAAGTGAGCACCATTATGTTTTATGATGCTTACTTCCTAGTAGGTGTGTTTAGGACTGCAACCTTACCGTGCAATCCTATGCATGTCTACTCAGAAATAAGCCACGTTGCGATCACGTGCTAGTGACGAACAGGGGAAACAAGCTATGTAAGGCAGTGGTGTCCTTTCTCAAGTTGTTTGTTTGTCGGCAGAATTTACAACCCACCTCTCATCGTACATGAGTAATAATAATAATAATAATAATATATTTATATCCCGCCCATCTGGCTGGGTTTCCTAAGCCACTCTCTGCAGCTTCCAGCAAAATATTAAAATACAATAATTCATCAAATATTAAAAGCTTCCCTAAACAGGGCTGCCTTCAGATGTCTTCTAAAAGTCAGATAGTTGTTTATTTCTTTGACATCTGGTGGGAGGGCATTCCACAGGGTGGGCGCCACTACCGAGAAGGCCCTCTGCATATAGGCCCTATAACTTCGCTTCTTGCAGTGAGGGAACCGCCAGAAGGCCCTTGGCACTGAAGCTCAGTGTCCAGGCAGAATGATAGGGGTGGAGACGCTCCTTCAAGTATACTGGGCCAAGGCTGTTTAGGGCTTTAAAGGTCAGCAGCAACACTTTGAATTGTGCCCAGAAAGGTACTGGAAGCCAATGAACTTGCAGCAGGACACAACAATGCAAAATACAATGCACAGTAAAAACAACAATACATTAAGGGTCATATCCAGTACTGGATGAAGGGAGTCGTGCCCATGCAACATTTCCCCATCCTCTCCTCTCCCCATGCAATGCCAAAATCAGCTTTGGAGGGTCCTTCACTTTTGAAGGTGTATGTGGGGCTGCAGCAGGGAGCAGCGAGGAGGGCAAAGTTCCATCGCTCACGTCTGTTGCACTAGTGGAACAGCAGGGTTGGATATTGTTATGTAGTGTAGTTTCACCCTGGGCCAACAGGGGGATACTGTATATAGTTTTCACTCAGGTCTGTAGATAGTTTTCACTCAGGTCCGCGGCAGTTATTTTAGGCGGGAACTCTGGGCTGTTGTGGTTACAATGTTGACAGCCGGCTGCCTATAAATACAGGCCGGCTGAGCTGTTCGCAGTTAGTTCTATTCCAGCTTACCATAATAAAGAGCTACTTGAAGAAATCGCTGTGCCGGCTGCTATGTCAACCCACCACCTAACACTGGCGACGAGGATGGGATAGATGGACATCAGAGCACAGCCAGATGCGGCCAGCCTCTGAACTGAGCTGAATCACTGAGCTGAATCACAGAGCGAAATCACTGAGCGAAATCACTGGGCAGAACCAATTCAGAGCTGACTGTTCTGGCTAGAGCACTGTGTTCCATCCATCGCCCTTCACGCCGGCATCGGAATCATGGCTTCACTTGTGCCTCTACCGCCGTTTGCGCCAGCCTCTGAATCATGGGACTCCTACCTCGCTCGGTTCGACTGCTACCTCCAAGCCAACGAGCTGACAGAAGTATCACAGGAGCGGAAGCGGGGCCTATTCCTCAGCCTCTGTGGGCCTGAGGTGTTTGAGACGGCCCGAGCGTTGGTTGCGCCTGAAGCAGTCCAGGCAACACCATGGGACACGATCCAAGAGAAGCTCCGCAACCACTACGCACCAAAGCCGTCCAAGATTGCTGCCCACCATGCGTTCTACCACCGGAACCAGGCAGAGGGGGAGTCAATCAACAACTACACCACCGCCCTGCGACAGGCTGCAATGCACTGTGAGTTCCGAGACTTAGACGATGCCCTGATGGATCGAATCGTCTGCGGGGTCCGGGACATCCATCTGCAACGGCGCCTCCTAGCCAAGCCAGACCTCACGCTACAGAAAGCCATTGAGGAGGCTGTGGCCTCAGAAGCTGCTGAACGCTCCGCCCAGGAGATCCGCAAGTCCAGCAGCCCGCGTCTTGCTAGGGAGCCAGTTCCGGTGCATCATGAAAAGGCCAGCAGTGAGGAGGCATCCTCCAGTGAAGACGATGACGTGCACCAGACAAAGCGGGAGCGCAGGAAGTTCCAACAGAAGTCCAAGGGCCAACCGGAATGTGCTGGCTGCGGAGGCAACCATTCCCGTGCCAAGTGTCGATTCAGAGACGCCATCTGTAGGAAGTGTTCCAGAAGGGGCCACATCGCTAAGGTCTGCCGATCGGCTCCGTCTGACACCCCCCCTTCATCGATTCGCAAGTCCAAGTCTTCACTCCAGTCTGCCAAGGAAAGTTGTTTCGCTCTCACCAACTGCCGCTGCCCGTCTGGAACCACGATTGGCCAAACCGACTCGCCTACGCGACGCAAGCTGAACGTCACGGTGCTCATTGAAGGAGCTCCATGTGACATGGAGATCGACACCGGGTCTGCCCTGTCAATCGTGTCATGGAGCACCATCAAAAGACTGGTACCCAGAGTGTCCAAAAGGCAACTCGACTCTCACCGCGTACACCTGAGAGACTACCAGGGAAACGACATTCCCGTGGTAGGCGTTGGCCGGTTCCGGATCGCCTTCAAGGATTTTTCGGGCCTGCTCCGGTTGGTGGTGGTCGAAGGTCAGCGGCCAAGCCTCCTAGGGCTAGACTGGTTTGATGCCCTCGGCCTGGAAGTCACCGGCATCAACTGCATCTCTAACGCAGAGACTGAGGGTCTGGTCAAAGACTTTGCCGAGGTTTTTGACGGCACCTTGGGCCAATATACAGGTACGCCCATCTCCTTTAGCCTTGATCCACAAGTCGCCCCCATCAAGCTAAAGCCACGCCGGGTTCCCTTTGCTCTCAAGGCTAAGGTGGATGAACAACTGGACAAACTGATCGCCCAAGGAGTTTTGGAGCCGGTTGACCACGCAAAGTGGGAAACCCCCATCGTCACGCCTGTCAAGCCAGATGGGTCGGTGAGAATCTGCGCTGACTACAAGTGCACGATCAACAAGGCACTTCAGCAGCACGCTTATCCGGTTCCTGTTGTCCAACACCTGCTGCATTCCCTGGGTGAGGGTAAGGTCTTCGCTAAGCTGGACCTTGCCCAAGCCTATCAACAACTGCCAGTCGATGATGCCACTGCTGAAGCCCAGACGATCGTCACCCACCGGGGGGCTTTCCGTTGCCGCCGGTTGCAGTTCGGGGTGAGTGTGGCTCCTGGCATCTTCCAAAGCCTTATGGAGCGTCTCCTGCAAGGGCTTCCGGGCGTGGTACCATATTTTGATGACGTCTTGGTGTCTGCAGACTCACACCAGCAGCTGTTCGAGCGCCTCCGTGCCGTGCTGACCAGGTTCCAGGAGGCCGGGCTCAAGGTAAAGAGGGAGAAGTGCCAGATCGCCGTTCCACAGGTAGAGTTCCTGGGCTATCTTATCGATGCCTCCGGTCTTCATCCAACCACATCCAAGATCCGCGCTATCCAGCAGGCCCCCACCCCAAAGAACAAAACGGAGTTGCAGGCATTCCTGGGGCTGCTGAACTTTTATAACATGTTCCTGCCCCACAAAGCCACAGTGGCTGAGCCTCTTCACCGACTCCTTAGCACTAAGACGCCTTGGGCCTGGGGTCATCGGGAGACGGCGGCCTTCAACGCGGTCAAGGCTCTCCTTTCTTCAGACAGTGTGCTGGTACAGTACAGTGAATCCAGGCCGCTGGTCCTTGCCTGCGACGCCTCACCTTTTGGCATCGGTGCTGTCCTTAGTCACCGTTTTCCAGATGGAAGAGAAGCACCGCTCGCCTACTTTTCCAGGACACTATCTCCGACGGAACGGAATTACAGCCAGCTCGACAAGGAGGCATTGGCACTTGTGGCTGGAGTGAAGAGGTTCCATGAATACCTCTATGGCAGGACTTTTGACCTCATCACTGACCACAAGCCACTCCTGGGCCTCCTCGCCGGTGATCGTCCAACTCCACCGGTCCTCTCACCACGCATGCTGCGATGGACTGTTTTCCTGGCTGCCTACCACTACCGGCTCATCCATCGCCCGGGGAAATCGATGGGCCATGCCGACGCCCTCAGCCGTTGCCCTCTTCCAGCATTTGTGGAAGACCCGGCTCCAGCTTCATCGCTCCTTCTGATTGAGGATCTTCCGGCAGCGCCTGTATCGGCTGCCACTGTGGCCTCCGCATCTGCCCAGGATCGCACCATCAGCCGGGTGCTCAACTGAGTGTGGAGGGGGTGGCCACAAGGGCCTTTTGCATCGGAGTTCCAGCCCTTCGCAACCAGACAACATGAACTCTCAGCTCATCGTGGCTGCCTGCTGTGGGGAGACCGCGTCGTGATTCCCCAGGGACTCCGTCAGCGCGTCCTGGAGGCTCTGCACGTTGGCCACCCGGGAATTGTCAAAATGAAGGCGTTGGCTCGGTGTTACGTCTGGTGGCCTAATATGGACGATGCCATCACTGCCTGGGTGTCCGCCTGTCAAGCGTGCCAGGAGTCGAGGCCTGCACCACCGGCAGCTAAGGGACACACCTGGGAGACGCCAAAGACACCCTGGTTGAGGGTGCACATCGATCTGGCTGGCCCCTTTCACAGCCGGACCTTTATGGTAGTGGTGGACGCCTATTCCAAATGGCTGGAGGTCGCCCTGATGCCCTCCACCACTACCGAAGCTGTCATCCGGGTGCTGCGAGGCCTGTTTGCAACGCATGGGTGTCCTGATGTCCTTGTCTCTGACAACGGACCGCAGTTCACGTCAGGCACGTTTGAGCGGTATCTTTTGGGACTGGGCATCCGCCATGCCCTAACGGCACCTTTTCATCCATCCAGCAACGGGCAAGCGGAAAGAATGGTGCGCTCGACAAAAGAGGCACTGGCGCGCCTGGACCGGGGAGACTGGCATGAGCGGGTCGCCGAATACTTGTTCGTGCAACACATCACCCCTCATGCGGCCACAGGGAGGAGTCCTGCTGAACTGCTTATGGGCCGCCGCCTCAGGTCACCGCTCGACCGGCTACACCCAGACTTTGCCGTGGCTGAACCCCCAGGCTGTGCCAACGCACCACGGTCATTTGTCCCAGGAAACCAGGTCTTTGCCCGGAACTATGTGGGGGACATCCCTTGGGTGCCAGCCACAGTAGTGGGAGTCACTGGACCTCGCTCGTACCAGGTGGCACTCGAAGACGGACGCTTGTGGCGACGGCACATAGACCAGCTTAGGCGCAGGGTTGGGGACTTGGACACTACCGAGGTGCCCCCAACTGCGCTTGCGGCTCCAGAAGAGACACGTACAGATGGTGAGGCCCCACCTACACCTCCCTCACAAACTGCCAGCGTGGAGCCGAACCAAGCCGTTTCAGAACAGACTCAGACCACTCCACTTGCGGAGGCTCCACCCACAGCAGCGGATCCAGGGGAGTTGGTTCCAACGCCACCTAGGGTCGCACCACAGCCTCAGCGAGAACTGTGTGGCCCTCCGGACTTGGCTACCAGTCCCCGGTGGTCTGGCAGAGTTTCCAAGCGCCCAACTTATTTAAAGGACTATGTTGTTGGACAGGTATCACTGTTGGTCTAAGTATGGGAAATGTAACCGATATGCTTTTGTGCTTAATTGAACCATTACGCGTAGTGCTGTATATAAGGAAACCATTACGATTGTAACTAACGCCTTATCTCGGTGGGGAGGGGTGTTATGTAGTGTAGTTTCACCCTGGGCCAACAGGGGGATACAGTATATAGTTTTCACTCAGGTCTGTAGATAGTTTTCACTCAGGTCCGCGGCAGTTATTTTAGGTGGGAACTCTGGGCTGTTGTGGTTACAATGTTGACAGCCGGCTGCCTATAAATACAGGCCGGCTGAGCTGTTCGCAGTTAGTTCTATTCCAGCTTACCATAATAAAGAGCTACTTGAAGAAATCGCTGTGCCGGCTGCTATGTCAACCCACCACCTAACAGATATAATCCTATATTTTAAATTACAACTATCTCCAACTCTAAAGTATATCAGACAAGTACATAGCCAAATATTTATCACGTACATAATGGCCCTTTCAGAATTTTATTTATTTGTTTGTTTTAATCTAATTCGTCTCGGCCTGGTGGAAAAGGAAAGCTTTTAGCTGGGGCCAAAAAATTATCAAAGTTGTTCCCAGCCAAACCTCAGAGGGGAGGGTGTTCCATGACCAATGAGGTGTTATTGCTTAGAAGTCCCACTGACAAGCTACAGATCTCATAATCTACTGCAGCTGACCTATAGGATTATACCTGAGATGCCCCTTCAAATACCTGGGTCTAAGCCATTTAAGCCTTTATACTAACACTTTGAACTTGGCCCAGTGACATTTTTTTTTACAATCTTATTTTTATGAACTTTGCTGTCATCGTCATCAACATTTCTTATTTTACAAATATTAAAACCTACAAAACAAAAACTTTTCTACTGTCTGCTAGAACCAACACCTGTCACAAAGAATTAAAAAACAACACAACCTGAGAGTCTCTTTTTGAATTTTTTTTTCTTATGTTTGTAATTAATGTACAGTACATAGTCTTTCCATTTCCTATTGGCTAATTGCAACCACTGAGCAAGAAGGAAGCAATGGTCATATTACAAATAATCAACGAATTGGATTGGACTGAATCAAGCAATGTTGGATGGCTCTGATATGCCGACTGCATTGCCTGCCACAAACCCACTTGCTAGCAATTTACATTTTACATGGTAGATAAAATTTATTTGAAGTGCCTACAGAGCTTTTTCTCAGCATGTTCTAACCACAGCAAGGCAGTTCAAAGGAGTATTAGCACTGGCTTAATCATACCCCCATGGAGTGGGAGCATTTACTCTGCATTCAGTGATTCGTTTTGAAATATCTGCTGTCACTAAACTGTGTAGAAATATTTGAAAATCGCCCTGTGGTAGCAAGCCTAGTTCGCAATCCACTCTGAATACCTTAAACATTCATGTATATACGGTAATAGGTTACCATACTTAATGGGGCTGTGCCAAAACAGAGACACACTTTGGGGGCAGAGAAGTATAAACCACCACCATACAAATGATTCCTATGAAACATGCCCCACCTTTAGCTTCCTAGACAGGGCACATTTCCTTCATTTTGATCAGGTGTGTGTCAGCTGACCCTGGAAGGCCAATCCTTGGCCATCCAAGCCCTTCTTCTTTGCCTTAGTCAAACTTGCTTGTTGCACTCTGCCTGTTACCACGCTATTCCTATTCCTAAACCCAGGCAAGAATTTCTTGCTCTTGACCCAATATTGAAACTGGATGTTTTATGAGCCCTTATTTAACTACCCTGCCTTCCAGAATATCACCGTAAACCTAACTTGCAAGGATCATTCTGATACTTTTGCTTCTCAGAAAATTCTTATGTATTGGGCCATAAATGTAGACGTTGGGTCCTGCTATTATTTCTTTTTTAAGTGTTTTTGAACAGTTCTTCTCACCTTATCAGTTTCTTCCATCTCCCAATGATAAGCATGTTTCATGGCTTCAGGGTCCTGTTTTTCAGGGATGACAACTTTGCCTGATTTCTGCAGTAATTCCATTCTCTGTCTTTTGTTTGTTTGTGTGTGTGTGTGTGTTTGTTTGTTTTTTTAGTTTTTCCAGATTTGTTCAAAGTTATCCCTGCAAGTATCCATGTGAGTGTTATCCTCTTCTCTTTGGCGCTGTTAGTGTTTGCCCTGATTGAGACTGGGTTCTTCATGTACAATGCATTCGGCAAACCCTATGAAACACTGCATGGTCCGCTAGGGCTGTACCTGTGGAGCTTCATCTCATGTAAGTGTTCCAAATGTAATGCCGTGGTTATGTTTGTCAGAGCCTGGGATGGAAGAGTGGTTAAGCAAAGTATCCCTTACATTTTGTGGGCTCTTGTGAGCCAGTTTTGACTGATGGGCAGGACAATCCACCTGTCAATCATCTGGCATCACAACACCAGATGATTGGCACCTGTCCAAGTCCCTTCCACAGTGCTTCCCAAGTGCCCAACCACCAGCTGGCTGCTGGGTAATTGGGAACCATAGTGCAAGGGGATTTGCCAGCATATTCTCAGCAGAGAGTTGTCAAAGCTACTCTCTGCAGGGATCATCTGTTCAGTTGCATTGCCCATGACAAAGCCAGTTGTGCAGCTGATTCAGCCATGTCTCTATGTACCTCACATTTGATATCACCTATGATGTCAGGTGTGGGGCAGGTGGGTGTGGTTTGGTAGAACATCCTCATGGGTCAAATTGGGACACGTGCTGGGTTTAAACTGGCCCATGGTCTGGAGGTCCCTGCCCCTGCCTTGCATTTTGCCTGTTTTCACCTCTTAACACTGAAATATAAACCCAACTAGGGAAATTTCCTCCCATCATTTTGATGTGATTTCTTTTCATTGCACTCCCATTTGAGGCAATCTAGTTACCTACCACATTAGGTATTAGTGGGTGGCACTGTGGTCTAAACCACAGGACCTTGGGCTTGCCGACCAGAAGGTCGGCAGTTCAAATCCCTGCAACAGGGTGAGCTCCTATTTTTCAGTCCCAGCTCCTGCCCACCTAGCAGGTCAAGTGCAAGTAAATAAATAGGTCCTGCTCCAGCGGGAAGGTAAATGGCATTTCCATGTGCTGCTCTGGTTCACTAGAAGTGGCTTAGTCATGCTGGCCACATGACCCAGAAGCTGTCTGCGGACAAACGCCAGCTCCCTCGGCCTATAGAGTGAGATGAGCACACAACCCCAGAGTCGTCTGTGTCTGGACCTAACGGTCAGGGGTACCTTTACCTTTTTTACCACACTAGTTATTGGAGTAAACTGTGGTGCACCCCACAGAAGAGATATACAAAGTGTGGTGCTGCTTTGTAACTACTGAAATGCAAAGAAAACAGAAATACTGCCTCATTGTGCAAAGGTCCGTTAGAAAACTGACAAAATGCTAATTTTGGATTTTCTTCTTTTTCAGTTTCTTGTGGCTGCCTCATCATGATACTCTTTTCATCAGAAGTGAAAATCCACCACCTCTCAGAGAAAATAGCTAATTATAAAGAAGGGAGCTTTATTTTTAAAACTCACAGTGAGCAATTTGCAAATTCATTCTGGATCATTCTGGTGTGCTCATTGGTACACATTCTGAACATTTTGCTAATACGCCTTGCTGGATTTGAGTTTCCTTTTTCAAAATCGAAAGATTCAGAGACAGCAAATGGAGCAGTCGATCTAATGTACTAGACAGGTTTTGAACCATGTTTAATGAAAATGGTTCATCATGACCTTTCCCCCCAAGACACCAAATGTAAATGGGTTTAAAGGCTGTTTTTTTAAAAAACAAACAAAAACAAATATGTATTTGTATATTGTGAGCCAGAGACATTTACAGAGATATACCAGCAGAAAAAAGGAATTACCGTATTTTTCGCTCTATAACACGCACCCGACCATAACACGCACCTAGTTTTTAGAGGAGGAAAATCCGTAGGCATGCCACCCATAGGCATTCCCTGCATAACACACACAGACATTTCCCCTTACTTTTTAGGAGGAAAAAAGTGCGTGTTATGGTGCAAAAAATACGGTAAATAATATCAATAAGAGTTTTGTGGCTCGCAGTAGGTGATAACTTGTCACTAGGAAGGTATTGAGTTGGTTTAGATGTAATGTCAAACAATGGTTTGTGATAACTGTAGTTTAGATTCCTAATGAAGTTGTGTGTTCCAGATACAGAGATAACTCGTGTGGGATTCCTTTTCTCTCACCTTTCCTGAGAACCCCTGGGTGCTTTCCCAAACAACCTCAAAGGTTGAGCATCATCCCAAACCATGATTTGTTGGTTCGGATGCAATGCCAAGCTGGTTTGCACAAACTGAGATGTGCAAGCCGTCTCTAAACCATGACTTGCAGACCTTGTTATCAGATCCTAGTTTGCCAGCCACTCACAAACAATGGTTTGCCTAATGGCGTTTGTTTAGACATCATGGCAAACCATTGTTTGGCATTATGTCCAAACCATCCCATTGTTTTCTTCCAAGGTCTAGAACCCTAGAGGAATGTAATGTTGCTGAATTAGTGTGATAAAAGCAAAAACTCAAAACTTAGCAGCAGAAGAGGACAGCATGTGCTTTCCTCGCACAATCATGCAAAGAAGATGGTTTCTAGAAGTATTACTCTTAAAAATCTGTGTATCAGGACAAGAATAAGAAGTTGACTTCTCCCCTAGAAAACTGGAATAAGGCCTCCTTCGTGAAAAGGCACTAACTTTAAAAGAAACTGCATTGGCAGCAACCAAGTTAAATTTTAGTCACAGAAAAAGAGTTGTATTCACTGTAGGAACCCTTCTACGAGCTCACCTCATGTTCCACGAATGGAAGCTCCTTCCATTCACAGAGTGGAAAGGTTGGGTGCCAGCCTATATTTTTTACTTATATGGAGTGGATTTAGATGCAAATTCCTGGTTTGCAAACTTTACCAAAGATGCTGCTCAGTGTGTTTAATATCAAGTATTTGAAGAGCTGATTCCAAGCGTAGCACCTAAAATCTAATCTAACATTGCAGTGTTTTTGTTCTCATTTTGTAATGCTTTTATTTTGTTTTTCACTTTTATAAGCTTCAGTTTTAAAAACAGAGGTCTGATCCTCCTGGTGTGCAAAGTGGTACTTCAGACAATAAATACATTCTTCCCCTCGTTCTTCCATAGCACTTTCAAGTGATTGTCAGGGGGGCACATGGCATGAAGAGAAAGAGAAGAAGAAAACTAATCTGTGCGGGAATTTCTTACAACTTACTCCAGCCTTCCGCAGCCTGCTGCTCTGCAGCTGTTTTAAACTACAGCCCCAGCCAACAGGGTCATGATTAGAGTGATAAGAGTTGTAGTCAAAGCATTTAGTAGGCAAAAGGGTGAGAATGACTGGTTTATTCAGTACTTTATCGCTACATTTGGTATTTCTGAGTAACAAAACATTCTGCCCATAACATCATGAGAATGTAAACATAATAGTCTGCTGGATCAAGCTAATGGTACTTCTAGTCTAGCATTCTCTTCTCGCAGTGTCTAGCCAGATACTTCGTCTCTTCTGTTTCTTCTATTTCCTGTGTAATAAACAAAATCTGCCCTTATTCCCTTATGGGGGACACAAGAGCCCTTATAGAGTCCTTTGAGGGTTCTCCATCGGTTGGAGAAAATAACAGAGGCCAACCAGAGAATATTGAGAAGCAAAGCAGCTAGTTAGCCTGATCTTTATTGAACTGTTGCAACAGGGTGCTCCCCTCACACACAGGAGAGGGGAGGAGGACCCAGAACCAAGGTGTGCCTGCCCTTATATAGACATTTTAAATTCCCCGCCCTGGAGCTCAAGACCACCCCCTCCATACATTCATCACAGAAGGGGTGTAACCCAAGACCACCCCCCACAAACATCATACCTACATCACAGAAAAGGTGGTCTACAACAGAAATTTGAATGTTGTTTTTTCTGTCTGCCGGGTTATCTGATAATGCCTTATCTGATTGCCTTTCCTGGTAGTCTGGCCATTCCTTTGAGATGGTGATTACCCAAATCCTGAGACAATGGGAAGGTTCCCTCACCCCCTCCCTCCTTGCAGAGAAAACATTTGGTCAGTTTGGGAGTCAAAATGGTTTCAGGGTGCCCTTTCTGTGCTGCTCCAGACATGTGGTCCACATATATATGTACATGCTTGGTTGGTACATTTATTAACATTTATTATATATATAAAACCTTAATTTTTTTATTTCACCTGCAATTGGCACTGCTCCCAGTATGTGTATAGGTAGCAAAATATATGCACAGCCACATATTCCCATATCATAGCATCATTTTTTTCGGACACGTCAAGACAGGAGTCAGGAGCAAGTCGGCAATAACTCAACAAGTGTTGGTGAAGTTAACAGATAGTTCAAAGAAACCAAACGGCTCAGGCCTACTGATCAGAGCAACTCTTCCCAGTAGGTCTTGCCCCAGTGAGGCAGTTGTGAGAACTGCCTTCCCACTAACTGCAGAATTCAAGGGGTGCCTCTGTGGGCATCATTTCTCCCCCTCCCCTGCCAGTAGCACCAGAGGTAGTGAGGAGAAGTTATTGTGGCAGCTTCCGGGTTCTGGCGAGACCTTATGAGAGCCCTGCAAAATGTCGCAAGACCACCACGAGATTTTGCGGAGCCTCTGGACACCTCCGTGAGATCTCATGGGGCTCCTGTGAGATCTTGCCGAAACCTGGAAGCCATAGCCCCACATCCCTGGTAAGTGAGGCTTCATTGGGGGTGGCCAGTGTGCACACAGGGCAGTACCTTACTGTTTTGCCTCAGGCTGCGGAGTGGGATGAGCCAACTTCAGGGGTAGTTCCCTATAGGTAAAGGTAAAGGGACCCCTGACCGTTAGGTCCAGTGGTGGACGACTGTGAGGTTGCGGTACTCATCTCACTCTATAGGCTGAGGGAGCCGGCGTTTGTCGGCAAACAGCTTCCAGGTCATGTGGCCAGCATGACTAAGCCGCTTCTTGCGAACCAGAGCAGCACATGGAAATGCCGTTTACCTTCCTGCCAGAGCGGTACCTATTTATCTATTTGCACTTGACATGTTTTCGAACTGCTAGGTGGGCAGGAGCTGGGACTGAAAAATAGGAGCTCACCCTGTTGCGGGGATTTGAACTGCCGACCTTCTGGTTGGCAAGCCCTAGGCTCTGTGGTTTAGACCACAGCGCCACCCATGTCCCTTAGTTCCCTCTGTAACTTTAGACTGGACTATTGCAATGCACACTATAGTTCCCTATAGAGTGCATTGCAATAGTCCAGTCTAAAGTTACTGAGGCCTGAACCACAGTGGCCAAGCTATCCCTGTCAAGTGCACCAGCCGAAGCAGGAATAAAGCACTCTTGGGCACTCAAAACAGGAGCCAGCCCTGACCGCTTCAGCAGATGCAAGTTGTATTCTGCAAAAGATTATTCCACCACAAAAATCTGAGGTGAAGTTTGAAACAGCAGTCCCATTGAAACTTGTTCAGGCGGAAGATGCTGCATAAATGTAAAATGATAGTACCTATTTGAAACAATTGTTTACTTATTACTGCATAGCTTGCTGTGAGCTCGACAGGGAAAGTGTTGACATTTCCACAGAAACCGAGGGGAAGGCACTAATTCCACACATGACTTTCTAGCTAACTTTCTAGCAGAGACTCATCTAGTAGGCACCCTTGGTTCTGGCCTGCCATGAAGCTACAAATCCAACTTCTGACAGAAAATTGCTCAGAGACAGGAGATTCTGAGGGCCTTCTATGACATCAAATGGTAAGAAAAAGGAGCAAAACAAAAGGGATAAAAAAGGAGAGCAAGTCTAGCAATACAGGAAGTTTGCATAGCTGTTGTATGGAAACCGCTCCAGAGGGACATAGGACAAGCTAATTCATGAGAAAGGGTGTGGAGGAATGTAATCCTTACAGTACATTCAGACCAGGGAAATCTGAGAATCAAAGTTCTGTGAAGGGAATTGAGGTCTCCTAACAACTCTCAGCACTCCTAACTACATTTCCCAGGATTCTTTGGGGGAAGCCATGACTGTTTAAAGTGGTAAGATACTGCTTTAAATGTATAGTGCAAATGAGGCCTGACATAGAATTTATTATTGATAGCTTAAAATACACCTTCCCCCTGTGATTATGATATTATTATTATTATTATTATTATTATTATCATCATCATCATCATCATCATCATTATACATTGCAGTTTTGATGATTAAATAAGAGTTTATGTTCATCAGTACTGGGTTTTTGGTTCATTGGGCTATCTGAGAAACTTAAGCCTATGTACCATAACAAAACAGTGGGCATATTATGTACCAGTCTCAAAAAAAATCACCACTTTGCACTCCTGAAGGAGCATAACAGGCTTCACAGGAAATAGGGAGCAGAGGAACTTAGCTGTCCCCAAGAAGTTAATTTCTTTGTTTAGAGGGTTTCTGGGCCCCTCCAGATGATGTTTTTATTCAGCGTTCATCCTGATTTTCTTACACAAAGATTACATGGTACTTAGACTATGCCTGGTCTTAACTGAGCATTCCTTCTGACTAGGGTTGCCAGTCAGGCGCCTCCCAGACCCTGAGATTTTAGGGCCCAAATCTGAGGCCTAGGAGCTGGTCCTGGTGATGTCATTAAGCACAGAACATTAAGCATTAACCACAGTGCAGCACCTAGAAAGGAAGAACAAAGGACCTTGCAACCTGCGCTTGTTGTGACGTGTTCTTTCAAACAACTGGTGTTAATGATATAATTGCCAGTCAGTAATGTACGCATTTAATTTCCTTCTGACCTCATTGTCTACAGGGCCACCCCTCTCACCAGCACGTATGTCATTAGACAATTTGTTACTTTTTAAGGTGCCACAAGACATTCTTGTTTGTTCAGAACAAAGAAAAGGCATTTAAGAGTTCATAGGAATACATAACATTGACATCAACGTACAAGATCAAATATCTGTCACATAAGACAATGGCAGAAGTCAGGGGGGTACTAGCGCAAAGAAGATTAACCTTCCCAGTCTCTGCTTAACAGAAATTTATTCCCTGAGCCTTGGGTTCAAGACATGGGATGTGATGGGAGTTGTAGTCCACCAAAGTAAAAATTACAAGGACCTTCTGTTCACACCAAGAACTGACCTTTCCAAACTTCTGTTTTACACAGAGACATAATTTATGCTCTAAACTCTGTGCTGAAGACACGGTGGGTGGGAACCAAGAACACTGAGCTATCAGAATCCCCTTTTGTGAATCAATATAGATCTGTCTTCAAACCACATTTTAGTTTGGGAAACTCCTCCATAATTATTAAACACATACCACTGCATTCTTTTCCACATCCAGAGTGATTTGATACCCAATTAAGAACATCTGACAAAGAATCTCTGGTTACTCCACCAACAATAACTATCTTCTGACTGAATATATTATTCTGCTGGGGCTTAGAGTTGGCAGGGGAAGTGATAGCAAAGTTATTTAGGTATGGATTGGATTTGGATTTCCCACTTTATCACTACCCGAAGGAGTCTCAAAGCAGCTAACATTCTCCTTTCCCTTCCTCCCCCACAACAAACACTCTGTGAGGTGAGTGGGGCTGAGAGACTTCAAAGAAGTGTGACTAGCCCAAGGTCACCCAGCAGCTGCATGTGGAGGAGCGGAGACGCGAACCCGGTTCCCCAGATTACAAGTCTACCACTCTTAACCACTACACCACACTGGCTCACATCAGGCAACATCACATCAGGCAACAGTCTCTTCCGCTAAAGTAAAGTCAAGTTCAGAAGAAATTATCTTGACATAGCCAAGATATGTCCAGGTTCATGGCATACTTTATCAGGACCATGGAAAGCTCCCACTGTGCTCTTCTGGCTGTAGCTCTGCCCCAAGTGTGGCTAAAGGAGTGATGTTGCATTAGCAAAGTGCTGAAGCCATCTGGAAAGCTGCGAAGGCCTGACCTGAGATCAGTCCATTAACCAAGCAGAGGAATTCAATGTTGCACGCTTCTGATCATTCTGTCAGCACAAGCATTTCTGCTTTCCAGGCAGAACAATCTCCCCTCTCTTCCCCCTGTGTTCCAGGGATTCTGCTCACCCTCCAGAGCAGATTTGGGGGAGGCACAGGGGGCTCACAGAGAGAGGAGAGGGGGGGAGAGTCCTGCTGTGGAAGAGGGAACCCTTGCTCTGGCTTCTGCTAGTTCACCGGGCTGGCTGAATCCAGGCCACAGTTTACCAAAATGTGGGAACACAGCCAATACGTCTCTTCATAATGAAAGTAAAAGGAGCAGTATTTGTCAGGTGAAGAAGGAGGAGGAGGAGGAGGAGTTTGGACTTGATATCCCGCCTTTCACTCCCCTTACGGAGTCTCAAAGCAGCTAACAATCTCCTTTCCCTTCCTCTCCCACAACAAACACTCTATGAGGTGAGTGAGGCTAAGTTCACCAGATTACGAGACCACCGTTCTTTTTTTTTTAAAAAAAACAACAACTTTTTTTAATTCAAAATTAAAACAAAACATATTATCCAGAAACATATCATTCTTACTTCCCCCCCATTTTTCCTCCCTCCCCCTCCCTCCCCCCACAAAACCCACCCACCCCCCGACTTCCCTCAGTTCCAGTCTTTGATTTCTCTAAAAATGCTGTTTTCTGCATGTTACACAGTTGTATAGATCCTCAAACTATTTAGCTGATTATTATCAATAAAAAGTTTGTGAATGTTTATTCAAAGCCAGCCAAGGAGTCCAGTTCGCTTTGTTGCGTCTTCAAATACTTTGTAAAGGGTTCCCATTCATTTTTAAAGTCACAGTTAAAGAGTCCACCGTTCTTAACCACTACACCACGCTGGCTCTTCCATTTAAATACTTAAATGAAAGCCAGTGGGTAAGTCAGCCTTCTGTGATATATTGGCTCCTAAACAGAGCTGAAAGTAGTCAAACTTTTCAGATGCACAGTTCAAATTAAGATCTCTAAATTGAATTATTATAGATATAAATAAAATTCAGCTCAGTGTTCCATGTTCACCTAGGGTGAGAAAAAGAAGAAAGGATAGCTTTATTCTGACATTCATAATTATGTAACACAAGAACATAAAAATAGCTTGGTGCATCAGGCCAGCGGGCCATCTAGTCCAGCATACTGTTCTCACAGTGACCAACTAGATGAGTAAAATGAGACCTATCCTTCTTTGCATCTGGTCACTCTATACGTAGTTGGGATATTAAATACTCATCTCTGCTTCACCGATGTAAAGTTATAAGGAAAAAATGAAGTTACCGTATGTCACACAAAACTGCTCCATATTTCATGAAAGAGCTTTCCAGAGAACCTCGGTGAATGACAAATTCCCACTTTAAAATTAATTCAAAGAAAGTTATTTTGGGCTCCTTTCACAGTTTGCTCAAATATCGGCCTGCTCTCTTTCACAGTCCAAACCCCTCTCTTTTGCATGTGGCGCTCGACTCCCAAGTCCCAGAAGTGTTCTTTTATCACTCCAGTTCCCACGAAATCTCATTATAGTCCGCAGCAGTTAACAGTTTATGTCATTGCTCACTGCAGCAACTGTTCTTAAATGTGCTGTTCCTGCAGAGAATGCTGTGAGCTATTCTTTCAAGGGCAATTAAAGGCCAATTAATAAATAAAAGCACTTTAGTTTGTTTTGAAGTTGCTTGGTGCTGCTTATGAGGCCAAATGCAAGGATGGGAGCAAGTTCAGGGAAGAATCAGTCAGCAGGAAGGCTTTCCCTCCCTGGTTCTCTTTTGCTGGTGACATAAGAATATAAGAAGAGGCCTGTTCAGTTAGGCCAATGACCCATCTAGTCCAGTGTGCTGTTCTCACAGTGTTGCAAGGATTTTTAAGGTACCAGTGACCAACTCAAATAGAGTCCAAGAATTGACAGACGCAGCAGTGGAGAAAAAGAAAGTGAGGTTTATTGCTGAGCAATAATTGACCCAGTGGAATCCTTTCCAAAAGACTGGGCCCCGGGCGTTGATGCCCAGAGGTTTTTATACCTGAGTACATACATCACAGATCATGACATAATCGGATACAATTGCGAACAGCAGCAAAATAAGCCAACCAGAAGCCTGTGAGGAAGCCCAAAACCAGGACCTGAGCACATCATTCTCCTCACTAATAATAATAATAATAATAATAATAATAATAAAAAATTTTATTTATATCCCGCCCTCCCCAGCCGAAGCCGGGCTCAGGGCGGCTAACAACAATCAAATAATCCAAAATTCTAAAAACATTTCATTATACAAATACAAAAACAAATTCATTATCTCCCATGAATTTGTCTAATCCTCATTTAAAACCATCCAAATTGGTGGCTGTCACTACATCTTGCAGCAGCAAACTCTATATAGGTTAAATATGCATTGTGTGAAGAAGTGGCTGCAGGATGTCTCTAAGGACATATTAATAACTTCTCCTGAAGCATTCCAAGGAACGGGGGAGTTGGCACTAGCTGATGTTCATCCTGCATGCCAGTTAACCCTCTCTGCTCCTGGCTGCTTTCTTCAGTTGGCTGCAAACCTTCACTGGGAGCTGGCTCATTCCTGATACCTGGAGGGACCATTTGTCCTTTCAAATGTGCCATATTCAAGCATGCATGTTCCCACCCATCCCCAATAAAGAGAACTGTGATGCTAAGCGTGCTGAAACTGCAGGTGGAATCCTGCATTGTTCAGCAATCCACACAGACAGAGCCAGTCTTAACACACCGAAGCTGAGCTAAAGAATAAATGAGAAAGAATAAGCTAATTCCTGAAACGGAAACTGCTGTGCTGACCACAGTTTAGTGTGTATACCATGTAGAAGACATAGTCGCCCACTGCTATCAACAAGCAGCACTAGCTGCCAATAAACTGGTGTCCATCAAAGATCAAGTGCCTTTCTTCAGTGTAAGTGTCTCGCTTACTGAGCGTAACACGGCCTTACCTTTACAAAGTTATATGAGAGTTTACAGAAAGGAGATCTTCATGAAAAGTATTTGTCCTTTGGCCATTTCATTTAAGAACAAGATCTCATTCTCATTCTGTTCCACTAGGCATCCTGCTATCAACTTCAGCGGAATCAAGCATCAGCCTTAAAATGCATCACCATTCTGTCCGGTGACTTGAAAGCAACCTGTCAGTCTTCCTGCGCTGCATCAAGGCCCATGCCTTCAATTATTAAATAATTCTGATTTCCCTGAAATAGATATGTAATTGCAGCCTGTTTTTATATAAATCTGTGTCTTAAATTAAACATTCATGCTGTATATACAATGGACAGAAAAACACAGAGGCCCTGTCCAACTCTAATGAAAGTTTAATTGCTAAGAGACAGTATTGAGTTTACAATTAAGTGCAGAGTGGAGATAGAAAAGGGAGGGAGCTTCCTTCCTGCCATTTAAACCCCAAGATCAGGACAGTTCATATCAGCACTTGTGTGGAAGAAGGATGAGCTGCTCTGATGTGCTGGAGAGCTGGTTTATAAAGCTATCGCATCGTTCTGTGCCGTGAACAGATGGACAAGAAGGCATCCAGTGATCTACATAGCTTGGAAAACATGGAGCTAGAAGAGATATCCAGCAAAATATCTGATCTAGACAAGTGGAGAAAGATCTTTAGTTGTCATGGGTAAGTTTTTTTAAAATTCCTACTTAATTCTTGCATGTACCTCTTGGTAGGTCATTTTTAAGGTTGCAATCCTATGAAATCACATTCCGTGGAATTTGGTGGGGCTTACTTTTGAGTAGGGATGGAAGGCTCTGTCCATCTTCGTTCCCTTGATTTCCCATTTTCCCTATTTTGAATTCAGTTCTCCACATTTCTGCAGCGATTTCTAGATTTTTCCTTTAAAAAAAAAAAAAAATCCCCATGAAAATGGATCAGCCTGTTATCAGACATTTTTCCTGATAAACATATATTTGCTTGAAGCTTTGTCTAATGTACACATTTTGGCAAGCGATTGCCCCAACATGCTACATTTTTGTATGCTACTTTCACTAATATTCATTTTTATGCATCTATTAATTCCACTAATGTAAAGGTAAAGGACCCCTGGATGGCTAAGTCCAGTCAAAGGCGACTATGGGGTATGGCGCTCATCTTGTTTTTCAGGCCAAGGGAGCCGGCGTTTGTCCAGAGTGCACGAAAATGCCGTTTACCTTCCCGCCGCAGCAGTACCTATTTATCTACTTGCACTGGTGTGCTTTTGAACTGCTAGGTTAGCAGAAGCGGGGACAGAGCAACGGGAGCTCACCCCGTTGTGGGGATTCGAACCGCTGACCTTCCAATCAGCAAGCCCAAGAGGCTCAGTCGTTTAGACCACAACGCCACCCACTCCCTAATTCCCTTAATGTATGCATTTTTGTAAACATGTGTAAGAGATTGCAAAATTCAAAAAAGTGAGAATTTCAGAGGATGACTGTGGTGCGGTTCTCATATTGCTTCTAATTTAATAGATTTGACTTTAAATGTGAACCGTGTCTAATTTCTCCCCCATCCCTACTTTTGAGTAAACATACATAGAAATGGAATGCCTAGGATATGCTTGTGTGACAGAAGGGTTGGTGGCACACACTAGGGTTTGTTTGGGGGGGGCTGGTAGACTCTTTGCTAGATTTGCACTTTTAGCAAATCTTGTTTGTTTTTTATTTTTCAGATTGGAAATCAGCCGCGCCACCCATCAGGTAACTTCCTCCCATCTTATTTCCCAGTGTTGTGATCTTGCCAGCAGCAACTGCTTTTAAAAAGATTGCTGCTGTTTGAAAGAAATGCAGGTGATGACACGTCTAAAACGAATCCAGCAAACTGTAGAGAAGGCATATACAGGTTTAACTCAGCTTAACTACAGTGGTACCTCGGGTTAAGGTCCGACTTAACCTGAAATTGTTCTTAACCTGAAGCGCCACTTTAGCTAATGGGGCCTCCTGCTGCCGTCGCGCCGCCGGAGCACAATTTCTGTTCTCATCCTGAAGCAAAGTTCTTAACCTGAAGCACTATTTCTGGATTAGCAGAGTCTGTAACCTGAAGCGTATGTAACCTGAAGCATCTGTAACCCGAGGTACCACTGTACTTCCAAACGAATTTTAGAGAAACGTTCATGATTGGATTCCCTGTGACATAGAATACCGACAGTATACTGCAGAAGCGCTGCTGTGCATGCAGAAAGTGCCAAATTCAATCCCTGGCATCTCTAGGTAGGTCTGGGGGAGATGGGACCCCTGTCTGAAATCCTGGAGAGCCACTGCCAGTCAGTGTTAGCAATATGTAGCTAAGTGGACTGATAGGTTGTCTCAGTATAAGGCAGTTTCTTAAGTTCCTAGGTTCTATCTATCTATCTATATCTATCTATCTATCTATCTATCTATCTATCTATCTATCTATCTATCATCTATCTATCATCTATCTATCTATCTATCTATCTATCTATCGATCTATCTATCTATATCTATCAAAATCAAGTTTTTATTTATCAATTTTCAAACACAAGAAGAGCCCTGCTGGACCAGGCCAGTGTTTCCTTCACTCCAGCATCCTGTTCCCACAGTGCTTTTAACCCAATGCCTACAGGAAGCCTGCAAACAAGACATGAGTGCAACAGCACTCTGCCGCAACTGGTATTCAGAGACATACTGCCCCAGCAGCGGAGATAAAAACATGTCAAACCTATATTAAAACATAACATCAATGTATTTGTTTCTATATAACTTTTGCATGCCCTTTATGCAGTCTTTGCAGTCCTCCCTTGTCCTTTGATTTTCCCATTTAGGCTTGCCATTTTGCACGCACGCACACCCAGACACTTTGGTCACGTGTCTTTGGCATAGGCTGACACCAGAGGCAGATTTAGGGCAAAGTGCTCCCCTGCTGGCACCAGGGGTGCCAACCTGAATAAAGTATTTGGGGGAGGGGGCAGGTAAGCCCCACTCCACATGACCACAAGACACGGTGCACACACATAATTTGACTGGCAATGTCCATCCACTTGGCGGTGGAGGGGTGGCCCCGTCAAATATTTTATGGGGGGCAAAGGGACCTCAGCCCCTAGGAGTTGGCTCCTATGGCTGGCACACACTAATTTAAATGGCCTCGGTCCAGTATACCTGAAGGAGCGTTTCCACACCCATCATTCTGCCCGGACACTGAGGTCCAGCGCCGAGGGCCTTCTGGCGGTGCCCTCATTGTGAGAAGTGAATTTACAGGGAACCAGGCAGAGGGCCTTCTCGGCAGTGGTGCCCGCCTTGTGGAATGCCCTCCCATCAGATGTCAAAGAGAAAAACAACTACCAGACTTTTAGAAGACATCTGAAGGCAGCCCTGTTTAGGGAAGATTTTAATGTTTAATAGACTATTGTATTTTAATATTCTGTTGGAAGCCGCCCAGAGTGGCTGGAAAACCCAGCCAGATGGGTGGGGTGTAAATAATAAATTATTATTATTATTATTATTATTATTATTATTATTATTTTACAAGCGACCCTTTCCGCACCACTTAGCTCCCATCAGGAAATGCCTCAATGCCTTACATTTTGCGAACAAGATGGCAGTCCTCCCTGCAGTGCCTGTGATATGAGAATCACTGAGTAGAATGGGAGTTATGAGGTCACCTAGTGCAACTCCTTGCTCAGTGTGGGATCTGCAAAGCAGGCTGCAACTACAGTACCATCCATCCCCCGCTTCAATATGCTGCCAGAGAGAGGTCCACCAAGGAAGTCCAATGGAATTTATTTACTGTATAGGAAAATTTTCTGGATGATGAACTTCCCTGTTATTTCTGCCCTTCGTGCCCTCTGAAGCATCAAGGAACGAGTCCGGTCTCTTTTCTGCATGGCTGTCCTTCAGATACTTGAAGACAGCCATCATGTCTCCCTTTGACCGTATCTTCCCTAGGCAAAACATACCCAGCCATTTGAGCCATTCATAGGACTTGCAATAACCCCTTTAGGAACAGGCAAATTATGCTCAGTGTATTAGCATGTCCTTGTGTTTCTCCATGTATGTATTATTTTCCTGGCAGCAACTGCTCATGCTACATCAGAAGTCACTTCATATGGTTCTCCCAGGTTTTTAGCCTTCTTCAGCAATGTCATGGGGAACTGCTTTCCAAATGGAGAGAAGGCTCAGAATTCCTACTGTACACTTCATGTAAGATGCCCAGCTGACCAAAAGCAGCCAGAGCCTGTGCCTTTAATGGCAGCTTGATCTGCAATAATCACAGCAACAGCAATGAGATAAATATAATCTGATCAAGCAGCTGTTAACTGCACAGGAGCAGAGACCATTAGAATGTTGGCAAACCTCTCTGTGTCTGTTTTTTGGGATGTCTGTATTTGTACTCTGCTTCCCTCTATGCTCAAACTGGTTTACACCATAGACAGCACACAAGCAATCTATTTAAACATTTCCCTCTTCTTTTATCATTGAGAGGTGGTTGCTTTTCAAGTAATCCATTTCCCTGCGTGGATTGCTGCTACCTGAGATGAGCAACAGTGTGTTTTGAAATTCTATTCATTTAAATATATCAAACTAGTAAGCATCTACGTAAATGGAACAAATGTTGATAGAATGGATGTATATTTCAGAAAGTGTGGCAAAATAGTTGGCCACACAGCTCACCAGCAACTCCTCTACATTTTGAATCATCTATATATGCCATATAAGCTTCAAACAGGTAGAATTACTATCTGCTTCCTGGAGTTTCATATAACAAAATTAAATAGCAATAATGCAACACAAAGTTAGGTTTGCTATGGCAGCTGAAACCAGGGAATGCAACTGAATTTTGAAATAAAAGAATGCATTAAATGAAGAATAAACCTGTGGTAGAAAGGAATAGATTTATGGAGTGAAATGCAAAAATGGTTTTAGTGGACAAATGACACAAATTAAAATTAACTAAGAAATGTATATTTTTTTCTAGTTTTCTTCCAATGTTTGTAACGATTAGCACATTTAACTTTCCAGGCCATCTGTTGCCACCCCATATTGTCCTTACACATTTTTACCCAAATCCCAGTTGTTAACAATTAAATGGCAATCATTCATTAACCTTGCAATCCAATATATGTAAGTCCCATTGAATTCATACTACTATGAAACAATGTATTTCCAGAGGAATCCCGTCATCTCACATATCCATCACATATGGATGTCAGTCCCTTGCATGCCACTCTCAGCATATATTCCTGGAATTAGAGTAGATCTTGACAAATATATTAAAAAGGCAAAATGTAAATTGATGTTCCTTTAAGTAAACCCAAAATGAACAAGCAGCTCATTTCGTATAACTCTCCAACCATCTCCAAAAATTTCAAGAAACTCATTCATGTAAGTTCTTTGCATGAAAAACAGCACCCGTCTACTCGGGGGGGGGGGGGGAACGGAATTCCACTAAGTTCACATTTAGAGGTGAACCTTATATGGGAGGCGAACCTTATATAATGCAATCCTTCAACATTCACACTTTTCTGAATTTTACAATGCAGTTCTCCAGCCAAGTAATGTGTACAAAAATGCTTGCACTAAGATAGAGTATGCATAAAAATGCATTATATTCGGTTAAATTGATTTGCAGATATATATGCACAGCAAAACTGCATACAAACGTTAGAAGAAATTTGCACTAAATCAGCTTTTTTTATTTAAAAAAATGCAATCTGAAAAATGAGAAATTGAGAGAATCTGACACTGACAGTTTTGTCCCACCCTAGTGGGACAATGATAGGGAGAATAAAAATAGAACAACTATTCACTTCAATATTTCTTTTACCAAGGCAGGGTTCATGCCTTTATTTCCAAAACCTTTCCTAGTGCTGCAATTTGGACAAGAGCCATTTAATTTCTAAACCAGAAGGAGAGCTCCTGTTCTTTGGTAATCCAGGAAACTGAGCCAAGGCAGTTCTCCTTTCCAAGTGTCACTATCACTAGGTAATTTTGCCTGTGACTACTTTCGGTCTATTGGAAGCTATGGAAAACAGAACAGCACTGCAGCAGGTCAAAAGATGGGTAGATTCCAAGTTGAGTTACATAGAAATATTGCAGGAAGAAGTTAAGAAGAGTCAACTAGTAAGTACGAAAAATATTTGCTTGATTTTTTTGCCGAAAGAAAACAATCCTTTCTTGCTGGTAGTTTGAATTGTTTTGGGCTGTGTCATGCACCACGGACGACAAAAGCAATGCTTTGAAAAGAAACATTGCATCGAGGGTGACTCTGAAGTAACATCAACATCTCAGTCCAGGACACCTCCCTGCATTTACCTGGAAGTAAGTCCCACTGGTTTCAGTGGAATTCACGTATAAGGAAATATGCTTACTAACACAACAGGTATCAAATGGCTAACTTTGTAAGCTGTAGTCTCTGCAAACCTACTGGCACTTGTTGCCTTTAAACACCTTGCACTGTTTTTAAATGATGTATAAACTTCTGTGCACCGAAAAGAGAATTATATTCTTGACACGCTGGTTTGAAACAATATTGAAACCTTTCGTCTCCTTGCAGATACAAACCATGTTATGGGACGGGGTTTTGTGCAGTTCCTTCATTTTAGGAGAATGTTTGCTATAAAAAAAAAAGTCAGAAAAGGTGGAGCCTGACACGAACGTATTTAGGGATATGCCATACAGCTTGGTTTCTGTTTGTTTATATTGTTTATCTAGAAGTGCCAAGACCACAAATCGGAGGACGACAAAGAGGACGCAGCTGCAGCGTCGCAAATGACAAACCCCCTAAAACAAAGCCGTTTCCCATCCAATATTCTTTATTCGATTCCCAAAGCTCTCATCGTCTCATCGAACCTCGGAGGGCGGCCCATCTCACTGGAAATGGCAGTGGTAAGCGGACCTTGTCAATTAAGTATGAGATGAAACTTAATCTCGCCAGAATTAAAGAGACACAGAAATCTTATCCAGGAGCACTGTTGGAATCAAGGCTGCAGTTGGCTGCTGTCAGAAATAATTTAAAAGGGATATAGTGGGGATTGGCTGTTTGGAATGGTTTTCAAGGCTGCTACTGGCCCCTGAATGTACACAACAGATCCTGCACTAGGTATTAAGCAATACAGATATGATGTGATATTTAACGTCCTTGTTCCAATTCTACTGGTGGCTCGCTGTGTTGTATCCAGGGCTAGAGGAGAAATTCAAGCCCTAAACAACAGTGTCAGAGAGCCAGTCAAACGCTGCCTCTGAAAATGGCTCCATTTGTGAATAGCCATTGATCGATAGACTTCCTGACAGACAACTTCCCACAAATTTATCTAATTCTTTCTTAAAGCCATCCAAGCTGGTTGCCATCGCTGCATCTTGTGGCAGCAAATCCCAATAATTAATTTTGTTTTGCGTGAAGAAGTACTTACTTTGATCTGCCCCAAAACTGCTGTCAGTTAAATTAGTCGGGTGACCTAGAGTTCTGGTTTTATCAGAAGTCATCACTTTCTTCACAACTGCTTAGGTGAGCTGTAGTAGAAAACCTGTCCCAAGCAAATTTTTATTAAGAAGCACTAAACATTCTCCTTGATTATGTTTTCCTCAAAGCACATTGGGAACCATTTGTGCAGCCATCTTTTGTGCAAAATGGGTGTGGGTGTTATTATTATTCTGTTTACTTATTTATTTACTTACTGGTTACAACTTGGTAACCAGTTGTTGGTTACCAAGTGACTTGCATTTAAAAACATAAACACCAATACATTATACCATAAAAGAAAAAAGAAAGAAAAGTCATATAAAAAAATAAAAGTATGCTTATAGTTCAAATTATAGTATGTTTATAGTTCATATCTCTCCATAGTTGTCCTTTCTTTAAACTGAAATGTCCCAAATACATTAATATTAACAATGCTTCAACTATACATTGGAGGTTCATGAGCTGCAGTGAGATGATTTGTGAAAAGCTTGCAGGACATGCAAGTATATTTCTACTACTTGCCCCTGCACTTGATTCATATTTTTTCCCTCGCCACTGATGATGGAGACTGAGGACATTTTGACCAGGGCCAGATTATCAAGAAAGTTAACAAGACCCTGCCTGGAGGCTATGATTCTCATATTGCACCACTGGCTTTGACAATGAAACTGTAAAGATGGTTTCAGAATATGAATTTATGTATGTGCTCTGATTTGTAGTACAAATACAATTTCAAGTGATCTGCCAAGAACCACAGTGATTTTCATGTCATCCATGGAGAAAGGGGTGGCATTTAAGAACAGTCGCCTTAACTGTTCCTCATTCGGAAAGTGGTTCAGTTCCCTGATCATTGTGGTAAATGCCTGTTTCGTTCAGAGGAAGCCAAGAATATTAGCTTTCTTTTAATAAAGACCATATTTTTGTTGCTGTTTAATTATTACCATTTCAAGGGACTACGGAGGATGTTATTTGGAAGCACATATCAAGTCTTCAGCTATGAATGGAAAAGAGCATATTTCAGATTCCACGAGCCTTATACTGATTTGGCCTACGCACTGGAGACAGATAAGGTAATAATACCTGGCAGCCATTTTTATACTGGTAATCGTGCAGCATGGATCAGACCAATCCCAGCCCAGTCATGTACTCCCTGGATGTTCAAGGGCAAAATCACAATCTATCTGCTTCAGTTGACCCTGTCTAAAGTGGCTATTGGCGTTGCCTCCTTTGCAGGATGGTGATAATGTAAGTGGATTGTAAACCCCTTTCCTTATCAAGGGAGTTATACCAGGTATCAAACAGAAGTGACATAGAGCTGGTTTACACAGCAGCATATGACTTGCCCTCAACCTCCATATGTACAGAAGCTTCCAATTGCCTAAAACAGCTATATGCTCTGAAAGTTGCCATAGTAGGCCCCAACCTAGCCTTAATACAGCTGCCCTGCTGTATTAAGCCCAGTCCTTGGTCTCTTGTAGGCATTGCAGGAAAGGGGGAGGGATGCCCAATACATTTTAATCACACAACATACTTGAATTATACCACAACAATCAGTAGCAGCCAGTGTGTGTCACAAGGTGGGGCTGCCCTCCTGGCAGCAGCGTTGTTGCTGCTTACCTGGACAGGGCTGAGCCAAGGGGCTGGCAAGGTTAGGGTGGCGTGGTTGCATGGATAGGACTGCCACGACTGATCTGGCCCTGACCATGGGTCGGCAAACTAAGGTCCGTGGGCTGGATCAGGCCCAATTGCCTTATAAATCCAGCCCGCGAATGGTCTGGGAATTGCCCCGTGGATTGTCAGTGCGCACATTCTTTCCCTCTCCCTCACACGGCAGAAGCGCCTCCTCCTCCCTTCCTCCTCCTGGCTTCTCCCCACCCTGCCTAGAGGAGGAAGGGGGCTGGGCTTTGTTGGTGCCAGCCCTTCCCCAGAGCCCTTTTGTGCGCCACTCACTTTTGTCAGGCTGCATTTTAATATTTTAATGTTGTATTTTAATCGTGTTTTTAAAGTTGTATTTCGATCAATTGTTTTTATATCGGGTGTTAGCCACCCTGTCCCCGGTTTTGGCTGGGGAGGGCGGGGTATAAATAAATTATTATTATTATTATTGTTGTTGTTGCTATTATTATTATTATTAATATTATCATTATCATCATCATCCCTCCACCGCAGCTGCCAGCCCAAGCTGCTCGCAAAACACAGGAGCCACGGTTGGCTGAGCACCCCTCTCAAGTGGCCACCATTTAAAGCAGAGCCTCTTCGGAACCCTTTCACGCACTGCTCATCATCCCTCGTTCATATTCCCCCCCAAAAAAAATATAGTCTGGCCCCCAACAAGGTCTGAGGGACAGTGGACCGGCCCTCTGCTCAAAAAGTTTGAGGACCCCTGGCCCTGACCTTGCCATTGCTCTGCCTCCGTCCCGTCCAGATAAACAGCAGTGATATAGGCGTTGGGAGGGTCACCCGATCACACGTGTCACTATTGGCATGAGTAAATGTATGTCGTAATTTACACAGCACTTAAAAGGTAAAGGTAAAGGTACCCCTGACCATTAGATCCAGTCGCGGACGACTCTAGGGTTGCGGTGCTCATCTTGCTCTATAGGCCGAGGAAGCTGGCGTTTGTCCGCAGACAGCTTCCAGGTCATGTAGCCAGCATGACTAAGCCGCTTCTGGTGAACCAGAGCAGCGCACGGAAATGCCATTTATCTTCCCGCCAGAGCGATACCTATTTATCTACTTGCACTTTGACGTGCTTTCAAACTGCTAGGTGGGCAGGAGCAAGGACCGAGCAACGGGAGCTCACCCCGTCGCGGGGATTTGAACCGCCGACCTTCTGATCAGCAAGCCCTAGGCTCTATGGTTTAGACCACAGCGCCACCCGCTTACGCTGTGTAAATGCTTTCTTTCAGGGAGGAGCAGTAGCTGTTCAGATGGCTGTTCAAGTGAACATCATTAAATACTTGTTGTTTGTACAAAATAAAGAAGAAAATATGCGCCTACAAAGGTAAGGATGGGCCGGAGAGATATTTGCTTAAGCTGCATGGGTTTTAGGGCTCCAGAAGGTGGGTTCCCAGACCACCTCCCATATGTGGCCCAGTGAATCTAGCCGTACATTCACAGTGCCTCCCAATGCTTGAAAGCCAAGGAGCTGTTTTGTAGTCTTTCACAGGGAGATACTGTGGAACGCAAGCTGGTGTTGAATTCCAACCCCTGTCAGCCCCAGCCAACATGGTCAATGCTCAGGGATCATGGCAGCTGTACTCAGCGGTGCAGCTGGGAATTTTTTATCCCATGGACTTATACCCTTACAGGGTAAGGGGTCTCTAGATCAGGCTTCCTCAACCTCGGCCCTCCAGATGTTTTGAGACTACAGTTCCCATCATCCGCGACCACTGGTCCTGCTAGCTAGGGATCATGTGAGTTGTAGGCCAAAAACATCTGGAGGGCCGAGGTTGAGGAAGCCTGCTCTAGATGGTCACGTGTATTACGTCGGCTGTGAAGCCCTACATAAAAATACAGTGGTACCTCGGGTTAAGTACTTAATTTGTTCCGGAGGTCTGTACTTAACCTGAAACTGTTCTTAACCTGAAGCACCACTTTAGCTAATGGGGCCTCCTGCTGCTGCCGTGCCACCGGAGCACAATTTCTGTTCTCATCCTGAAGCAAAGTTCTTAACCTGAAGCACTATTTCTGGGTTAGCGGAGTCTGTAACCTGAAGCGTATGTAACCTGAAGCGTATGTAACCCGAGGTGCCACTGTAAAACAACAATGGTGCCGCACCTCTGTGAGTCGTTGCAGGAGGCTCCACCAATAATTAGCATTAAACTGGAGAGCATACTTCTCCTCTCAGTGTGCAGATGTAAAACAGAAGCTCCAAGAGGGAGACATGGGTTGGATGAGAAATCCAAAAGAAGCACTGGAGAATGGAGAGACGCAGAATGCCTCTGCGTTCCCGCTAGTGGGAAAGGAGAGCTGAAAATAATGCAAATATATTTCACACCTGGCAACCAATGCACCCATTGGATTTCAGATAGTACATGGGTAGACGAGTTGAAAAAGCCCAGGACACAAATTTTCACATCCCTCTAGTGGTTATATGGTGGATCATTTACCAGATGTAATGTATTCAGTGTTAACTCTGGAAGGGAATACTCGATTCTGACCAAATTAAGCCTCCTGATGTATATTTTGCTCGATCAAATGGGATCTGCTTTTGCTGCCCTGATGGTAAGCACATTTACTTAGGATTAAGCAGCCTTGTCTTGTAGAAAAGGATAATATACGTTCAAAGTAAAAATAAATAAAATGAGCATCTATAGCAGGCATCAGCAAACTCTGGCCCTCCAGATGTTTGGGACTACAATTCCCATCATCCCTAACTAACAGGACCAGTGGTCAGGGATGATGGGAATTATAGTCCCAAACATCTGGAGGGCCAGAGTTTGCCCATCTAAATCTATAGCTGTGTAAATGCCTGGCTGCCCCACTGCTGACCTACAAAAAGTAAGGATGCTACAGTGATGAGTGTCAGCCCTGGTGGGCCCTAGCATGGCATAGCTGTCAAGCATCCCTTATTTGGCGGGACAGTCCCTTATCCCAGCGCCATGTCCCGCTGCTGTCCCTTATTGATTATGTCCCTTAAATAAGCTACTGAAGGTAATGGGGCCCTTTCTATGTCCAGCTGTCCTTTGTCAACAACAAATTGTTGCTGTTTTTTTTTTTTTTGTGTGTGTGTGTGTGTTGAATATATGCTATATGGTAATTTATGGACCTAATAGGTATCTAAAGCCATTTGCACGCAACAAAATATGTATTTTATCAAAGTAATTGTTGATCCCTTATTTTGGCTGCTGGTCCCTTATTTTCAAATCTGTAAGTTGACAGCTATGTAGCAGGGCTGTGCCCAGGTGTGAATGCCTTGGACTGTTTGCTACTGCATTTGTCACCTGGCACTCTCTGGGTGGTCATTGGGGTGGAATCCTGCACTGCAATGGCCTGGGTTTAGCCCTGTGGTCCAGCCCTAGCTGCACCATTGTCAACAATGTCTTGGGGCTGACAGTTTTCCTGTTCCTGGACTATGGATTGCTAGCGTCTCTCTCTCTCTCACAGTCTCTTTTTCTATCTGTCTTTGCAGTTTATGTGAAATAAGCCAAAAAGAACAAGAAAAGGCTCTTGCAGCAGCCTTGGCTGATATTCTGTGGGTAGCAGGAGAAGGTCAGAAAGCTACTGTCTGCCTTGTCACCAGTGATACTTATTTTACTCCCAGTATAGACTACAAAGCGGATCACTTTACTGAAAGAGTAAGTAAGAGAAGCTATGCTTTAAAAGACACAATATTTGCAAGGGGGAATTGTTGGGTTTGATTCTAAAAACTAAGAAACAGAAAACCCCAGAAACACGAGGACTGTTGTATGTTGTGGTACAAACAACAAGCACATAAAGATCCACTTCGCAGCCAGAGACTGGCTGAGATGTGCTGGCCAAGAAAAACCAAAAGCATTGTGTGAATCGAGGTGCTATAATTCTTTCTTTTATTAGACGCCATAAAGAGAACCAAGGAACTCCGAACACAGAGAAAATAAGTTAAATTTAGCATAGTTTATTGAGCTATCCTATGTGTGCAGTTAAATATCTTGAGGCCTGACCAGATGTTTCAGTGAAAGTAGATCAATAGAGTAGTATTTGGGATGGGTGCCACATGTAATGTGATCAAACTGGTCTGTAACCCATTTGTCTGTGTGTGGAATCTCTGGGACAAAGATTTTCATATTCAAATCTCCCAAGCAGGCACAAGGTAAAACAGGTTTTGATGTATACCGTAGCTCAATGAAAATGTTGGCTCTGGGCTCATCCAGAGGACCTATTTATTGAGCATTCATCCAGATTTGCTTACACAAAGCTTATGCAGCTGAAATTCTACTCAGTCTTTACTGAGCATTTGTTAGTATTTGTTTCCAGGGAGATTATACAACAATGAGAATTCCTCCTGCATTCACCCTGACTTGGCTTCAGGGTCTTCATATGTCTTCCTGTTTATCATTTATTCATTCCAAACTTCTCAGTGCATTTCCCTGTTACTTTCCTAACCACGAAAAGATTTTTTTTTCATTGTGCTTGGGCAACAGAGCACTTCTATTGTGAAAATCTAAATTTCCCAGAATGCACCCGAATCCCTCCTATAATATGGCACCCCTAGAATGTGGCAACTGTAGAAAAGGCAAATTAGGAAAGGAATTTTTTTTTAATGCAACTACCAGCATTGTCATGCCTTTCTAGAAATCTATGGACCTACCACAATCGAAATCCTGTGTACGGTTCTGGTTGCCACATCCTAAGGAGAATATTGTGGGTCTGCAAGAGTGGAGGAAGGGGAGACCAGCTGGTACCAATTGGGACTGGTAGGTCGGAGGGCAGGGCAACAGGTAAAAGCAGAGCCGATGACAGGTGCAAACAGCTGATTATTGGTTTTGTCCCCATCCTCCTCCCTGTTGATTAAGGAGGAAGAAGCTTGAAATATACTCGGAGTCGAGAGTGGATTTCATGCTCTTTATTCAGCTCATAGTGGTGAGGAGGAATGGAAGTTCCCCCAGAATGTCTGCTTTATATACATTATTTACACAATGGGCCCCACGTGATTGGCTAATTCCAGAATTCTCCTGTAGGCCAATCAGGTTGCGGATTCACTTCCACCTGGAGCTGGATTGGGTGGGTCCTGTGGACCAATCAGACTGCTGCATTCTGAATCCTATTGTTCTAGGACCAATCAGCATTTTGGATCCTATTCAACTCAGTACATAACAAAGCTGATAGGAAGTGTCTGGATTGGCTACTAGTATGGAGGCAGAGAGGTGCAGGCTGGCTAAGAGCAAGCTGAAGATGGAGGGGCAGTGCGCCATTTGCCCTGCTAGACCAACCTGCACTAGGGGAAGCCGACATTATTAGGGGACTGAAGCAACTCTTTGAGGAAGTATGATGGCTAGGGCATGAGTAAGAAAGGAGAAAGTAAAAAGGGGGAAAGCTCCCTCTCTCAAGATACCAAACTCTGGAGTTATCCAATGAAGCTGAACAGTGGGAGATTCAGCAGACACAAAAGGAAGTACTGGCACCAAATTTGCTACCAGATGTAATGAACATCCATTTGGAACACCAGGGCTCTCCTTCTGTCATCCACCCCTCCTTCCCAACTTGCTGTAATTATTTGGAGCTCCAAGGCAATCAGGGGAGGAGAAGAGATGACAGGACCTGGGAGGGGACAGGCAGGAGAAGTAAGGACTGCCTTGTCTCCTGCCACATTGGTATGTTTAACATTTCCCAGCTTTGAATATGGCTGCCTTGACCCTTATTCCTCCATCCAGCCATCCCTGCACCCCGCTCTATCTCTGGATGGCACTAGAAGGTCCAAGAGAACGCAGGTGCAGATACACGCAGGTACTGCCTGGTTCTAATGCTTCATTATCTCTGTGCAGTAAGGGAGCTGGAGAGCACAGAGCCTTGGCTGAAAGCGAAGCAGTCAGAGTCGTCTTCACAGAGCTCATGTATATGGAAAAGTCTGTTCAGGACAAAATTAAAATTAGGCTAAACTGTGCTCTTGTTTAATAGAGATGAATGATGTGATTACTGCACCACCTGACCAGTTTTCCAAAATTTTATTCCTGTGTTGATGGAATTCTTAATGATCATTTCGCAGGTTCAGCTGTTTGACTTTTTTGAGAAGGAAACAGCTCAGCAGTTCCTCTGCGATCACATACACTGTGTAAGTTCGGGGCGGGGTATGCAGTGTCTTTACAAATGTATACTGGTGGCCAAGTTTTATGTGGCTTTTAACAGTACCCACAGGTGGAACTGCACACATGCCAGTTTACTCATACCTTAGTGCAGCACTGTGTTCAATGGGGATTATTTCATTTCATTTTTTCATTTCACTTTTAATTTGTATACCATCTTTCTATTTCACAACACCCAAGGCTGTTTACAAGCTGAAGAAACAAGGAATGTACACCTTATCACAATCTAATGCAATACAAAAATGTGATAATAAAACATAACTTTAAAATAAGCAACTTGTATAAAATAAGGTAATATTCAACAATCCATTAGAATAGCATTAAATATCAGCGTATAAAAATTAAATAAATCCACTCTTAACAATTATAATAAATAATTTCCAATCTGTAATCTATAAAACAACGGCAAGTCACAGTGCATAAAATAATACAATACAAATCGAGAAGCAGAGACTGGAGGGTGAGGCAAGGCGGGTGGAAGAAGGCCTTGCCTGATGAAGTCTCTCCCCTCACAGTTCTAGATCCAAAGATTCAAAAATTGTTCTGAATCTCATTCTTCAGTAGATGTACTCTCAGATGACTGTAAATGGGGCTGCAGTCTTACTTGTCTTATTATGCAATGTTGTAAAATGGATCCATATTTTGTTCTGATCCAGCTTTTGGCTAATAAACCTCGACTGCATTTTGAATTGCCTCATGCATTTAGCACAATGTTCTTTTCCTCAGCTCAGTCACCACAGATAGGTACAGCAGGTGGGACCTGCAACAAACTGTTACAGCGTGGAGTGCTGCTGTTTAGGAAGCCAGTCGATGTCAGAACACCTTTCAACCGATGTGCAGCGACTGGGCTCAATTATTGGTTCTGCCCCGACTCGGCTAGGCGACTGGGGCACTTTCAGAGACCTTCCAATCCTGGAAAGCAGGTCCCAGTGCCCTGGACCCACAAATGTGCATTGTGAGCACCAGACTCAAGCAGAGTATAAATAACGTGGAAGCTAGCTGTGAAGCATAACTCCTTTTATTTCTAATAGCTGCTACAAACTAATGAACTACTGGCTTGCATGAGTGTTACATCTAGTCACTCAGCCATCTAGTCACTACATAGATAAGACTCTCTCCACACACAGAGTTAGGCAATCAGTCAGGAGTAGAAGAGCAGTTTACGCCTCCTCCTTTCTCAAAACATCAGATTAGGAGATTCTGTCAATGGGAGGGGTAAAAATATCAACAGTCCCTCCCTTCTATTCCCCCTGTTTTCTGTTCTCTTCCCCGCAATTTCAGCCAGCATTCTGTGGCCATTGAGCATGCTCAGTCCTTATTGGGCTTGGGCTTTTTTCCCTTTGCCTGTACATATTATCTGGACTGGGGTTCTGCACTTGGGTCCCCCCCCCCTTTGCCTGTACGTATTTTCTGCACTGAAAATCCTTGGGGGTTCCCCAAACACAGAAACCTAGAAAGCTGCCTTATCCTGCGTCAGACCATTGCTCCATCTAGTTCAGTATTGTCTACACTGATTGGCAGCAGCCCTCCAGGGTTCCAAGCAGGAGTCTTTTTCCCAGCCCTGCCTGGAGATCCCGGGGTTTGAACCCGGGAGCTTCTGCATGCAACACAGGTGCTCTCCCACTAAGCTATGGCCCCTTCCCAGCTGATGTCTTTCTTTTGTGTGTGGGTGGTGCCATTCTGGCTGAATAAGCAACAGCACTCACAGCCTGAACACCAGAAATCAAGGGGAGGCTCTGAAGATCTGTGTCAACATGAACCTGAGCAGTGGTGGACTTTGGTAATATGGGGCTTGAGCAAAGACAAAATCCCCACCCCACCCCAGTTCTTATTTCCATAATAATTCATTTTGGTACAGTTGTTTTTTATGGATCTTCTCAGTAGCTACCCGTATAAATAGGGTGTTGTTGTTGTTGTTGTTGTTGTTGTTGTTGTTGTTGTTGTTGTTATGCACACCCTCGGCTTGGTACCCTGTGTGAGGAAACTACCTGCACTGCCCTGAATCTGATGCTGACCTAAGTAACATTCATCCTTCTCTTCTAATCAGCTGAACTGTGAAGGAAGTCATGGAGTGATTCTATTTCTGTACAGCTTGCTTTTCTCAAGGACATTTGAAAGGTAACAAAAATGTTCCCCTGCTTTATCAATACCTAGATTTAAATTAAGCAATAAGTCACTGCGTCATCCTTTCTTTCTTCTTATCTTTTTTTAATTTAAGAATAGTTTATTTGCCCCAGCATATATTTCAAACATTCTCATAACCTTAAAAACCATAAAATAACAAGTCATGTGCTCCAACCTCATTAAAAGGAAGGGATACATTATATCTGCAACAATTTGAAAGGTTCAAATGTATACTTCAAGTATTCCAAACTATGTTACCCACCCCAAAAACTACTCCCCCATGTGCCTCACTAACTGTGTGTTCAATAAAATTGGTCTCTTGCTACCTGCAATTTCCATGTTAGCTCTTCCAACAAAGCTGTCTGCCAGACCGCTTCATACCACTTATCCATGATCAACAGTTGCAATGTTTTTCATGTTCTGACTATGGTCGTTCTCGCCGCAGTCAATAACTGGGTTATAAGATCTTTATTTCTAATTCTTGGCGAGTCCTGACTGTACAAATTAAGCAATGTCAGTCCTGGGGACATAGGAACTGTCTGCCTTGTAATCAAAGATATCTCTGCAAAGATATTTTCCCAGAATTTTTCTATTTTTGAACACTCCCACCACGTATGTCTGTTTGTTCCAATAGTGGGACACCCTCTCCAACACATAGGGGAGCTGTTGGGTTTTATATGTTAGACTTCTAGGTGTTAAATACCAGCAATTTGCGATCTTGAGGACTCTTTCTCTTGTCATTGCCGAAATAATTTATACAGGGCTTTGATCAACAGCCCATTCCGTGCCTCTTCCTCAGTTTCTAAATCCCAATTTGATTCCCACCATTCTCTCATATTATTCTGGGGAGGGAAATATGCCTCTATAGTTGATATATACAGGGATGATATTAATTCTTTCATTGCTATATTTTCTTCTACTATTATTTTTTGTATGTGGTTATTAATAATCTCCCCATTAAGTTGTTCTTTAAGTTATTATCATTATGGCAGATACCAGCAGGCAACTGCCCTCGCTGTGCAGGCGATGTCAGCAAAGCAGCTTCTTGGACACTAGTTTCTAAGATTTCCTGTGCTAAGGATCTACAGTTCCCAAGTCCCTGATCCCAGGGATGGAGGAAGGGGGCGGTGGGGGGCGGTCCGGCCCAGGTGTCACCGCCGAGAGGGGTGACAAAAGGGCGGGCGGCACTCACTGCGGGGCCTGCAGCGCGCCTGACCCACGCGTTTCTCCTGGGAGTGACGTGGTGGCTTGGGCGCCCACGGGCTCTGCGCTGCCCCAAACAGTCCGCCCACCACATCCCCCTCAGCTGTAGGGTGTCTGAGTGGGAGGAGGCCGGCAGACTCCTCGGAGGCCTTGTGGGGCGTCCTGCCCCGGCTCGCCCCAGCCCACGGGCAACTGGCCCTGCCCCCACGGGCAGTTGGACCTACCCTTGGGTGCAGGGTGCGTGCACCACTCCTGGTGCCCAATCGGCTTGCTCCGCCACTGCCTGATCCATGCTGCTATTAAGTGTCCCGCTATTAAGTGGAACCTTGGTTTTCAAACGTAATCCGTTCCAGAAGACCGTTCGACTTCTGAAATGTTCGGACACTGAAGCATGCATTTCCGGAAGCATTTCCTTACAGAAAACTCAATACAGAAGCCGTGTGGCACGTTCGGGTTCCAAAAAGCATTTGAAAACCAAAGCAGTTATTTCTGGGTTTGGGCGTTCGAAAACCGAAACATTCAACTTCCAAGACTTTCGAAAACTGAGGTTCCACTATACTATATGCAGTTGCTGCATCTCCTCTGCAGGCAGATGTGCTGTTACATTCGCTGCTAAGTCCTTCAGCTCCTGCCGTGACTTGGCATAGGAGTTTCTGGGTGAATCAGTGCAGCATATGCTGCAAAATGAGGGTCTCAAGCGAGCAGTGATTCTATTGCCCTATGTGGTGAACCCAGTTCCCAATCCTCAGGCTTCCTCATTGAAAGCCAGGCTGATGTTGTGACCATACCTGCTTCATTGTAACGTGCCCCCCCCCACCAAATCAGAGATGTTGCTTGCCAAAGGGGACTGGAGTGTGCATGTGTTGTTTCATATTTTGATGGATAGTTCCTTATGTGGAGTGGTATTGAGGATAATGGGTTCTCATGAAGACGCCTTGGATTGAAAATCAATTGGGTATGTTGTAGGAATTTTGAACTCTGCAGAAATCTTTAAAAGACTAAATTCCAAATGTTCAAGCCTTTCTGTGATCCCTTGTTGCTCTTCCATTGGGTGGTCTTTAAAAGAGCCTTTCAGATTCTCCTCCTGGCCGCAGTTGTCTTTGGTTAAACCTTCTGATTCCGGCCAGCTGATCAAATCCTCTGAGGAGGGTTTGCTTAAGCTATTTTAAATTCTCATTATTGGCGTCCTGTTGTTGTTGTTGTGATGGCCGGTTGCTTTAGGGCTAGCTAATAATGGCGATATAGTTAAATTTTTAAAAACTCATGTTGGACAAACTCCCTTAGCAGTCAAGATGGGCTTGGCACGTTGTAACATTGTCGGGATTCTGGGACTCCTGAAAGATAGTAAAACTTTCTGTGTTTGTTTGGGGAAGATCAGGGACTCCACATTAACCAGGTCTATATAACCGGCTTGCTCTCCTAATAAAGACCTCATGTGTCTTTTAGCTGATCGAAATGTAGACCAAGGCAGGAATGTGTCTTTATAGGTGCATGTCATAAGGCTGACTTTGTTTGCTTGCAGTACTAAATGTTGCTGCTCTTTCATTTCACTGCCAGACTTCTGGCTTGAGTTCTCTCGAGGTTTGGGACTCATTTTTTGGTTTATCTCTTTAGCTCATGGGTAGTTAGATAGAATAGGTACATACCTTTGAAATCCTGTGACTTCTTGAGTCGGATCTCCCCGCTGAGTGTCCTCATGACCTTACCAATCAAAATATCCATTTTGGAATGTAGTAAATTCAGCGTTTGACAAATAAAATCAATTGTTTTAGCTGTCATTAAAATCAGCTCAGCCAGGTTCTCTGGGCTCGTCTCACCCTTTTGGGGTTCTGAATTTGCCTCATTACAATTGCTGTTGGGCTCCCCAATAATGCTAATTGGATCTTCATGTACTTCAACTTGCACCACAAAGCGGTTATGAAGGGGGTACTTGTGCAGACTGTTTAGCTGCTGGGGGTGAGTAGTCCTCAATTTCTCTAAAACGTTTGCTGGGCCCCATGAGGATCCTTCCCACCAGTTAGTGCACCAGAGGGTGAGACTGATTGCTTGTGAAATGGGGACCACTTATAAATGCCATCTCCAACTCCTCAAAATATTTCATCAACAGTGTCTCCAAAAAAATCTACACATCACTTGGGAAGACAGGCAAAACTAATGCCAGTGTACTGGAAGAAGCAAAGATCACCAGTGTTGAAACAATTATTCTTCAACATTAACTTCGTTGGACTGGTCACGTTGTTTGGATGCCTGATTATCGTCTTCCAGAGCAATTACTCTATTCTGAACTTAAAAATGGAAAGCATAATGCTGGTGGTCAACAAAAGAGGTTTAAAGACTCTCTCAAGGCAAATCTTTAAAAATGTAGTATAAACTCCACCAACTGGGAAACACTGGCCTGCGAGCACTCCAATTGGAGAACAACCTTTACCAAAGTTGTCATGGACTTTGAAGACACGCGAAGTCAGGACAAAAAGGGAGAAGCATGCTAAGAGGAAGGAACGCTTGGCAAACCCTCACCATGATCAACTCCTGCCCGAAAACCTATGTCTCCACTGTGGAAGGATGTGTAGACCCAGAACTGCCTCCACAGTCACAGACTCACTGTTAAAACCGTGTTGATGGGAGACAATCTTACTCGGCTACAAGGGATCGCAGAAGAAGAAGAAGAAGAAGAAGAAGAAGAAGAAGAAGAAGAAGAACAGAGGGTGACTGGAAATTACAGAGCAGCCAGCTTAATAAAGCATAGAGTTACTCTTGCAACATTATTGTTGTGTTTGAGTGGGCTGAACCTCCTGCAATGTCTTATCAGCATTAGTAGCTGAAGCTAAAGCTGCTTGGGTGGCTGGGGTGTGTTTTGACTATTGACGGCTTTATCGTCAAAGAATGCTGAATAAATTCCTTTTGACAGCCAAGGCCAGGGAGGCCTAAACTTTGGACAACTGTAAGTCTGAGTATAGACTGAGTGTAAGCTCCCCCCTCTGGATTATTCTGCAGTTACCATCTTCAGTTCAACTAATTATTAGCTTATTTAGCTTATGTAGGTAGCAACTTAAAATTTTAAAGAGGTTTTCTCACTGCTGCTGTATTGCAGTTGCCATCTTTGTAGTGTTACTTTTTAAAAAATATTTTGTCGCCAGCGGCAGGGCAGCTGGACCCTTACAAGGCTGGACTGGATGAATCCCAAGCAGGAATTAAGATTGCTGGAAAAAATATCAAAAACCTCAGATATGCTGATGACACAACCTTGATGGCAGAAAGTGAGGAGGAATTAAAGAACCTTTTATTGAGGGTGAAAGAGGAGAGCACAAAATATGGGCTGAAGCTCAACATCAAAAAACGAAGATCATGGCCACTGGGCCCATCACCTCCTGGCAAATAGAAGGGGAAGAAATGGAGGCAGTGAGAGATTTTACTTTCTTGGGTTCCATGATCACTGAAGATGGTGACAGCAGCCATGAAATTAAAAGACGCCTGCTTCTTGGGAGAAAAGCAATGACAAACCTAGACAGCATCTTAAAAAGCAGAGACATCACCTTGGCGACAAAGGTCTGTATAGTTAAAGCTATGGTTTTCCCAGTAGTGGTGTATGGAAGTGAGAGCTGGACCATAAAGAAGGCTGATCGCCAAAGAATTGATGCTTTTGAATTATGGTGCTGGAGGAGACTCTTGAGAGTCCCATGGACTGCAAGAAGATCACACCTATCCATTCTTAAGGAAATCAGCCCTGAGTGCTCACTGGAAGGACAGATCCTGAAGCTGAGGCTCCAATACTTTGGGCACCTCATGAGAAGAGAAGACTCCCTGGAAAAGACCCTGATGTTGAGAAAGATGGAGGGCACAAGGAGAAGGGGACGACAGAGGATGAGATGGTTGGACAGTGTTCTCGAAGCTACGAACATGAGTTTGACCAAACTGCGGGAGGCAGTGGAAGACAGGAGTGCCTGGCGTGCTCTGGTCCATGGGGTCACGAAGAGTCGGACACAACTAAACGATTAAACAACAACAACAACAACCAGAGCATAAAGTTTTAGAGCAAAGTTGGTGTAAGGCTCAAAACTTAAGGAGAAAGCACGGGGTGGTTCAAAGCTACAAAGTGAACATTTTTTACAAAGCCTTATTTCTGGAGGAGATATTAGAAGTTAATAGGATTGGGACGCAATGGAGGGAAGACTGATGGAACTGAGAGATATAAGCTCGTTCATTTTGTGACCAGGCATGTTCAATCTATTGCAGGGAGTTGGATTCGATGACTCTTTGGGTCCCTTCCAACTCTACAACTCTACAATTGATATTTCTGTGCAACTCGCAAGCATTTGATCTGTCATTCTTACTGTGCAGCATATCCATGCAAGCTTTCATTTGGCAGTGGTTTTGGGGGGGACCGCGTATAAAATCATGCATACTCAAGAGGATCTGCTTTAATAGTACTGGATATGATGTTGACCTCAACTCTTGGAAAAGCAAAGTGTGCCTGCGTGCCTTCTTTCTTGTTTTCTTCTGTCAGGCAGGGTGGAGACTAGCAAACAGACGGGCTGGTGCTGCCCACACCATTTAATTGAAAGTCCAAATTGGCCTATGGGCCCTAAAAAGGATTTGTGGCCCCTGCTCTAACCACTACACCACACTGACTGTCAAACCCATCCTGTGCTGTGGAAACACTATGAGAACATCATCCAGTGCTTCCCTGCCCTCCCACAACAGCTGGGTATAGCATATTCAAATGCATCCCTGTAACATAGTCATCCTGGGATAGTTCAGTTGGTAGAGCATGAGGCTCTTAATCTCTGGGTCATTGGTTCATGCTCCATGTTGGGTGAAAGATTCCTGCATTGCAGGGGGTTGGACTAGATGACCCCTTGTAGCCCCTTCCAACTCTACAATTCTATCATTCTATGATCCCTGAGACTGTAAGGTTGTATCCAAAGTTGTCCAAGCGGGTGGAAAGCTCATGCAGGGTATCTTCCCCACCCCCACCTCAAAAAGCCTCTCCAGATTTTCAGGGGAACCTAAAAAACTTTTCGGCTGCTGTCTTACGGGGTTGCGGCGGGAGAGGGGAATCCACCTGAAATCAGAGTCTGGCGTTCTGTTAGCAAAACTCTGGCAAGCAGGTTGACAGTGAAGAGTGACTCACAGCACCGAGCAACAATAGGGAACGCTAATTTTGTCTTTGTGCTTTGGTTGGGTAGGCTGCAAAAAGACCTTGACTGTACCACAACTCATCTGTTGCAATGCAGGCTTGGAAGCTTCATCTGCAGACAAGTAGGTGTATCGGAGGGAGGGCAGCTGTGGCTCGTGGGGGTGGGTGGGTGTAAGCTGCCGCGTTCTCCCAGCAGTGGCACTGTGCTCGTTGGGATGGAGATGGGATCAGAGGGAGGCTGTGGTGGGGCAGTCAGGGTGGCAGTGGTCCTGCGAGGCTGCCACTGCTGCTAACCCAGGGCTCTGCTTTTTTTTTTTTTAGGAAATCTTTATTAATTTTCACATATACACAAGTTATATAACATATAAAACAGAAAATGATACAAATAGAAATGATGAAATAAGAAAAGATAAAGAAACAAACATAAACAAATACAATATACTACACTTACATGACACATTAAAATGTATAACTTCCAATAATTCTCATTATACTACTTATATTATCTGTATTCCTTGAACAGATTCATATTATTATTATTATATATATATATATATATATATATATATATATATATATATATCTCCACTATTATATTTCATGTAATTCTTGGTTAACAGTATCACTCTATTTCTGCAAGTATCTTATTGTTCGTACAATACGTTTTTAAATATTCTTTGAATATTTTCCATTCCCTATAAACCTTCTGGTTTGGCACTCCTCTAATTTTTCCAGTCAATTTTGCTAGTTGCAGGTATTCTATCATAAGTATTTGCCACTCTGTAATCGTTGGTAAGATTTCATTCTCCCAATTTCTTGCCACTATTATTCTGGCTCTGCTAAGCTTGCCACTGTCACTGTGGGAACGCCGCGGGCTGCGTCTCCCTGCACGAGGCATCACTATTGGACTTTATTTTCTTTAAGTAATGTTGTGAAGGCTGCGTGTCACCCCCAGTCTCTGCCTAGCAGCAGAGGTGGAGCTAGCTGCTCTGGCACCTGGAGCGGCATGACCTGGGGCGGGGCTAGTGTCCCAGGGGGTGGGGCAAGCATCCCGGGGGTGTGCCGCCCACGGTGAGCATCCCAGGGGGCAGCTGCAATGTCACACACCCCCAAGGATGATACCCGTGGCAGACTGCATCCACCGCACCCACCTTGCTCTGCTTCTGTCTATCAGTAGCAATATTTCAGGGGGTTCCAGGCACTTACCCAGGGTTCTCTTTCAGTTGGCAAAATCAAAGCACAATGAAAGCTAGTGTCTTTAAGACAGGCATCCCCAACCTTTGGCCCTCCAGATGTTTTGGCCTACAACTCCCATGATCCCTAGCTAACAGGACCAGTGGTCAGGGATGATGGGAACTGTAGTCCAAAACATCTGGAGGGCCAAAGGTTGGGGATGCCTGCTTTAAGATATATGGTTTATTGTATACCGGCTTACACCTTCAAAGGAGGGAGTGCAGAACATTCCGACTAAACATCGGGAAGAACTTTCCGACAGTAAGAGCTGTTCCACAGTGGAACCGTCCCCCTTGGGAGTTGTGGGCTCTCCTTCATTGGAGGTTTTTAAGCAGAGGTTGGATGGCCACTTGTCATGGATGCTTTAGCTGAGATTTCTGAATTGCAGGGAGTTCAGCTAGACCATCATTGGAGGGTCCCTTCCAGCTCTACCATTCTATGATTCTATTATTATATGTCAAGAGTGTCTCCTGTTGCCTCTCCTTCCCAGAATGGCTCAGTTGGTAGAGCATGAGATTCTTAACCTTAGGGTCACGGGTTCGAATCCCACGTTAGGCAAAAAGTTTCCTGCATGGCAGGAGGTTGGACCAGATGACCCTCATGGTCCCTTCCAACTCTGCAATTCTATGATTGCTGAACACTGAGGAACAAGCCGCTCTTGAGGTCAGCTTCTGATTCCCCACCTGAAAGCATGATCTGGGTCGTTTTCTCCTTTAGGCCATTCTGAACATCATCTTAACAGGCAGAGCTTGTCCACACGTGTTTAATGGGTTCCAGAAACTTGAGGCGGAAGGCAATGTGCAAAAGCAGCTGCATGGCGTCTTGTCCCGCAGTGAGGTGGGCTATTTACACTGGAGCAAGGAAGAAGTGGAACATTACAGATTCCCACAGGTAAGGTAAACATGCAAATCGGCGCATAGGTCTTTTCGGTGCAGGTAAGCATTTGAGCTACAGGGCCAAACTACACGTAACATTAGCAATGTGTTTGAAGGAGCATGCTTTACCTGGGCTCCTTTGGGAGGAAGGGAGGGATATAACACATAAGGATATGTTTGGGTCCCAGTGTGGCGTAGTGGTTAGAGAGTCAAGCTAGGACCTGGTATGTAGGGTTTTTGTGTGTCGCAAATTCCTAGCAGCCAGTCGTTTTCAGTTATCAGCTGGATCATGCTCTTATTTTTATTTGATGCCTACCATGGGAGGAAGTTTTTTGAAAAAGATGAAGATGTTGGTTTTGTTTGGGGGCTCTGTGTTTTCTTTTTAATGCCTTACCGCACCATGAGACTGTGAATGAACTATGCTCTCCCCTCCCTAGGTTGGCAGCATGCTGAAAACTCCTAAATTGCCTGTTTGGTTGTGCAACATCAGTGGAACATACAGCGTCCTTTTCAGCACTAACAGGCTGCTCTTGTCCGACTGGAAAATGGAACACCTCTTTGATTTGTATTTTTATAATGGACAGCCCTCGCAGAAGACAACAGTGCATCTAACAGTAGGTAGGCACTTACCTTTACTGAAAGAGAACTTTTCAAATGAACACTCCTGACATCTCTTCAATTTTATATGTCCATCAGTGCCTTTCTTCCCCACAAGTGATACTTAAATCCATTTTGGTGTGTTTTGCATGGATCAAATATATATCTATATTTAACAAAAAAAAGTTCTGTGGCCTTGCCTGCACCTTCTGAGTTTTAAACTGGCATACATTTGCATCCTGTTCTACATTAACAATACATTCTAAACTAAAATGTGCTTTAGATAAGCAAACCTTATGAAAACAACCATACAAGCAACAATAAACAGCACAATAAGAGAGAGGAGGCAACTCTGAGAGCAGATCTGAAAGGAGACTCCAGCAATTAGGAAAGAGGAGAAGTACAGTCCCTGGGGGAAATTCTGAAAGCATTCTCAGTAGGGGAGAAAATACCCCCAATCGTTTTTAAGCTGTATAATCCATTAAGAGCCCAGTTCTTCTTCTTCTTCTTCTTTTTACTAAGCACTCAGTGACCATTGAATGTCAAGAAAGCCTCTATGTTTTTAAGATGTTTTATCACTTGTGGTTTGCCACCCTGGGCTCCTTTGGGAGGAAGGGAGTGCTATAACACATAAGGATATGTTTGAGTCCCAGTGTGGTGTAGTGGTTAGAGAGTCAAGCTAGGACCAGGTATGTAGGGTTTGTATGTGTGTTTTTAAGCTGCAGGCCCTGATCCAGAGTGGGTCCGTGGAACAGGGAAAGTGGGGTATAACCGTTTCCTCCTGCATCATTCCCCCCCCAAAAGCCCCCCCCCCCAAAAAGCCATCTTTGGGCAATTTGCCCTTATTTTGAGGCTGTGTTTTTTAACTCCATTGTGTCCTACAAAGAAAGATACAGGAGCATATGGGGCCTGATCCACAGGACGCTGCCATATAATATATCAGTAATGTCTACACTGGGATGCGGGTGGCGCTGTGGTCTAAACCACTGAGCCTAGGGCTTGCTGATCAGAAGGTCAGCCATTCGAATCCCCGCTATGGGGTGAGCTCCCGTTGCTCAGTCCCTGCTCCTGCCAACCTAGCAGTTCGTAAGCACGTCAAAGTGCAAGTAGATAAATAGGTACCATTCCAGCTGGAAGGTAAACGGCGTTTCCGTACACTTCTCTGGTTTCACCAGAAGCGGCTTAGTCATGCTAGCCACATGACCTGCAAAAACTGTCTGCGGACAAACGTCGGCTCCCTTGGCCAGTAAAGCGAGATGAACACTACAATCCCAGAGTCGTTTGCGACTGGACTCAACTGTCAGGGGTCCTTTACCTTTTTTAATGTCTACACTGACTGGCAGTGGGTCTCAGGGTTTCAGGCAGGAGTCTTTTCCGGTCCTGTGTGGAAACTCCAGGAATTGCATTTGGGGGCTTTTGAATGCAATGCATGTCCTCTGCTAACTGACCTAAAGGCAGACAGCTGAAGCACAGGAGAGGCTGAGAGGTGTGAGAAACACCAATGGCAGAAGCTTCCATTTTGCACGAAACAGTGCGCACACACAAGCTTCTTTTCTTTTTTCCTTTCAGACACCCATTCTCATCACTGGGAGGAAAATCACCGTGAGGAGGACGGTGATGCAGAAAAGCGATTTCCTTCTGTGGAGATGGCCATCCGAACAAAGTGGGAGGGTGCTGCTATCAATTGGAACGGCGTGGTCCCCTTCTTCTGAAGATAGCGGGTGCGGGTGCAGAGCTGGTCCGCAGGCTCTCTTGCACGGATCCTGCAGCCCAGACCTGGAGGAAGAAGAAAGGAAACTGCTACCAATGGACAGCTCAATGGGCCTGCCAGTTTGGACTTCCAATCTGCATTCGGTAAATAAATTAGCTGTGCTTATGGGATAAGCAAAAGACAAACTGTGCAACATGTGGACACACAGAGAGAGAACGCTGCAAGCTAAACACAGAACTGAGATAAAATCAGAGTATAGCAAGACAGTTTTACACACACACACACACACACACACACACACACACACACACTGCTGTGAACTTTTGCTTCTCCCACCAGCTGGGCCTCATGGAAGGGTGCTGCCTGTCATGGAAATATAATTGGTGTGAAATGACTGAGGTCAATTAGGAATGTTGGAAGCGGCAGAACGAAGTCATGACCCCACCGTTTCATATCTTCATGATGATTTCTCCCTGTTGTTGAAAATTATTACTGTTTCTGTTGTTGAATTTTTCTGCTGCCAGGATGCACAGTGTGTAGCGTACAGAAGTCCCAGCCCAGAGTTCTTTGAGTCAGAATGTCTGCAGTCCATTCCTAAGAAGCATATACATTTGGAATTCAATTTAATTAAGTGGCAATTACTGTGGCTGAGCATGGGTGAAAGGGCACTTTAAACATGACAAATATGTGAATCGACATAGAGAGAGTGATGAGGTTTAACAGATCATGTGAGTCTAGCAGTTCAACATGTGCTTTGAAAGGGGGGAAATTACTTTTTTAAAACTTTTGGAGGAAAGGGAGGTGATTCAGTGGGTTGGACAAGGGAGGAAAAATGGATAGGATAATTTAGGCAAAAAAGATAGAGGTGTCCTTTTTCCTACATCAAATAAAATCTAAGTAGCTAAAAGCTTGGATACAAATGTTTTTTTAAAAAAAGAAAAAGGTTTGTGAGAAACTTGCAAGAGAAACATAATACAAATTAAGGATGTGTCTAAGCAGTATTTAAAACAATTTGCACACATGGAGGAAAATGGATAGCAAACCTTTTAAAGAAGTAAAAAGAACTTAAATTGTTTTGTAAACTAGGGCAGAAAATCAGTAGTGGCTTTGAAAATCGCTAGATATGTTTTTCCCCTTTTGACCTCAATATATAACAAGGGCACTGTAAAAATAAATGTTGAAATATATATTTTTTAAAAAATTAAAAATGTCCAGTAGCACCTTAGAGACCAACTAAGTTTGTTCTTGGTATAAGCTTTTGTGTGTGCATGTACACGAAAGCTTATACCAAGAACAAACTTAGTTGGTCTCTAAGGTGCTACTGGACAATTCTTTTTATTTTTTAATATATTTTGACAGTGTCAGACCAACACGGCTATCTAACTGAATGTAAAAATAAAGTATTGGTAATCTACTATCAGGAAATAATAATGGAAAATTTGGCATTACTGGCTGCCTAAGAAAATTAACTGAAAAGACCGAGATGGCATTTGTACTTTGCTTGATCACAGCAGCCGAAATAAATGTAACCTAACTCTAGACAAAGTTGTATGCAACTAAAGCATGATTAATTAATAAGTATGTAAAACTTGATGACTTACGGATGTGTAAGAAACGGTAGATAACCTAATTTGTTGAAAATTGGTCATTCTTTATAGCACATAATTATATCATTGCCAAGCTTTTGGTTTGCTGCTGCTTCTTTTTCCAACTTAGTTGTATTGATAAAATAATGTTGAATATGGCTCTGCTTGAAACAGAGGGAAAGATGCAATATAGAATCCTGCCACCCAGTTGTATTCCTCTCCTCCCTGCATCAGTCTATGAAATCTACACCGCCACAACCGGAGAGCAGGTGCGCCCCATTGAGTTGCTTGCAAGGCAAATACGATTCAAGCAAGCTACGTAATGTATGGTGTTACACAATGGCAAGTCACCCACAAGGTGGCGCTCAGAACTGCAAACTTTTATCATTCAAGTCAACAACAGCAAACAAACCAAGGGCACTCAGGTGTTGTTGATTCTGCTTAATCCATACAGCGAGCTATCCACTCCCAACTGTTTTTGGTGTGGCATTGTTTCTGGGAGCACAAAATGGTTTAATAATAATAATAAAAATTTATATTTATACCCTGCCCTCCCCGGCCAGAGCTGGGCTCGGGGCGGCTAACACCAATAAAATTTCAGTAAAAACATAATAAGAAAAAAGAAAAAAGAAAAGAAAAAACAATTTAAAATACAGGTAAAATGCAATTTAAAATGCAGACTCATTTTAAAAGTCAAAACCATAAGAAAAGGGAAACATAATGGACAGACTGAGTCCAAACCAAAGGCCAGGCGGAACAGCTCTGTCTTGCAGGCCCTGCGGAAAGATGTCAAGTCCCGCAAGGCCCTAGTCTCTTGTGACAGAGCGTTCCACCAAGTCGGGGCCAGTACTGAAAAGGCCCTGGCCCTAGTTGAGACCAACCTAACCACCTTGCGACTTGGGACCTCCAAAATGTTGTTATTTGTGGACCTTAAGGTCCTCCACAGGGCATATCAGGAGAGGCAGTCCCATAGGTACGTGAGTCCTAGGCCGCATAGAGCTTTAAAGGTCAAAACCAGCACCTTAAACCTGACCCTGTACTCCACCGGGAGCCAGTGCAGTTGGTAAAGCACTGGATGAATGTGATCCCATGGCAAGGACCCCATAAGGAGCCTCACCACAGCATTCTGCACCCTCTGGAGTTTCTGGGTCAGCTTCAAGGGCAGCCCCACGTAGAGTGAGTTACAGTAATCAAGCCTGGAGGTGACCACCGCATGGATCACTGTGGCCAGATCAGGGCGAGAAAGGTAAGGAGCCAACTGCTTAATACGGCAGAGATGGGAAAATGCCATATGCTGTGTTCAAGCAAATCAGGAGGAAAGCTCAGTCTGGATGGTGAATATTAGAAGCATAGAACTGTAGAGTTGGAAGAGACCCTGAGGATTGAGTCCAACCTCCTGCAATGCTGGAATATACAGCTGTCCTTTATGAGGTTTGAACCTGCAACCTTGGCATTATTATCAGCACCATGTTGTAACCCACTGAGCTATAACTTATACCCCGGGAGGCACATTCCCTCGAGACAGATGTCAACAACAATTTATCCATCTAAACCAATATTGTCCATTCTGACCAGCAGAGGTTCTCCAGGGTCTCAGATAATGGGCTTTCTTGTCAGCACCTACCCAAAAATTTTAGCCGGAGATGTCAGACCCTGAATGTGGGATGTTCTGTGTAGGAAGCATCTATGACACATACACCCTTCCCCCCAAAATCATAAGGATTGCGGACTATGGGATTGTTATGGTAATTTAGATGTAGTAAAGATAACAGAGGGACCCGGGTGGTGCTGTGGGATAAACCACAGAACCTAGGGCTTGATGATCAGAAGGTCGGCAATTCGAATCTCCGCGATGGGGTGAGCTCCCGTTGCTCGGTCCCTGCTCCTGCCAACCTAGCAGTTTGAAAGCACATCAAAGTGCAAGTACATAAATAGGTAAACGGGAAGGTAAACGGCGTTTCCATGCGCTGCTCTGGTTCGCCAGAAGCGGCTTAGTCATGCTGGCCTCATGACCCGGAAGCTATACGCCAGCTCCCTCGGCCAATAAAGCGAGATGAGCGCCGCAACCCCAGAGTCGTCCACGACTGGACCTAATGGTCAGGGCATTATCTTTACCTTGAAAGATAACAGAGCAAACTTTAATAGACAAAAGCAAGAATATTACAAAGCTGCAGCATCCTCCAAACTTATTTATTGTGAAGTGTTTGGTGGGGGTGTCACATTAACTATGTAGCCAAACGGAACACTTTCCAGCAACATCTTCCCTTTCTTTTTTGTGCAAACTTTGAAAATGTTCTGCGGATCATTCAGGTCACAGTTTGACAGCTGTGCGTTTTTGCCCACATGTGAATTCCCAGGTGGCATTTCGAAAGGCACTCTGTATTCCCCGAAGACCACGGTGTGGCAAGAAGAGATAAACAGAAGCAGGTGCAGATTTTGCAAGTTGCCACTTTTCCATCACTGGATCCTGTATATGTGATAATACAATTAGCTACACATGGTCCTCCTACCTTATACTGAACCAGACCTTTGGTCGATGTAGCTCAATCTCCTCTTCACTAACATAGCAGCTGCCCAAAGTTTCAGGCAGGAGTCCATCCCAGCTCTTCCTGGAAACGCCATGGATTGTATCTCAGGCCTTCTGCATGCAAAGCAAGTGATCTGCCAGTGAATCATAAAATCAACCACAGTAACATAGACTTGGAAGGGACGCGGGTGGCACTGTGGGTTAAACCACAGAGCCTAAGACATGCCGATCAGAAGGTCGGCGGTTCAAATCCCCATGACAGGGGTGAGCTCCTGTTGCTTGGTCCCTGCTCCTCCCAACCTAGCAGTTCGAAAGCATGTCAAAGTGCAAGTAGATAAATAGGTACCGCTCCGGCGGGAAGGTAAACGGCGTTTCCGTGCGCTGCTCTGGTTCGCCAGAAGCGGCTTAGTCATGCTGCCCACATGACCTGGAAGCTGTACGCCGGCTCCCTCAGCCAATAAAGCGAGATGAGCGCCGCAACCCCAGAGTCGGCCACGACTGGAACTAATGGTCAGGGGTCCCTTTACCTTTACCTTTAACATAGACTTGGAAGGGACCACGAGGATGATTTAGTCCAACCCCTTGCAATGCAGGAATATTTCACCCAATGTGGGACTCGAACCCATGGCCCTGAGATTAAGAATTGCATGCTCTACCCACTGAGCTATCTCTGAGGTACAGTCCTTCCCTGATTCATCTTTTACAGCAAGGGTAGGGAACCTTTTTGGCTTAGCAGGACAGATTTGTGTCTCCCTCCATGCCATAGGCCAATTTTGACAGGTAAAGAGGACCACCCGCCTGTCTATCACCTGATGGCATTATGATGTCAGATGATGGACAGGTGAGTGGTCCCACCCACCTGTCCAATGTAGCCTGTAGGGGTGGGATGATAGTGACCAAGCAGGAATAAACTCCCTGGGCATAGGCTGATACACAGGGAGTTGAATCCTGCTTTCTGCAGGGTTCAGGTGTGCTAGCGGGTCTCCCATGAGGAACCAGCTCGTACGTCCAGTCGAAGCAGTTGTCCTGCAGGGATCGCACTCAGGCACCTGAACCAAGCCGGAGTGAACTCCCCCCCCCCCACTAACTGACATGTGGGGAGCTCAGTCCTGCTTTCCAGCCCAATAATTCAGCTGTGTCTCTACTTAATCTCATGATTGTGGGTTCACTCCCCACACTGGGCAAGAGATTCCTGCATTGCAGGGGGTTGGACTATTCAATCCTTGTGGTCCCTTCCAACTCTACAATTCTATGTTGCTGTGATATCGTTTTGTGGAAAGGGCTTCACAGGACAAATGCCGAGGCCTGATTTAGCCCACGAACTGCAAGTTCCCCACCCTGGTTATATAGAATCCGTTTTCTTTTCTGTTTGTTATGCAAATGCTCCATGAGAATTACAGGCCGTTGTAATCGCCGTGAGACTTCTGCGCTCCCGACAGATCACCTCCACTGTGCAACTGGTCATCTCTGTTCAGAATGTACAATTCTGCAATAATTTTTAGGAAAGGAAAAGGGCATTCCTCCCCACGCTCTAAGCTTCCAGAATTCTCCTATCTGCAGAGGGGGCAGGTGATGGTATCAACACATTCCTAAATCCTGCCACTTATGACATCGTCTATATTTACATTGGCTCAAAGGGGCAGGAGAAGCTGCAGCAGAAAATGAGTTGGCATCACACTCCACCCTCCAGCTGAGAGGACAGAATAATGTGCTGGGGAGAGGGAGAGCAGGGATTTACTGCAATAATAAGCAATGAATCCCTGCTTTCTCTCTAAAGCCTCTTCTACATACTTCTCTACACTGCAAAACTCTGAATAAATATATGCAATATTAATAGTTTCACTATGTGCCAAGGTACCTGATACATACCAAATGTACACATTAGGTTAATTTAAATCTGCATGATGTACTTGCATGGACAAAAGGCTGTCTGCACAACCGGATAACACAGCTTTGCTAGTGAGTATAATGAATGCTAAAGTTCTGAAAGTGTTCACATTACGTAAGCATACAAGGCTGCAATCCTATACCAGGCCTGCCTTATTGATTTCATTGCAGTACAATGTTTCACAGATTATCTGGTCAGATGACGTTTGCTTTGGACATTTCTGAAGCTAATAAAAAGGCTGCCTTTTCTCATGATCCTGCTATAGTCAGAGGCTACTGAATTTACCCAAGAAACTCTATCAACCCTGGCAGACATAGGAATGGCAAAACTTTAAGAAGTGGTTCCCCAAATGCATGCAGGGGCTAAAAGTGCATCTCTGGGTCTGAAAAGGTGAAGACTGCTGCTTTAGATTGGGGGTGGGCACACCTATGCTTTGAATGCTAGGGCCCACCCACCAGAGCCACATGCAAAAATCCTGGCACAGAACATATGTGGCTTGGGCACAGAATTAAGGGAAAACTTATTTTCAGCACCAGAACTGAGCTCACAGTCCTCCCACACAAAAACCCCCACTCATGGTTTCACTCTCTAGCCTTCTTCAGCAGAACAACCTCTCTTCCATAAAACTGTCCACATTTCTTTTAAAGCCATCCAAGTTGGAATCGAATTCTGCCCTTTATATTCTGTGTGGGAAAGTATTTTATTTTACCTGCCCTCAGTTATTTTTAATGCTGTGCAGTGTTTATGAAAAGCTGCCTTGCACATCTCATATGGAAACAAATTATTATTTTTTAAAAAACATTTTTTAAAAAAAAATAAACAAGTTGTTTTACATCGTTATTCTACTGACTAGAAGGCGCCTTGGGCACAACACGTCAGAGATGGCAGCATGAAACCTTTTAAGTAAAGAGGGGGGAAATAATGCTTTTGAATGCAACATGATATTCTAGAGAACCTTCCTCGAAGAGAATCTTTCTGGTTCCAGACTAAGAATCTGCCACAAGGGAGTCGGATTAAAAATGCCTTTTCCTCCCTACATGTCCCAAGGGGCTATGGTAGAGCTGAAGGAAAGGAAACAGCCCATTTGTTCTTAAGTGTGTACTGCACAATGTAAAATAGCAAAACAATGGGGTGGTGCTCTAGGAAATGCCCCACGTAGCCTTAGCAGCTGCACATGAAGGCATGCTTCTTTTGCAAGTGCAATGCTGAAGCCATAAAGGAAGATGCCATAAAATCTGCTTTCATGTCAGAAACAATTATGCTGCCTTTCTCCCCCCCCCCCCCTTTCTAAACCACACTGGCACTGATTTCCCAGCCCCAGTTACATCCGCAGTGTGGATTAGATCTAATTTAAGATGCAAACACCATCTCTAAATTGCTCTTCTTTAATAAGGGTCCCTGGGGAATTGCACACTGATAAATGTAAGCCGACTTTTAAAACTATTGACTCTTAACACCATTTCCTTCTCAAGCTGCTCTCGGTTTTGCAGTGTGCAGATCCTGTCTGACGACTGATACATTAGCCCATTAATCTTTATCAATTAGAGACAGCACACCTGAGCAACAAAACCTCTTAAAACCCCTTCTGATTTAACGCCTGGGCATGATTGAAAGCTGACATGCTAACTACACAAGGTGCCCTTTTATTTTACGGAATGGTTCCTATTCTCAGCCAGTCTGTTGAGCTGTTAAGGTGCTAAGGCTCCCCTCTAGCTCCTGTTTTCAGCTAGAGACCTATGTTCACTCATCGGAGGAAATTCAGATGCAGGAGCTGACTCCATACTTAAGCCTCAGACTTCATTTTCACAGCACCGGAGCTTATTTCCTATGCATGGCAACTTTCCTTTAGCAACTCAGATTGAAGGCACATTGCCTGGGTGCAGAAGGAAAGGCAACATGAATGACAGGCAGCGCAATTCTAGACACAACTGCTGCCGCTGAGTTCACTGGGGCTCATTACTTTTGATCCTAGGGTTAGCAGGTATATGGGTTGCAAGCCAGACTGCCTAAACACTGGAGGTGTAACATTTGAAAAGGGGACATGCAGAAACCCTGAATATGATAAGAACTTGAACATCCTCCCCTTATTTTTCTAATATTGCATTGGTTACCAACTGTGGCAATCACACAGGGTCCCCGGACGTTTCACCGTCTATTGATCCCTGTGCCACCAATTTATTTCTCGCTGCCACCACCCAGGCCCTACCTGGTACAATACTGAGTCCAGTCAGGGTTAAATTGGAACATAAACTTCTGTTTATTTATTGCAGTTTAACAAGAGCATGGTTTCATAAACGGTATTGGTCAATTACAATCATGGGGTGCCTATACAGACCTGTAACTTCCGCTATCTGCTCTCACTCACTAAACCACCTCTCAGTTATTTGCTTGTCTTCCTAGCTCCTAACTGTTCCTGACTCAGTTTATTTCGCTACACTAACTCAACCTACCCACAGACTCTATCCCAATTCACTCCCACTCCAACCAACCTCCCAACGAACTCCTCCCAGAGCTGGTTTTATAGTCCCTCTGACTCCACCCCCCTGAGTTCTGATTGGGTAACTTGTTTAACTATTTCACCTCCAGCACTATCATATGTTAACGTCACACCAACCCCCCCCCCCCAAGATATGCAAGTCAGGCATTGTCAGGGACTGGATTGAGGAGGAATGGTGGGGACCGCCCTCCCTCCTGCACCTTTCCGAGAAGAGGAGGACAGTGTAGATTTAGAACAGTGGTTTGCAGAAGGTCATAGCTCAGAGGCTGCAGAGGGGAGAAGCTGAGAAATATTGGGAGAGGAGCAAGAGGAAGAGGAAGCACCAGGAGAGAGACGATTGACAGACTCAGTGTCCTTGGAAAGCATTCCTGACCGCCGCCCCCTCTCCCAGGACCAGGCGTGCATTGAGAATAGGAGAACAGAAAGCTCAGAGGCAGAAAGCACAGATCAGCTGACGGAGGGATGACATATAATAGGAGAGACAGAAAAGGTGGGACTTTACTCAGAGCAATGCCATTATCTAAGAGAGACAGCATTTTGATGTCTATCTCTGTGAATATTGAATAAAAGACTTGGCAAGAACTCTTCTTGGTTATCTACTTCTTGGCTGCCACCGTGGGCAGGATCGGATTCCTTGGAGCCTGACAGGCATACTTTCCCATATCTTTCCTCCAGATCATGTAGAAGCCCCAGACCCTCTAAGAGTCCCTGTTTTCCAGGGACAGTCCGGGATTTAAAGGATCCATCTCAGTTGACGGCGTGTGGCCCCAGGCCCCCTCAATCGCAAGGGAAGGCTTAGAAACTTGTGGAGTGCCCTGAGATCAATGGATGCAGGGCAGTATACAAATTTAATTTAAAAAAATTAAAAAATGAATAATAAAGTTGAGGTCATTCAAATCTGTTTCAGTTTTTTTTAACTTTCATATGTAGGGCTGTAAGTAATTTTCTTGATTTTACTGCCTGTTTGTTCTTACAGTCAAGTTATGTATGAATTTTATGGCATAAAATAATAAATAAATAAATCAGTCCTTATGGGACCCAAGTGAACAAACCTTAACTTAGGCTACCATGTTTGCATAATTCAACCCTCAGATCCGTATCGCGCCAGGTTGTTCTTGCATGGAAAAGCCAATCCACTCACGTACCTTACTGCAGCTTTCACCAACCTAGTGCCCTCCAGATGTTTCCAACCGGCCAGCGCTGATGGGAGTTGTAGCCCAAAACATCTGGATGGCAACAGGCAGGCAAAGGCTGGCTTATTTGTGATCAGCACTGAATTTCAAGGTTGAGTAAGGTCGTGACTGTTCTCACCTAAGACTGCTCCCGGCAAATTCCATGCAGGGGGTGCAAAACACAATCAAATACCCGATAAATAATAATATAAAAAACTGGCTCTTGGATAGAATCCCAGGTGAGTCATAGAGTCACATGTGACAAGGAAGCATTGCTAAATTGGCCAGTGTGTTGCAGGTGGAGTAGCAGTACCTGAAGAAGGGTGAAGCAGGTTTCTTGCTATAGCTTCATTTATTTTGACATACATAAATTTAATGACTATCTCTTTTCAATTTACTCCCCCTGGCTGGATGAAGAGCTAAGTACAGTTTCCCTGTCTCTAAAACCAATTAATTGTGATGACCTTGGAAGGCAGTTTCTGGTTATAGTACTTCTTGATGACTAACTGGCATTTCTGCTGTTATGCTGATTGTAGTGATTTCGACATCAGTCAGAGGAAATAGTTCAGTGTTTCCAGCCTCTGAAATTTAATATTGAAATATTAGATTTGCACAAGACACAGCATTAGTCATAACTGAATGACACTTCCCCCCAAATCTGTGCATGTCTGCTCAGAAATAAGTCCTATTCAGTTCAATGGGACTTACTCCCAGGCAATCCTTACAGGTGCTTTTGCTACATGGTGATTCATGAATAAAAGAATAGCCAAAACAGACAGCCAACTGAAAACAGGTGCATGAACAAATAACACATTTTCCTTATACTGTTGAAGTTTTCCTCTTCCGGGGCGGGGGGGGAATGGCAATGGAATATATGCGCTTTTCGCATCAATACATTCACTGTTTTAACTTTTGCCATTTGTCACGCTCTTCCTGCAAATTGTCATTTTACAGTTTGATGTTCAAATCCACATTCATTCATTCATTCATTCATTCAAGAAATTCGTATCTGTTGTTCTGCTTCACAAGGGAGTTGCTTAAAGTACAGTAGCTTACATATCACAATCACAAAAGCAACAAATTAAACGTTGTAGCACAAATTATCAAACAAAAACAGCAGCACAAAGCACATGATACAGCTCCCTACCTCAGAAATGGGGTATCTGTATGTCCCGTGCCCCCTGCCCCCCCGGCACTAGTTGGATTCCAACTCCAAACAGCCTAGATCCAAATTGCAGGGCTAGGCATGCTCTCTAGCCAAGATTGTTATTACACCTAGATGAGGTTTTGTTACATGGAGGAAGCAGAGGTTGCCTGGGAGCAAAAATATCAGTTAGCTAAGCTCTCATTAGAGGAATATGTAGCAAAACCTCTTCCTTAGAATAAGGCTTCTCCGGCCCCATTACTTGCATTTGTTGTTGTTTAGTCGTTTAGTCGTGTCCGACTCTTCATGACCCCATGGACCAGAGCACGCCAGGCACCTCCTGTCTTCCACTGCCTCCTGCAGTTTGGTCAAACTCATGTTAGTAGCTTTGAGAACACTGTCAAACTATCTCGTCCTCTGTCATCCCCTTCTCCTTGTGCCCTCAATCTTGCCCAACATCAGGGTCTTTTCCAGGGAGTCTTCTCTTCTCATGAGGTGGCCAAAGTATTGGAGCCTCAGCTTCAGGATCTGTCCTTCCAGTGAGCACTCAGGGCTGGTTCCTTCAGAATGGATAGGTTTGATGTTCTTGCAGTCCATGGGACTCTCAAGAGTCTCCTCCAGCATCATAATTCAAAAGCATCAATTCTTCGGCGATCAGCCTTCTTTACTTGCATACTCACAATGTAAAAGACCCAGGCTATGCATGTAAGATATCTTAATGTAAGATACAGTGGTACTTCGGGTTACATACGCTTCAGGTTACAGACGCTTCAGCTTACAGACTCCACTAACCCAGAAATAGTACCTCAGGTTAAGAACTTTGCTACAGGATGAGAACAGAAATTGTGCGCTGGCTCCGCGGCAGCAGTGGGAGGCCCCATTACCTAAAGTGGTACCCCAGGTTTAGAACAGTTTCATTTTAAGAACGGATCTCCAGAACGAATTAAGTTCTTAACCTGAGGTACCACTGTATCTTTGAAGCACCTCTTCCTCCCTTTGCTGAGACACAGGAGTACTGCATAGATTTCTGGACTAAATTTGGCAATAAAATTTTGGATGTCGTAACGGAAGCACTGCAGGTCTGTGCTCGTGTAATAACCATATTAAAACTGCCGAGTGTCCTTTGATCGAGATGTTCTTCTAAGCGTTTCTTATCAGTTTCATATCAGTTAAAAACGCCCAGTCAAAACAGCTGCTCTTTCCGCTCCTGTCCTCCAATTAAAATATATGGTTTTTAAGCCCATATAGAAATAAAACAAACAAAACAGGTATGCTCCTTGCCTGTATGGAGTAATTAAAGTTAACTGCTGAGCCAACTGCCTTTGCAATTTAAAAACTATTCAAGTTGTGGGGTTGTGTGTGTGTGTGTGTGTTTAATGAAAACTAGAACATACTATGGACACGGGTGGCGCTGTGGGTTAAACCACAGAGCCTAGGACTTGCTGATCAGAGGGTCGTGGTTCGAATCCCCGTGACGGGGTGAGCTCCCGTTGCACGTCAAAGTGCACGTAGATAAATAGGTCTGGCGGGAAGGTAAACGGTGTTTCCGTGTGCTGCTCTGGTTTGCCAGAAGCAGCTTAGTCATGCTGGCCACATGACCCGGAAGCTGTACGCCGGCTCCCTCGGCCAGTAAAGCGAGATGAGCGCCACAACCCCAGAGTTGTCCACGACTGGACCTAATGGTCAGGGGTCCCTTTACCTTTACCTTTTTAGAACACACCACGGAACTCAAGGACAAGAAGCCATACTTGTCGCCATTGTCACCCAGAAGTCCAATGCAAACCCCTTACGACCTGTTGCAGCCAGTGTGGTGTAGTGGTTAAGAGCGGTAGTCTCGTAATCTGGGGAACCGGGTTCGTGTCTTCGCTCCTCCACATGCAGCTGCTGGGTGACCTTGGGCTAGTCACACTTCTCTGAAGTCTCTCAGCCCCACTCACCTCACAGAGTGTTTGTTGTGGGGGAGGAAGGGAAAGGAGAATGTTAGCCGCTTTGAGACTCCTTAAAGGGAGTGAAAGGCGGGATATCAAATCCAAACTCTTCTCTTCTTCTGCTAAAATGAAGGCTTTCCCCTCCATTTTAGTTGGGGGCTGAATGTAAACTGAATCCCGCCCCACTGAGCAATTTGCAAACCTGCCGCCTTGTCTGTGTTTACCAGTTCTGCCAATGCAGAACTGATTCCTTCCTCTTGCTCCAAACTGGGACGCAGGAGTGTCTGTCTGTGATATCCTGTACTCTGCATTGGAAAATCTGGTATATATTAGTTAACATGCATGTTTCATTGGCACAATATTGTGCCAGCAAGAATGAATCTGGCCCACTGACAGGACCTCTGCCAACGATATAGTTGCTTATAGATTTGTTGGACTTGATTCTTGAAACATTAGAAAGGCTTTTTTTTTTTTTTTTAAGTCCCTGTTTTTCTCCTGCCACTGGAAATTCAGCTGGAGTGGGTGGGGGGAAATGTTTGCATTTCCCCCAGGACTGGAAATTCTTATATCTTAAAACAGCTTGAACAGGTAGATTAAAATGTCCAGAATGAACTGGACATTCTGAGTTGTGCTTCAGTATTTATGGGTGGTGGCTCCCTGCTTGTGGAATAATTCCTTTAATTAAGCTGTTGGCTAATTAAACAATCAATGGCCTTTTAAATGTGCTTGTAGGGTGGGTTATTGGGGTTTGTTTATGTATTTTGTGTTCCCATTTTGCATTTTTACGCTGTAAACCACCCTTTGATCTTGAGATGATGGGCAGAATATAAATTTAATAAATAAATAGGTAAATATTTACTTTATAGACTGCTACTAATGTCTGTGCTGTGGAAGAGACAGCCAAGTCCCCAACTGCTGGGTAAGATCAATAGAAACAGCAGGTCCAGTGCAGCTATCCTATGTGCATATTATCTTGAAAGTAAATGCCATTGTGTCCAGTGGGGATCCTGAACGGATCCGTGCGCTCCTTATCACAACATTTTCTTTGGAAAGCCTCCTTCAGAACACAAGAATAACTGCCCTGCTGGTCAGGCCGGCGGCCCACCTAATCCAGCGAGGTTTCCCAGCAACTGGTATTCAGAAGCATTGCTTCCTCCAGCTTCTTGGAGGTACAACACAGCGATGGGTTCTCTCCAAAGAGAAGCAGCGCGCTCTGTTGTGGACCTATTATTGGCTCGGGCGAAGAAGTGAGTTCCATGCCCAGCAGATGGCGGGCCGGAGCGCCTATCCTGGCTCTGGTACGCCATTGAACAATAGAGTGAAGAAGCTTCCATGTGCGCGCGTGCCCATCTCCACTCCCCCTTTTTTCTCTCGCCTTCAGCGGCCGCTGTTTTTTTTTTTAATTTTAATTTTAGGGGGGGGGGGTGCCTCCGCGAGAATCTCCAGGAGCAGATTGTGGCGGGGAAAAGGAGAGAGAGGGCACCGATTTCCTCCTTCTTTCTTCGCTCCCGCCCATTCTCTCTCTCTTTCTATCTATCTATCTCTCTCCCCCCCCCCTCCGAAGTCTCCGCCTTGCCATCAGCAAAGACCAAGGGCATGCTCAGTAGGAGCCAGCATCGGCTTCGGGAGCAGGCTGCGACTCTACACCACCCCCTGCCTCTCTTTCTTGCGTCAGATTAATGTTCCGGGGAGGGACGGCGTGCGTGGGGGGGGGGGCGATTTGAGAAGGAACCACGCGCGCTTTGCCCGGGGGAGGAGCGGAAGGGCCGCCGGGGGCGGAGGAGCGGCTTAGAACGCTGAGCTGGCCCGGTGGAACGTCGGGGCTTCTCTTTTGGAACGCTCGCACACACTTTGGAACGCTCGCGCTCTCCCGCGGCGCGGAGGCGAGGCCCGGCCGGGCTCTCCGAGGAGCAGCAGCTCCAGGGAAACGGGCGCTGTTGTTGTTTTGAGTCTCGCTGGCGGGGGCCTGCGGGGTTTCGGGGAGCGAATCAGCTCGGTGCCCGCCGTTCGATGGTTTGTCCCGACCGAGATGAGCCGCCCGTCCTCCGCCGGACCCAGCGCTAGCAAACCCTGCGGCAAGCAGCAGCAGCACACCCCGTCGCCGGCTGCTGCCCCTGCCGCCGCCGCCAACGCCGCCGTCGCCACCATCTCCGCCGCCGGGGCCGGTTCCTCCGCGGTCTCCGCCGCGGCCGCTGTGATCTCCAGCCCTGGAGGAGGCGAAGGCAGCGGCGGGCCGGTCTCGCCTCAGCACCACGAGCTGACCTCGCTTTTCGAGTGCCCGGTTTGCTTCGACTATGTGCTGCCCCCGATCCTGCAGTGCCAGGCCGGGCACCTGGTGTGCAACCAATGCCGGCAGAAGCTGAGCTGCTGCCCCACGTGCCGGGGATCCTTGACCCCCAGCATCAGGAACCTGGCCATGGAAAAAGTGGCCTCGGCCGTCCTCTTCCCTTGCAAGGTAAGGAAGGGCAGGTTGCAGGCAGCAACCGGCACAGCCGCCGGAAAGGTGGGCGGGGAGAGGGGGCTGGGTCGAGGGAAGCAGCGGGGCTTGAGGTTGTGGTGATCCAGGTGTTATTTTAAAAGCTAGCTCTCTGAAATTTTCCATACCCTACTGGAAAGTATTGGGGCGAACCCCGTGAGCACACCCCCGCTTCCCACTAACTCACTCCTCATGAGAAACAAATACGAAGTGCCATTTTTTCTGTGGAGCTGATTCTCAGAGACCGTTTTCATTTTAATGTAAGATGCACCTGCGTCTGTAATTCTGCCTCCGCCACCTTTAAGTCCAAACCACTATTCCAAGCAGCCTTTAGACATAACCCCATTACTCTTCAAGCTACAGAAGAAGTGTGGGGTCTTGCGTGCATCCACAACAGTAAACAGTGTCCATGGTCCTGTCAAGAATGCAGATGCTCTGTTGTTATTTGTTCTGGTGCATTGTTGTCAAGAGACTGGGGCCAGAGAGCTCCTGGCTTTTACACCTGACCTGTGCCAGGGCTGTACCCAAGCCAGTATTTCTCAGTTTTGCTCCCTAATATCTTGCAATATGGAGTATTATCCTACTTTAGTTGTAAGGATCCCTGGTATAAATGTATGTGAAGAGCTTGGAGCACTTGAAAGAACACACAGATTTTAAAATCTCTCATTATTATTATTATTATTAGCTCATGTCATAGTTATACCTCATCCCTGCTTACACTTGAGAGCGTATGCTATGTTACACCAGATGTATAATTCAAAAATAGTGGCCACTGAGGAGCATAGCTGTCAACTTTTCCTGTTTCATGTGAGGAATCCTATTCAGAATAAGGGAATTTCCCTTTAAAAAAGGGAAAAGTTGACAGCTATGCTGAGGAGTGGAGATCTAAGGGAGCATAAAAGTTTGGAAATGATTTGGAAACTCTTTAGCAGTACCTGGATTAGTAAAACAGGAGGGTTTTTTTAACGGGGAGGCCAGAGATGGATAGCTCAGTCAGTCAATAGATTCTTGACTCCCATGTAGGGAACCTTGCCAAGTGTCTCGGTTAATTGAAACACATTGGTGCTAATGCAGTCCCTGTTAGTCTGCGCTGTGCGCTAGGGGAATTGGGGCATTGGTCTAAACATGGCAGAGATGTGTGCAAAGGCCCATGAAATGTGGTACCTTTCCCTCCTCCTCCTTTCACACTTCTGACTCAACCTGAAAGGCAGAACTTGACAGAGTGAGAGACAAGTTGGGTTCTGGTGTGTTAGTTGGCAGGGATACGTGCAGGGGAGAAGGGGCAGACCAGGGGGATGTGGGGAGGGGTGATTCCCCCCATCAACAAGTTTTTCCACCTTTTTTTTTTTATCCTGCATGGTTCGGTTGCAGGCAGCTGGGGAATGGAAGTGTGTGCAAAGGAGAATTGGTTGGGTGCAGAAAGGTGTACACACCTGATTCTCCTTTACAATCCAACTTCGCACGTTACCTCTGCAGAGACATTCCCCCCCCCCCCCCGATATACTTTTGCTGATGAAACATGTTTGCATCCCCTAAAATATCGAGCCGGGAGCTCAGGAACTTCCCATATTGGTATGTCCGAAGCCACAGAGCTCCTCTGCATCCAGTCAGAGGCTGGGGGTTCTGTTGATGACGTCTTTTGCTGTTGTGGAAGGGGGCAGGACTGGAGCTTAAGGGCACCTGCAGCCTATACTGGGACGGTGCTGATCCTTGTGCTTTGTGATTATTATTAGCAAAAATGGTTGCAGCATATCCCTACCCTCCAAGAGGAATGATCCTGTTCAGGGCTTATTATGGGATGACCCCGTTTCACTCCTAAGCCGTCGGCCCTTGACCACCCAATTTCACGAATGGAATGAGTATAGCTAATTGCTAGTCCGTATGGACTTAGAAAAATGAGCGTGGGTTGCACAAAGAAGGAACAGCATCGACATCCCATATCTGGTGGTGGTACCATTTACAGCCTTTTTCTTTTAAATGTTCCCACCCTTTTTTCTCAATCAGTGTGAGTTTTTAGGGGGGAGAGGCTGTTTGGAAGCACGCTAACAAAGATAAACCCGAGGTGGCAGCTGGCAGAGAGAAGAGCTGTTTCCACCCAAGCTTTCTATCAGTGCCAATCTTTAGGCCCTTGTCTCCCTTAAACTAGATATACCGGTGTCGGTTTCGCTCCCAAGGCGCAGGTTTAGGCTGATCAATATGCACTCTAAACCATTCTAAAATGACATTGACACAGATCTTAAGGTCGTGTTGATGAAAAGCAAGGCTGGAAGCGACCATGTCGCCCGCGTTAACAGTCTCCATCGGAAGGGCTCCAGTTGCAAAAGCAAAAATTAAACTTGCGGAAATAGAGGGTTGCTGCATTGAACCACTGATACTGTCATAGAGAGTTGAAAGGGACCCCAAGGGTCATCCAGTCCAACCCCTTGCAATGCAGAAATCTGAACTAAGGCATCCATGACAGATGGCCAGCCAACCGCTGCTTAAAAGCCTGCGAGGAACTAGAGTCCAGCACCTCCCGAGGGAGTCAGTTCCACTATAATTCAACCAGGGTTGTTTTTTTGAGAGGAAGGAGGCGTTTAGGGAAAACCGCTCCTTTCTTATGCTGTTTTGGGAATAGTACTGCAAAAGAGCACCTAGTTCTTAGATTTAAGGGACACTGTCATAGAGTGTGCTTACAGAAGGCACCAGGTCCAGTCCTGGGATTTCAGGTAGCAGGGCCGGGATAAAACCCACCCTGGAGACTTGCTGCCAGTCAAGAGGAGTCCGTCCTGGACAAAGAGGGGCCAAATGGTCTGACGGAGTAGCTGGCAGCATCTTCATTCCAGGCCTGAACATTGCAGGATGCCAACTTGATACCAAGTCAGACTGTTAGTTCATTTAGTTCGATGCATCGGCCTTCCTCATCCTGGGGCGCTCCAGGTGTTGTACTACGACTTTCATCATCCCTGAATGTTTGTCATCCTGACTGGGGCTGATGGGAGTTGTAATCGGATACAGCTTGTGGGAGGCTGGTGACAGTGTTGAGCTAGGTGTAACAAGGATGGGAGATGGGATAAAGCAATGAAGAGGTTCGTACATATAAAGTTGTGTCCTCTTGAATTAGGCTGGTCTGCACTGTGTGGCTGTGGCTTTCCAGTTTCCGACAGGGGACTCCCACTCGCCCTATCCAGAAATGGCAGATATCCTGAACCTCAGATTTTCCCCACATTAAGCATGTCCTCTGCCAATGAATTTGGGGGCTTCCTCATTAGTGTGTGACCTACCAAGCCAAACGTATCCCATTGGGTATCTGGTGTGATCTGCCAAGTGTCCCAACAACTCTGCTGCTTTGCAGTAACAGGCCAGCAGCAAAATCCGGAGGTTTATTGTGTTCCTATTGGACCACCGTACATGTCTTGTAGGCTATGTTTGGTTTAGTGGATCACAAGTTGCTCAGAACAAGTGCTCACAGTTCAGAGTTTTGAATTTAGATTCTACACAGAGAAACAAATGGTAATCACGAAACTGTAGTTGAAGACCAGTATTAGATTAAAACATGATATGCTTCCCTGTGGAAGTCACTAAAACCTGCATGTTTGAAATGTGCATTTTTCAGAATCAACATATTGCATGGAGAATCTCCACATCATCACAAGCCACCTATGCTATGTGTCTGCAATGAAGCCATGCCATATACATAATGATTCCCAAATATTACATAGATAGGATGTAAAATTCCCAGAAAGTTTGAAAGGGAAAAACTTCTTTTTCTGAGGGCAGGGGAATGGAAATGAAAACCTATGCAGTACTTATTTTCTTTTCTAACCCAAACCTTTTACAGCTTTGGCAGCATTAAATGCATAGTTTATAATATGGTTAGCATGTAAAATTGGTGTGTTCTTGGAATTTGCAGAGCAATCCTATGTGTTTACATGGAAGTGAGACCTGCTCTATTTAGAGAAGTTTGCTGCCTGGTAAGCACACATATAATTGCTGCCTCAAAACTAGAATTGCCTTAGTTTGGGTAGGAGAGTGTGTATGTCACAGTTGTTTCAAGGGGCAAGCGGAAAGGTTGGCCACAAAAGTGGGGTCAGCTCATAAGGGCAGCAGGTGCATGAATCCTTTTTTTCATTTTTCATTTCCAAAACTTAGATCAAAGGTCACCAGAAGAGGATCCATTGTAGCATTAGAAATTTATGCAGTACATAGTGGAACCTGGACATCTGGGAGTTAGAGCCTGGAGCTACAGTCCTAAGCCCACTTACCTAGGGGTAAGCCCCATAGGACAAAACAGGACTTACTTCTGAGTCAAAATGCATAGGGCTGCGCTGAAAGTTAGGTGTCATACAGAGTCGATTGGCATAACCTGGGGACACTTCATACATTGTGTAGTTGATTTGCGCACCCTACAAATGCAGCATTGTGAGACATCCTAGAGTACATATTTTGTTTTATCTATATTTTGTTGAAGGGAGCAATCCAAGCCCATGGTCCAACAGGGATGAGGAGAGTTGGGAATAGCAGGTCTCAGGCTGAGCCTGGGTTCAGTTGGAACTGGGTCTCGCATCCTGGCTAGGCTGAAGATATGCCATCAAAAAGGGGGGGGGGAATAGAATAAAAATCAAAGCACTACCATCCTACCTTATCTTGGGGCTCAGTCATAGCCGTCTGAGCTGAGGCTGGGTTAAGTCCTGAAAAGGGGCCATTTTAGAGGTTTGGGGGGTAGTCATGACGGGGCAGGGGAGACTTCTGTTCCAAACATGACCTAGCAACCCATCAGAAGTTAACACTGGCCAAAAGGGTGGCCCAGGTCAAACTGTTTTAAAGGCTTGTTTTCCCTCTGCCAGGCTCTGGCTAGCTCAACTGGCAGCAGAGGCAGCTTTAGGGTAGCATGACCGGTGCCACACTGCAGGAAGCACCACAACAATTATGCAGAACGGAGCGTGAGAGGCAGGCAGGGTGTTTGTGTCAGATTTTAGCATCGCACAGGGTGCTGCTGAAATTTTGGAGCCCAAAGTCTGCTGCTGGTGGTGATCAAAGATTGGAATAGGGGTATGTTACACCAGCATAGTTTACCCCAGCATCCATTATTCCGGCTTCCTTTTGTTCGGATCACTCTGCCTTTCCATCAGTGGTTTCAGGATGGTTTTTAAACGCTAAATAAGTAAAACAATGGCACAGGCATACAAAGCAACCAGCGGACAAGAGCGTGCTTGAAGTCAAGAGAGTAAGACAATAAAAATGTTCTAAAATGCCTGACTTAATGAAGAAGTGTTTGTGTGATGCCTTTAGCGACAGTGAAGTTGGCAAGGTATTTCATAGGTGCCAAAAAGGGTTTGTCTTTCACTTCGCACCAGAACAGCCTTGGTTGCCCCGAGTGATGACCTCTATCCAGGAAGAGATGAGAGAAAGTACAGCCTTGTTGGTTATGCTTTCATTGGCTTTTGAGAATGTTGACCGTGGAGTTCTTCTGCAGTGACCCAGGGAGGTGGTAGTTGAAGGTATTATGTTTCAGTGGTTGCACTGCTATCAGCAAGGTTGCTTCCAGAAAGCAGGGCAAGGAGATTGTTGCTCAGCAGCGTGGCTGTGGGGTCCCAGAAAAGGTCTGTTCTGTCTCCTGTGCTGTTTGGCATCTATCTGAAATTCATGGGATCTTGGGATTTGGAGCATGGTGCCATCTGAGTCAGGAGAAACTCTGAAGGTGTTGGACCGGTGTCTGGAGGCAGTGAAGGGCTGGGTGGGAGCTAATAAACTCAGGATGAATTCTGATAAGATGTAAGTACTGTGGGTGGGTGGGGGGAGGTGGTTCCCATGTCTGGGAATTATGTGTAGAACCTGTTTTGGGAGGGGTTCCACTCCCTCTGAAGGAACAAGTTCATAGTCTGGGCGTACTCCTGGATTCCAGCTTCAAATGGCTTCTGTGGCTGGAAGTGCTTATGTCCAACTTCAGCGAATTCACTAGCTATGGCCATTACTAGATTGGGATAGCCTGGTCTCAGTTGTCCATGCCCCCATCACCTTCTGCCTCGATTACTGTCATGCGCTGTATGTGGGGCTGTGTGGAAATTGTCAGACTGTACAGCAGGTTAAATGGAAGTGATAAGAAAGAAAGAAATAGAATAAAAATCAAGGCACTAAAGTCATGTCAACATCGTCCAGGTCTAGCAAGTCAACAACCTTCAAACAGAAAAAGAGTATCTTAGCACATGACTAGTCAGTGGCCTGACCTTTCTAGCCGGTTGCTGTTAAAGGTCAACAGAAGTACATTTAATGCAGGCTTTTCCTGTTCTAGGAGAATTACCATGGAAACGATAGGTGACCGGGAAGTTTTGTAATGTGGGTTGTCATCTGATGACGAAATTGTGTTTAATCATCTAGTCTGGAGATGGGCAGTTTCAGGACTTTGGGCCAATGCGGCCCTCCAGGCTTTTATGGGTTCTCTATCTGGCCCTTGGGGCCCTTCACAGGCCACGCACACACCCCGAGCCGCACCAGCCCTGCTCTGCATCCTCCTTTGCCTGCCTGGAATGTGCCCTTGAACTCTGAGAATGCCTTTTGCCTGAATGGAGGACTGAGATGTTAGGTATTCCTATGAGGGCAAAGGCACAGCACTTTGCAAGATCCAGTGGCTTGTGGGCCAGATTGCCCATGACTGGTCTGCACTGCAGGATTTTAGACACAGATAGACAGCACGGGTGGCGCTGTGGGTTAAACCACAGAGCCTAGGGCTTGTCGATCGGAAGGTTGGTGGTTCGAATCCCCGCGATGGAGTGAGCTCCCATTGCTCGGTCCCTGCTCCTGCCAACTTAGCAGTTCGAAAGCACGCCAAAGTGCAAGTAGATAAATAGGTACCGCTCTGGCGGGAAGGTAAAAGGCGTTTCTGTGCGCTGCCCTGGTTCGCCAGAAGCGGCTTAGTCATGCTGGCCACATGACCCGGAAGCTGTACGCCGGCACCCTCGGCCAATAAAGCGAGATGTGCGCCGCAACCCCAGAGTCAGTCACAATTGGACCTAATGGTCAGGGGTCCCTTTACCTTTACCTAGACAATGCTACATAGAGATGCTGTCTGGAAAGGACACGTTCTCTCACTGAGCTGTGCTCCATATGCACCAGAAACATTAGGAAATGGAGCAACTAGCGATACGGTTTCAGATCCATAGGAAGCTGCTTATACCAGGTCTGGCTGCTTATCCTTGTGGGCTGGCTGGCATTGTCTACTCATGACTGGCAGTAGCTGTCCAAGGTAGCAGTTGGGGATCGTTCCTGATCCTTTTAACAGACAGTGATAGGTACCGAACCTGGGACAGTTATCATGTATATCATGTGCAATGTCACTCAGCTGTGGTTCCTCCCCACTTTTTCAGCACGGCAGTGGCTTTTTGAGAGAGTCGAACCTGGCATGGGATAGAAGCATCCTTCCTTGCATCTTCCACTCTTACCGAGATCACTGCCATCTGCTGGAAGGTTTGCAAAGAATAATAATAAACAAATGCTTTGGTTTTTTGCATCTTTCGCAAAACCTGTTTGGCCAGAGATGGCAGTGGGAGGAAATAAACAAGAACATTCATAGTGGTGTCTTCATTGTTGCCACCTTCAGCTGTCTGAGTGTATTGTCTGCCTTCAGCCTACCTGAGCACAAGGACAGGGTATGGGCCCATCTCTGTTTAGCATAGTAATTAGGATTTAGCATGTTCAAGATAAGCATCCTCTCTTACCCCATCTCCTGCCTGGGCCAGCTCTATAGAAGTGCTGTCCCAGGAATCAACACCACCACAAAGGGTGCGGGAAGAAACTTTAAAACAATTAAAGATACCAATCAATTGATTTTCAGGATGCTACCTTAATTGTGTTTGAACTCTACTGTAAGGGTTGCCTTTGCAATTTAATTGTCATTGCTCATATGATAGGGGAATATTATCATCTGCAATTATGGGGAGGCTTTGCTAATCCAAAACAAGCAACTGCAGGTTTGTTTGGCAGCTGGAAGGGGAAATTGCTTAATGGATTTCTCTTTGCCCCACCCCTCCAACATGTAAACAAATGGGCACAGTCCATTTCCCACTGAAATCGATGGCAAAGCTGCTATTGATTTTAATGGGCTGTACAGTAGTGTCTTGGTTTTGTTTCAAGAATGGGTGGCATGAGTGATCGCTAGGGTGAGAGGGAGGAATAGAGGGCATGAAAAAGAAAAGTTTTCCAATAACAGTTCAAGTGTTACTCAGAAGTAAGCCCTGGTGACTTCAGTGGGGCTTACTCCCAGGTAGAGTGGGTTAGGGTGGCAGCCTAAGTAACTTTGTGGAAGTGTAAAACTAACCTGCTTGACCAGGGGTAGGCAACCTAAGGCCCGGGGGCCGGATCCGGCTGAATCGCCTTCTCAGTCAGTGTGTTTTTACATGAGTAGAATATGTCCTTTTATTTAAAATGCATCTCTGGGTTATTTGTGGGACCTGCCTAATGTTTTTACATGAGTAGAATGTGTGCTTTTATTTAAAATGCATCTCTGGGTTATTTGTGGGGCATAGGAATTCGTTCTTTTTTCTTTCTTTTTTTCTTCAAAATATAGTCCAGTCCCTCACATGGTCTGAGGGACGGTGGACCGGCTCACGGCTGAAAAAGGTTGCTGACCCCTGTGGTTGAATAATCCTCTTTTCACACAAACAGTGCATTTGCTGGATTTTTTCCCCCAGTGTCTAAGGGTTTCTGCAGAGTTGCTTGCACAGTGCTGAGAAGAGGGCAGTTATTAGATTATTCATTCATCGAATATCTGAGTTAGCGACTGGATTGGCCAGAAGTGTTACCCGCCCTGTTCCTCTGACCCAGAGGAATGTGCAGAATTGGTATAGCCAGTGTTATTTGACTTCTGGCTAAGTTAGGGATGGAATTGGCCACTTTGCTTTCTCTCCCATGCTTTTCAATTTGTCCCACTCAGCACCTTTTCCGCTCCTGCTACAGTGGTACCTCTAATTACAGACGCGTTCTGTTCCGGGGTGCCGTTCGCACCACGAAAAGTCCATAAGTAGTGCGCCGCTACTGCGCATGTGCGTGACGCAATAGAGCACTCCTGCGCAAAGCGCATAGAACGCTTCTGCGCACTCAGCAAAACTCGGAAGTATACACTTCCAGGTTTGCCGCATTTGCAACCCAAAAATCTGCAACATGAACCTAACGCAACTAGAGGTATGACTGTACTTGGACAATAGTGGGCTCCTTTCTCCCTTCCTAGAGTGACAGCTTTCATGTTGCCAGAGAGTATGGAACAGAAGGCTTTGATTATCCTCTCTGCAATGCCTTCATATTGTGGCAAACCACTGAAGTCTGATACTTAGTGGTATTGCCTGTAAAATGGGTATATTATTGCTCTTCACGAGCTTGATGGTGTCTCGTGCTAAGCTTCCTGACAGTTAGTTGGTCATTCTTAACATTGCTGTGTAATCTCCAAATTCTGCTTTTGGAGAATAGGAAGGGAAGGGGAGAGATGTCAACTTCTCCTAAGAATTGGTTCAAAGGTGACTGGCCTGGGGACAACTACTCAATGTATTAGGCAGTTTTAGATATTTAGAGAAGACATTTGCATGGTTTATGGCAAGTAGACATTTACTAGCGTGCGGCTGTTGTCTTGTTAGGAGTTGAGGTCATGAGAGACCTGATGGTGGCCAATTCTTTAAATAGCAGAAATGTACATGCTGTGTGTGCTTTTAATCCCAATCACTAGTAGGCTCGCTTCATTAATTTTTTCCCTTTCTCCGAGCATACTATTTTACTTTGTTGGTCTCAGTGATGCAAAGCTAGTTCACCTTTCGTTCTTCTCAAAATAATATCAAAATGAATCACTAGCTTGCTGCTTCCCTGCCTCTGACTAGCCATTGTCTGACTGCATTAATAGATGCTTGCGCCTGTTTTATAATGATCAAATAAGACTTAAAAGGTGTGATAAGAGGCAGGATCAAGGTTTGTTTTCTAGAATCGCTGATGACAAATATGATGGGGAGGGACGGGAACCAGTTCTATTTTTAGTTCTTTGATTGATTTTAATGAATGAGTTGGGAACAAGCCTGGGGCTGTTAATTACAAGGCTGGGGTTTGGGTTCTTTAGAATGGAGTTTGCTAGGTAGGATTTGGAGCGAGACCCCGGATTGCAGCAGACCATGTTGGTAAGGAATTGCACTGCTTTTGCATGAATCAGGTGGTGTTGCTTAAGAGCAGCAGAGAATACAAATGAAATAGTAGTCTGCACTGATTGTCCCAGCTAGAGCTGGGCGATATCAGCTTTTCAACATTGCGGTGTGTTGCCAGCCAAACATCACAGTTTGGTGATGTACCATGACGTTGAAAAAGCAAGCTGCATTGGCCTCTGCCTGCGAGGCACCTGGTGAAACTTCCCCAGCTCTCATCTCAGGAACTGAGGCCATTTCACCAGGGCGCACGCAGGCTGGGACAACGCAGCTTGTTTGGCTCCCCCTCCCCAGCTGAGACAGCCCCAGCACTCCCCCTGCTCACAGGCAAGCCGGCAGAGCATCGCTGCTGGCTGTGGGAGCGCTAACCACGCTCCCCTCAGCTGAGCAGTTTCGCGGAGCCCCCAGCCCACTGCTGGCTTGCAGAAGCCAGTGCCGGACTGGGGGCTCCTTTAACTGCTCAACTGAGGTAAGGGCAGCTGCATACAGTGGTACCTTGGGTTACATATGCTTTAGGTTACAGACTCCACTAACCCAGAAATAGTACCTTGGGTTAAGAACTTTGCTTCAGGATGAGAACAGAAATCGCGCAGTGGCCGCGTGGCAGCAGTTGTTGGCCCCATAAGCTAAAGTGGTACCTCAAGTTAAGAACGGACCTCCAGAACGAATTAAGTACGTAATCAGAGGTACCACTGTACTCAGTCAAGCAGTTTAAAGATGCAGAAGGAGGAACAAGCTGTACAGTGGTACCTCGGGTTACAGACGCTTCAGGTTACAGACGCTTCAGGTTACAGACTCCGCTAACCCAGAAATAGTACCTCGGGTTAAGAACTTTGCTTCAGGATGAGAACAGAAATCGTGCAGCAGCAGCAGGAGGCCCCATTAGCTAAAGTGGTACCTCAGGTTAAGAACAATCTCAGGTTAAGAACGGACCTCCAGAACGAATTAAGTTCTTAACCTGAGGTACCACTGTATTGGCGCCCGGGTTGTTCTCCCTCTGCATCAATGAGGGCAGAGTGTGATGGTGGTTTCACTCAGGGATATGTCGCTGGTGAGACTGCCACCGCTCCCGAGCCCCTCTGCTAACAGCGCCACTGGAGGAAGGAACTCTAGCGGATGCTGCTAGCAGAGGGACCCGGGAGCGGTGGCGGGTTCACCAGCGATATACCGCTGAGTGAAGTTGACACTACGGTCTGCTCCTCATACTGGTGATGGGTGATACAGTGGTGCCCCGCAAGACGAATGCCTCGCAAGACGGAAAACTCGCTAGACAAAAGAGTTTTCCATTTTTTTAGTCGTTCCACAAGACGAATTTCCCTATGGGCTTGCTTCGCAAGACAAAACGTCTTGCGAGTTTGTTTCCGTTTTCTTAAAGCCGCTAAGCCGCTAATAGCCGTGCTTCGCAAGACGAAAAAACCGCAAGACGAAGAGACTCGTGGAACGGATTAATTTCGTCTTGCGAGGCACCACTGTACATTGATATAACCCCCAGGCCTAGTCCCAGCATGTGCTGACTGCAGCGGCTCCTGGAAAGCCAAAATGACTCATTCTTTGTCTTCATCTGGGGTTGTGGGGCTTTGTTGTTAGTCCTTTTGTGTACTTGGCTTGGAGGGGGGATGCCGCCACCTTGCAGTGTCTGGTGTCAGGCTGCAAAAAACACCTCGGAGGAAAGATGGGATTGCAATCACACCAACTTTTTTCTTTTTCCCCACAATCCATATAAATTATATTTGCCTATATATCTAGACTTCTGCTTTAGTTCAGAGTTGCTTTCCTGATCTTGGGTGATGATCTTCATAGTTCAGTGGACAGAGTCTTTATAAAGCTACAGTTGTTGTTGTTGTTAAAATTTGCATACCATCCTATACCCATAGATCTCAGGGCGGTTCACTACATAAAATCACAGTATAAAAAACAGAACATACATAATAAAAACAACCCAATAATCCCCTTTCACAACACATTTTTAAAGGGCATTGATGTCAGTTAGCCAAAGAGGTATTTATTATTTACAGTTCTACACTAATAAATATTATTTATTAGTATTTACAGTTGTGTCCCTGCACAACTCTGAAGCCACTGGCTCTTTTATCCTAATCTGCCACACAATGTGGGTGCCTCTTAGGAACAAGACTGGAATACAGTATAGCAGATCATAGTGGAAATACCTGAATTTCCACTGTTCAAGCAAACACAGCTGTCATTTATCTACACCTGGCCTTCATGCGAGAGAATTGCATGGAGCACCCATGTCATAGATGACGTTATCAGCAAGGTGGAGGGAGGAGCAGAGAGTGCTCTGCAAAACCCAAGACTCTTGTTGATGGTAAATGAGTGTTCAGATTAGACTACAGACACTCCCATTGTCCAGGTGCAACCTGAATACTTACTCCCCTTGTACATATGGAAGCTGCAGTTAGGTATGGAGGCATCAGCTCATGTCATCTTTACGTGTTCGTTTCGTTTCCATATTAATGGGCATATTTCTTTTAAAAAAATTGGAAAAAGTACTTAGGCGGTGGTTTGGGGGCTGCCTATTAATATATACTGTATTTTTTCGTGTATAAGACTAGGGGGGGGGGGGTTTACCAAAAAATTAGGTTTACAATTGGGGCTCATCTTATACACAGTTAGTGCTGAGGGATGTTTTCTTAATTTGGAGTCTCCCAAAATAGGGGGTGTCTTATACATGGAGGGGCATCTTATAGATGGTAAAATACGGTATTTTTATATTGTTTTACAGGTAATAACTACTCTGAACAGCTGGAAACTTCGCTGCTGGCGTTCAAAATGTGGCTGGATAAGCCTGAGAGTGTTGGGATGGGATGAAACAACATTCCTCCTAGGAATATTGTATATAGGAAAACAAGATTGCTGAAACCCCCCCCCCCCATAGCATCCTCACAGAGATATTGTGAAGGATGTGTTGCAACCACCTTTTTCTGTATAGTCTTCATGGCGCATTTCTGGCCCTGTTTTGAATGCGCATAGCACCCACTGCAGCCACCACCAGGCTTTTTAGCTGCTTGAAAAAGATACAGTGGTCATAGCCTTCCTGTGCCTATGCTATTCCATTTCGGCATTGGCTGCAATTGATTTTGGTCTTCCTTTTTATTGTTGGCCACTGCTTATTCCTGATGCTGCCTTTGATCTGACATTTGCCCATCTACATCTTATCATTTCCTCTGCGGCTGGAGTTTACCATGTGGCTTGAATACTGTATCTTAGGTTAGCCAGTTTAGTGCTCTCCCATAATTCCTGGCCATTGGCCAAGCTGGGTAAGGCTGATGGGAGTTGGGAGTCCAAGAATATATGGAGGGTACCCATTGCACTTGCAGCCCCAGTCTATGACTCCTCCATTGGATCTTTGCTTAGATTGTTGATGGCTGTGCAGGACCTTCTCCTTAGTTCTGATTCTGAACTTGCCACTGACTCTTGAGTCCTGATAGTCTTCCCCCTCCTCTTCGGTCTTTTCTGTTCTTCATCCACTCAGTCTCTGAGCAGCGGCTTGGGCTTGCCCAGATCTGCTGATTATCGGTATTGTTCGCCAGGTGCAGATTGTTCCAATCTATTGTTAGCTTTAACTGAAAATTCTCTTCAGTGAGAGGGGGAACTAACTAGAAGATTATGAATGGCTGGGACTTGTTTCTTTGGTGTGTGTGTTTTTTCCTCCTTTCCTTTTTTTAAATAACTTACTTTTAAACTGCAATTCAAAATACAAAACCACAGTATTGTAACACGGTGTAAGGTGGCAAAAGCAGAAACTTAGAAAAGCCTAGCAGCGTTCATGCTTAATTTCCCACCAACCAAAATGAAGCATCTTAAAAATTAAAATCAGATTGCATTGCTCAGAGAAACCCTTTTAATAATTTAAATCTAAACATTTATGTGATGTTAGTTGTATCTGCTCCGAAAATAGTGTTTATTTTTTCTTTTTAAGGAAATGGTGCCTTTGCTTGATTGCAAATTCCAATGCTACAAGCACAATTTGGAGGATCAGGCATATACTGGGGGCTTACGCAAGTCCCCATTATTTCTCACAAATGCAGATTCCCTCATCCATTTCCAGAGGTGTTCTCAATCAGCTTTCCTGAACCTGGTTCCTTCCAGATGTTTTGAACTCCAGCTCCTTTCAGCCCCACCAAAGACAGCTCTGTGAAGGGCACCAGGTTGGGGGAGGCTGTTCTAAACATACCTTGCCTTCAGTTCCAAATTCATGCAAACTTTGGTTAGTGCTGACCAGGAGTTAACTACAAACTATAGTTTGCAGTCCTTCTTCAAAGCAGCTCCCTGTTAACCTTACTAGGTAAAGGTAAAGGACCCCTGACAGTTAAGTCCAGTCACGAACGACTCTGGGGTTGCGGCGCTCATCTTGCTTTACTGGCTGAGGGAGCCGGCGTTTGTCCACAGACAGTTTTTCTGGGTCATGTGGACAGCATGCCTAAGCCGCTTCTGGCGAAACCAGAGCAGCGCATGGAAACTCCGTTGGCAGGACCTGGGACCGAGCAACGGGAGCTCACCCTGTTGTGGGGATTCAAACCGCCGACCTTCCGATCAGCAAGCCCTAGGCTCAGTGGTTTAGACCACAGCGCCACCCACGTCCCTTAACCTTACTAGACTTGTTCAAAAAGCGTATATACATGTGCTCACTTTGCACAGTTCTGCTTCCAGCAATTCAGTTTTCCTCTGGCTTCCGATATTTCACCAGCCATTTTTGCTGACACTTAGTAAGCGTCTGTCCCTTTGTAGCTGTGATGAGAACCTAGAAATTCTCTTTTGTCGAAATCCTCACGGTAACTGGATTCTGCAAATGGAAAATCTTTGCTTGCAGGGTGCAGTCCTGCCGTGTGCTCAGACCTACGTGAGTTAACTGCCGAAGACAACTTCTGCATTTTAGAACCGATAGCAAAACCGTAGTGTAAGGGAACAGTATTTCACAAATGCAAAACTAATAATATAAGCAAGCAATTAGCTATGTGCCCAGCTCAGCATGTGCTGACCTATACAGCTGCTGAGACTGCAGTTAACGGTGATTGCCGGGGGTGGCGCGGTGGTGGCTTACAATGCATCTCGGAGGGAAACTTGGAATAATCGAAAAGTTGGTGAAATAGATCATAGATGTTAACAGGATCTAAAGCTTTCCACCTTCAGCTTTGTGGGGCTTCGGAGCAAGTTTCGGTAACAAGGTTTTTGTATCTAGCGGCCAGCAGGCCAGGGATTCATGTGAGATGCAAGGTCCTGTCTTGTACTTATTATCCCCCCCTTGGCATTTTCCAGTGAGATCTGGGCTAGGTCAAGCCATTTGCCCACCCCCAAACGATTTTGCCTTGCAATCCGAGAGCTGCACCCCAGAATAGTTAGCAGCATTGGGGGTGGGGGGTATTTATGCCCCAGTGTCCTCAGTGACACTGACGGTGATTAAGGGGCCTCATTGATGCCCCTAAAACACTGTACAGTGGTGCCTCAGGTTAAGTACTTAATTCGTTTCGGAGGTCCGTACTTAACCTGAAACTGTTCTTAACCTGAAGCACCACTTTAGCTAATGGGGCCTCCCACTGCTGCCGCTCCGCCGGAGCCCAATTTCTGTTTTCATCCTGAAGCAAAGTTCTTAACCTGAAGCACTATTTCTGGGTTAGCGGAGTCTGTAACCTGAAGCATATGTAACCCGAGGTACCACTGTATCTCTAAATGTGGGCTCCTGCGTTGCTTGTGCAAATAGGCCAGTTGTGGGTGATACACTCTCTTCTCTTCCCCACCCAGAAAAAAACACTGGTAATGTTTACAGGTTATGTTATAAGGTAGCGCAAAGTAAAGTTTCCAGTGCAAGCTTTTTAGAGATGTGTTGTAGACATACGCAAAAGAAATGAGAGACTTCCGCAATAAAACATTGGCTGTTATGCATATTTTAGAGGCGGTCAGGCATAAATGGGGCAAGAATGAACATGTCCCTGAGTACCGTAGAACTAATGTGCTTGGTTCTTGGTTTCTGCTGCTCAAGTGATTCCCACCTCTGTGTAAGAGGCTTGGCACCATTTCAAATGCTGCTTGCTTTGCTGTCTGGCTGTGGCAGATGCAAGAATGCGCAGAAATTTTGTCCGCCCCCAGAAATGTAAATGTGCCCTCAGAGGCAAGTCTTGTCCGTGTCCCAAGCACATGGACCTGTTTATTTCTGCTTCATATTTTCCCCGCCCTCCTCCCCCAAGTTATATGGAGACGCTGCGATTCTCTCATCACCCGGACGCCAGTGTCTTCCAAGGAAACCACAGCCCACAAACTCTTAATGGGCCCCTTGGTTTGTTTGGTCTCTAAACCTAAAAGGTCTTTTCTCCTGGGCTGAGCTGTCTAGACATCTTTATCTAGATCAAGCCTTCCATGCAGATGAGTCACGTCACAATCACTGCCACAATTACCCGCTGCAATAATGAATTGATAAAGGGTGTGACATCAAAGCAGGTCGTTTCAGTTGTGTATTATTAGCAATAGCACATTGCTGCAATACAGAAGGTTCCTGTCTGTGATACCATCTGGCGGGCCAGGCAGGCTGCTGCAGTTTGCTGTGCTTTCATTTTTGCACATATATCGTATGTGATACCCGCAGGTTCTCTGCTGCAGCATGTGCCTCCCTCTCTCTGCAGGGGGACTTTACAGTTTGTGCTTCCAAAGCTCACTGACCAGGCTGTAAAATAATCTCTTAAAACTGTTGATAAATGGGGTAGGATAAGATTTGTAATCTAGGTTGTGTGTGTGTGTGTGTCTTGGGCCAAAAGAACTGTATTCCACGGAAATTGAAACGTTATGCCCACAATACATTATTCACAAGTGGATATTCTTAAAACAGTTAATTTGCATCGTTTGGATTTCCCCCTGTCGCTTTACCATTTAGAAATAATGAAACGAGGGCGGAGGGGAAATCTATAAAAGAGCTGGGTGAGAGAGAGAATGGGTTGAAAGTGTCTGGAGGTGGGAAAGCCTGTTTCTCATCTGTCATCTAAATGCTAAATAATTTTTTCCATTGCAACCACGTGGTCTAGAAACTTGAAAAGTTGTCTGTCTTGGCAATGATAATTTGGCCCCATAGGAGTTCCCCCGAAAGAATTCCCCAAGTCTCATGGTTCACACAAGTCTTCTGTTTCCGTGCTTTTAACCTTTTGTACCTTGTGTAATGGGACGCGGGTGGCGCTGTGGGTTAAACCACAGAGCCTAGGACTTGCCAATCAGAAGGTTGGCGGTTTGAATCCCCACAACGGGGTGAGCTCCCGTTGCTCGGTCCCTGCTCCTGCCAACCTAACAGTTCAAAAGCACATCAAAGTGCTGGTAGATAAATAGGTACCACTCCGGCGGGAAGGTAAACGGTGTTTCCGTGCACTGCTCTGGTTCGCCAGAAGCAGCTTAGTCATGCTGGCCACATGACCCGGAAGCTGTACGCCAGCTCCCTTGGCCAATAAAGCGAGATGAGCGCCACAACCCCAGAGTCAGCCATGACTGGACCTAATGGTCAGGGGTCCCTTTACCGTTTACCTTGTGTAATATTTTTATACATTAGCAAGCTCGCCACAACTTCTTATGGGTCTGTGTGTGCCTTTGAAGCTGTTGGGTTTGCGGGATTTTCTGTGCAGCAAGCAAACACTACACAAGAGCTGAGTGACATGTTCTCACCTACTGGCCGGTCCTTTCCATGCTTTGCCATGGAGTTTGCAGGATCAAGAAATCCCATCTGCTCACCTTGTTCCAAACAGAGATGTAGCATGTTGTACACACAGGAGTGGACATCTCAGGAAATTGTCAAGAAGCAAATTAATAATAATGCCTCTCACCTTTTTGTTAACATAGGTTAGTGTTGAGCTTTGTAATATTATCCTTAGCAGCATCAGCAAAGCTAATGTGATTTTCATATATGGCACAATTACTAATGCTGTTTAGCTGACAAAGCTCAGTGGGAAATGCTGGGGTGCAGTTATGGTGCATCTGAATGTGGGATGAGAACTACTAGGTTAGAAAGAACTGGACATAATATAACATGGTACAGGAATGATAACAACAACAATAATTAGTTTATCTCAGGTGCTCAAACCACTGCACACAAACACACACAGAGTCATCTTTACAACAACCCTGTAAGATAGGTCAGCATTATTATCCCCATATTGCAGGTGGATGCCTAGGTAAGAAAACTGACTTCCTTCAAATTCAGAATTAAAAACAGTTAACACAGATTACAGTCACAAGAATAGGCTGGGCCCTGAAAACACACATCTCAAGTGTCAGAGACCAGAGTATAGAAGTGCATCTTCAGCGCTTACCAAAAGCCAGGCTTACATCTGAGGAGAGGGAATTTGGGGGCTACCACAAAGAATGCCCTCTTCTGGGCCACCCCCAACACACTGAACTTCTGAGGAAGGTGGAACTACCCAGAGAGCCACCCTCAGAGGGCGAACACTCAGGATGATCTGCCGGGAAGGATGCAATCTTCCACATATTTGGGGCCTAAGTTGTTTAGGGTTTTAAATGGTAACATGAGCATCAAAATGTTGGTGTTGACCTTTAAAGCCGCAAACAGCCTCAGCCCAGTATACCTGAAGGAGCATCTCCACCTCCATCATTCTGCCCGGACACTGAGGTCCAGTGCCAAGGGCCTTCTGGCAGTTCCCTCGCTGCGAGAAGCAAAGCTACAGGGGACCAGGCAGAGGGCCTTCTCGGTAGTGGCCCCCCATCAGATGTCAAAGAGATAAACAACTACATGACATTTAGAAGACATCTGAAGGCTGTTCAGGGAAGTTTTTAATGTGTGACATTTTAATGTATTTTTAATCTTCGTTGGAAGCTGCCCAGAGTGGCTGGGGAAGCCCAGCCAGATGGGCGGGGTACAAATAATAAATTGTTGTTGTTGTTGTTGTCTTAAATTGGGCCTGAAAGCGGGTTGGTGACCAATCCTGGGAACTGTAGTTTGTTAAGGGTGCAGAGAGTTATTAGGAGGCCTCTAACCCCCTCGCAGGAGCTACAATTCCCAGAGTTTTATGGGAAGAGGGATTGATGGTTAAACCACTCTGGGCATTATAGCTCTAGGAGGGAAATGGGGGTCTCCTAAAAACTCTCGGACCAACAAGTTCAGTAACAGACACCATCACTGACCTTTCCTTAATATATCTATATCTGAGAGTGATTTATGTATTATGCCATTCAGCAAGTGAGGCTTTTAAATCTGAATTTAGGCCAAATGTGGTTTTTATTTTTGAAAAGTTGACTATTGGGTGCTGTGCGCTGGACCTTGTGAAACATTTCAGAGTAGTTGTTAAAAATTAATTGCGCTCTGCGGCGCTTGTGTGAAGTTGATGGCTGCGACGGGAGTCGCCGGAGGAGCTAAATTTTTGGCAGTTGCTTTCGCCTGAGAAATCGGTCGAGTCTGTTGCTCTGTTAAACATTTGCCATAAAAACAAATGGAGTCTTTAAACTGCCACTTACTTTGAATTAAAAACGGTTGTAATTTCATGTAATCGCACACCCACCGATATTGCAACCTTCGTTAGCAAGCGGTCTCCGCTCGTGAATTAAAATCCTAAAGTCATTCATGGCACGAGGCTCATGCCCCCAAACCAGCAAGCCTTGTGTGGCGTTCCCTTCCTCTGTCGCGCGCTTTTAGATTTGTGGAGGGTGCCACAGATTGGGGGGCAGAGCGCATACATTGGAGACAGAAGACCACAAGTCGAACCTCTAGCACATCCAGTGAAAAAGGATCAGAGGGCAGGTGGTGGGGAAACTCAAAAGGTCAGAGGAAAGCAATGTGGTTGAAATAATAATTCACAGCCTCACCTTTGTTACACGTCTTCAACATGGCATCCAGAAATAATAATAATAATAATAATAATAATAATAATAATAATAATATATACCCCGCCCATCTGGCTGAGTTTCCCCAGCCACTCTGGGCGGCTCCCAATCGAGCGTTAAAAACAATACAGCATTAAATATTAAAAACTTCCCTAAACAGGGCTGCCTTCAGATGTCTTTTAAAGATAGCTGCTTATTTCCTTCACATCTGAAGGAAGGGCGTTCCACAGAGCAGGCGCCACTACCGAGAAGGCCCTCTGTCTGGTTCCCTGTAGTCTTGGCATTTGGTGGAGGGTAGCCATGGTTTAGACCAGCCATTACATTCAAAAAACGTAAATGTTTGGTTTGTGCCTTATAAGACAAGCTCTAGTTTCAGGGTATTTCAGTCCATTCGATTTCATCCCTGAAAACCAAAATCAAGCAGCAAGCCGTCAATTCTGCTTTATAGCTGTGCTTCCCACCCGCCCACCCTTGATTTTATTTTATTTTATTGTCTCCTTCCAGTACGCCACGACAGGCTGCTCCCTGACACTCCACCATACAGAAAAACCGGAGCATGAAGACATTTGCGAATACCGCCCTTACTCCTGCCCATGCCCCGGCGCCTCGTGCAAGTGGCAGGGCTCGCTGGAAGCCGTCATGTCGCACCTCATGCACGCCCACAAGAGCATCACCACCCTACAAGGGGAGGACATCGTCTTCCTCGCCACGGACATTAACTTGCCGGGGGCCGTGGACTGGGTGATGATGCAGTCCTGCTTTGGCCACCACTTCATGCTGGTTCTGGAGAAGCAGGAGAAGTACGAGGGCCACCAGCAGTTCTTCGCCATCGTCCTGCTCATCGGCACCCGCAAACAGGCGGAGAACTTTGCGTACAGACTCGAACTGAACGGCAACCGGCGGAGGCTGACTTGGGAGGCGACCCCGCGCTCCATCCACGACGGGGTGGCGGCGGCCATTATGAACTGCGACTGCCTTGTTTTCGACACTGCCATAGCACACCTTTTTGCAGACAATGGGAACCTCGGGATCAATGTGACTATTTCTACGTGTTGTCCATGATATTTCTATGTAATTATTGAGACCATGTTGTTGTCTTTCGTTTCACTGACTGTTTTTATTTTTATTTTTATGGTGTTCCACTGTAGCCCTCTTCAGGTGTTCCCTCACACCCTATTAACAATCGCATGAGGGGAGAACAGGGCCCCAGCCCCCTGGCACACACGTACCCCGGTCATTGCAGCACCACCATCCACATGTTACAGAGAAGGACGTTCGTGCCAGGGAGGCAACTCCACATGAGCAGGCTCCCCGATTGTGTGGGACCTGTGTAATTGTTAATCGTGTGAGTGGGGGATGCCCGAAGGGGACTTTAGGGTTCTTTCTTAACCGGCTGTTTTCTATCCTCATTCTCTCCTTCACTGCCGCCGCCACCTGCCTGTACCACAGAGTTTTTTAAAGCACAGTTAACAGGACAGTTAAGATGATTTGATCCTGTTACTCTGAAAGGAAGGGAGGAGATTTGTTTTTTTAAAGAAATAGCATTATTTAAGGTTTTAAAAGGTGAAGGCGAATCCCTTTTCTTGACAAGCAAAACCTTTTTTAAACATAATGGAATCGGAAGAGAAGCAGCAAAGTTGACTTAAAGAGGCAGTTTGCACATGCAGAATGTGGGAGGTGGACTCCTTAGGTGTTCGAGTGCAGTGTACTCCTTCAGACGGCAAGAGGGGCACTTAAAAACAACAACAACAACCCTTATAACTTCCTGTTCTAGCACAGCATCTCCCTGTTATAGTAGTGTTCTCAATTGCCAGGAGTTTTTAATGTCTGAGTGTGGGACCTTTTAGAAACGTTGTTTATCACCTGCAACCTGAAATTTTACTAGCTTATTCTGCTGCATTTGTGTGTGTAGCCGCACAAATCTGCTTCTCTTAATGATCTCAGTGATTGGCCTTCTAAAAGAACAAAAGAGAGAGAAATTGGAGTATGGTAGTATCACTTTTTAGCAATGCAGGAAGTTGCTGAAGCCTTGGTGGTACACAACATGTCTCAGGCATGTTCTTTTGCACACAGCAGTTTCACACACTTAACAGGCGGTACCACTGTCATCTGGTTAGTCTTGCTGTTGCTGTTTTGTCCTTTTTCTTCCCAACAGAGTTTGTTCCCTCCACCCTCCAAAAAAGAAAAAAGAAAGAGTTTCCATACACCTGCAAAATGTTTGACCCTCTTCATCCATCCAGTTCAGCAAGAGCTGAAGAGGCTCAACATTTTGTGGAAGCTGCTAACTTAACGTGGTGGCAAAAAACAAGATGTGTTTTGAGCAGTTTCAAAAATAGGTCCCACCTATAAATATACCCAGGATGTTTGGCGTACTTGACATTAACATTGTAAAAGCTATTTTCAAATAACACAGGGAAAAGCGATGTGCCGATTCGTCTTGTTTATGTTCTTTGCTATCTAAGTTTCCTGTTGTTGCCATATTTACTCTAGTTTTTTAAATAAATATTTTGCAAAAATAATGTGCATGGTCTGTCTGGAAAAGCATTTGCGCATCCGTCATATCTTCTTCGGCGATCCTTCGTAGCCAAGTAAGCTTGTCTTCCATAAACACGGTTTTAACACTGAGTGTGTAAGTGACTGTGGAGGCCAATTCTGGATCCACACGTCCTTCCACAATGGGACATAGGTTTCTGGGTAGGAGTTGATCATGGTGAGGGTTTGCCAAGTGTGCCTTCCTCTTAGCACGTTTCTCCCTTTCGTCCTGAGTTCGAGCGTCTTCAAAGCCCATGATACCTTTGGTAAAGGCTGTTCTCCAACTGGAGCGCTCGCGGGCCAGTGTTTCCCAGTTGTCAGTGTTTATACTACATTTTTTTTAGATTTGCCTTGAGACAGTCTTTAAACCTCTTTTGTTGACCACCAGCATTACGCTTTCAATTTTTAAGTTTGGAATAGAGTAGTTGCATTGGAAGACGATCATCAGGCATCCGCACAACATCACCAGTCCAACAAAGTTGATGTTGAAGAATCATTGCTTCAACACTGGTGATCTTTGCTTCTTCCAGTACACTGGCATTAGTTCGCCTGTCTTCCCAAGTGAGTTAAAAAATTTTCCGGAGACACCGTAGCTTAGGGACAGAGCAACACTCCACATTCATATGAGCCTGGATTCATCCCTGGTATCTCCAGTTTTCAAAGACATATGATTAGCAGAGTTGGGGAGAATCCTCCTTTCGGCCTTGCAGAGCTGCTATCTGGGAAAGTACACAATACTGATTTAAATTAGCCAGTATTCTGACTCTAAGGCAGCACCATATTTTCAGTATGTTTCATACTACAGGGGATGCATATTAACTAATTTGCACTAGACCCAGTACTGAACTTGTGCCTGTGCTGTACACTTCAAGAGTTGTATGGCTTCTCAGAACAGCGCATGGGTGTTGGGCAGCGCACTGTTCCACCTCCCATGGGTGCCTGTGAGTTTCCATCCCCTCCCCCAACACTAATTGAGTTTCCTCTAATAACCTAGAATAGGGCCCTGTACCTTTTCTGCTTTCCACAATAACTGTAGTCACTAGATGCACTGAGTGCAGTAGTACCTGCAAATGTTTGTAAGCACTGCTTGCTCAGAGATCCAGGCTGACAAGCAGAGGAAGCAAGGAATTTCAGGTGTTTTGGCCCGAGCCTTGAATGAATTGCTCAGCAGTTGCTTGAAATTTCCAGCTTTATAGGAACAAATTTTGTTCTGACTTTCCTTGATGGGCAAGGTGTGGATAACCATTCCTCTGTAGTCCCGTTCATCTGTGTGTGTCTACTGAAAATACAGTGCTGCCTTAGAGTCAGAATACTGGCTAATTTAAATCAGTATCGTGTACTTTCCCGGATAGCAGCTCTGCAAGGCCGAAAGGAGAATTTCCCCCATCTCTGCTACTCAGTCTTTTAAAACTGGAGATACCAGGGATAAACCCAGGCTCATAGGAATGTGGAGTGTGTGCTCTGCCCCTGAGCTACGGTGTCTCCGAAAAATGCTTCAAATCACTAGTATGCAACCGTTTTGGTACATCATTGGTGGAGTAGAAAGCTTTGGGAGAAGGTACTCTGTTATGAAAGGGATGTGGGAGCCTAGGACTTGCCGATCAGAAGGTCGGCGGTTCGAATACCCGCAACGGGGTGAGCTCCCTGCCAACCTAGCAGTTTGAAAGCACGTCAAAGTGCAAGTAGATAAATAGGTACCACTCCGGCGGGAAGGTAAACGGCGTTTCCGTGCGCTGCTCTGGTTCGCCAGAAGCGGCTTAGTCATGCTGGCCACATGACCCGGAAGCTGTACGCCGGCTCCCTCAGCCAATAAAGCGACATGAGCGCCGCAACCCCAGAGTCAGTCACGACTGGACCTAATGGTCAGGGGTCCCTTTACCTTTACCTTTGCTCTGTTATGAAAAGGGCTTTAAGGACATGGTGTAACAATGCCTTTCCTCTGCTTCTTGGGATCTACACGTTTGTCCATCTCTGCTCTGACCATCAGCCTCGATGCAATTTCTAAACCTGTCGTCATCGCGTTAACATTCACCAACCAAGTTCAGACCGTGACTTGAGACTATTGGCTCCAACAACCAAAGCCTAATTTTGCACGAAAATGTAAGTCTGGGTCGTCTGCAGAGCATTTTGTAAGTGGCTGTATTCAGCATCTGCTCTGCCGGGCAGCGGAATGTCTATACTTAACAAACTTAGGTGGTTTGCACTTGTGAACTGTTCAGAATGTTCACGCCATTCAAAGAGCCAAGATTAAATGGCAGCGTTGATGCCCATGCTGGGTGTGAGGGTGGGGGAAAGAGACCTTTTAGGGCCTGCATTTTAATATACCACTCTCTGTGCCCGAGAGGAAGAGATTTCCCAAGAGGAGAGTTACTGGATCGCTGGCATTGCAAGACCTTGATTCCTAGAACTCTGTTGACATGGGAACCTTTAAATTATGACACAAGTGTCCCTAGAATAGCTACTGTACATTCCGAAAGTGATCTCACCAGGATATTGAAAGCAGACTCTTGCTAGCACAGCAATGGTTCCAGCTGTCGTTTCCTAGGATGGTGTTTTTGTATTCCTCTCTGCTCAGGGGTCCAGAAGGATGAACATGGAGGTGTCTGTGGATTATATCGCCTTCTGGACATACCCATGTAGAGTTCCTCACTTACATATCTGAGCACATCCTACGGCATGAGAAAAGAACGCCAATAACTTCCTGGGCAGTGTCCACAGACCAGGACAGTCTGAGCAAGCAGATCGTACTGAGAACAGGAAATGGTATTATGAACAAAGCTGACTGGCTGGCTGAGGAAGGGGGTCGCCCCATCATTAACAAACACATTGCCAAAAAAATTCTTTACATACAAATTGAATCTGAACATATGTTATTGCTGACTTTTTAACGCTGAATTCTGGAAATGACTAATGCTGTATCAGGCTAAAGATTTGCATGCAATATCTCAATCCTAGCACCGTTCAGAGGCAACAAAGAAAGAATCAAGTGAATGTATTGATATGATTACATAAATATTGAGAATGCAAAATGTTTCTTTTAAAAGGCAGGAAAAGCTCTCTTCCTTGAGAATCACTATACTTTATAAAATATTCATATTTTTAAAGAAGTGCATAAACGCAATTGCAAAGAGTCCCCCAACTTAGCCCCCTACCCCAGGCAGTCTATTAAGTTTTGCCAACTTTGTGAATATAAGAATAAGAAATATTGATAATTTTTATGCTGACACATAATAAAATGTTGGGAGAGATGTTGCAGCAAATTGTTCGCCAAACGAAGGCTGGGGCTACAGATGATGTTGGACTCCAATTCCCATCAGCCCCAGCCAAAATGGCCAAGTCAGGAGGAAAAACAAGTTCCAGCCCCTCTCCCCCCCCCCCAAAATGATGGTCATTCATTACCATTCAAATGGTGTGCATGCACCGTGTCTTGTGATCCATTATGAGGGGTGGGGCTTACCTGCACCCCCCATATTTTATTAAGGTTGGTATCACTGCTCTGTTCATGGTCAGCATTTTCTAGGAGAATATAAAAACCTTTGCAATAGGCCTCTCGTTTTCTAGGTCACAATAGCCTTTTCCACATCATCTCCAAAGAAACCCGAGCATGTGCATCTTATCCATTCAACCAAGCCTTCTCAATGGAAGTTGCTAACCTGAATTTATTTATTTTTAATTGCAACCACCTATTTTATTCCATTGCGACTCCTCAGGTGTGTGCTGAATCCGGTGGTTCTTTGGACCTAGGAGAAGTAGATTGACACCATTCATTCTGTAATAATAATAATAATAATAATAATATATGTTTCGCCTTCAATCTTCCTACCTTTATTCACATGCTTAATCTTGTTACTGCGAGTACACTCTCTTCTTTGTATAGCAAAAACAAAAAACTTTGCAGCTTAGTAAAGAACGGCTTGGAAACTTTAGAAATGTTTCCAAGTCGAACAGCCTCTAATTAGCAGGAAAATGTTGGTCCACTGAATAGAACAGAAACTGATTTTTCCATTCAGATGGTGAAGTTTCTGCAGCTTTGGTAGCTAACATGCATGCACATTTTGAAAACAACTTGTTAAAGCGTCTGGCAAGTTCTGTAACATGGTCTCTCTCCCCCTCCCCCGCTTTGATGAATTACCGGTATATAGTTGTGGCTTTATCTGGGAGTTGGACAGGGGGACAGTGCGCCCCTGTTGGTTCTGCAGGACCTCTCAGTGGCTTTCAACACAATCGGCCATGGTATCCTTCTGAATCACCTTGCTGGGATGGGACTTAAGAGATCCTGTTTGACAGTGGCTCTGTTCCTTCCTGGAGGGGAGCAATGACTTGGCCATTGGCCTGCCGGGTACCTTAGGGTTCTGTTCTGTCCCCCAAGGCCCATGCTATTTAACATTTACATGAAACAGGTGGGAGTGGTTGTCGAGAGTTTTGGGGTGTTGCCAGTGTCATGCAGATAACACCCAGCTCTATTTCTCCTTTCCACACAAATCCAAGGAAAATGTCTCTGTTCTAAACTGGTGTTTGTCATCAGTAACGGACTGGACGAGGGTGAACAAACTGAAGCTTAATCTGGACAAGAAAGTATTTTTTCCCTAAAATTGTGCCAGTTTTTTTGGGGGGGGGGGACTTTTCAAAAGCCTAGGCTTGTGAGGGGGTGATTTCCCTATGTCACTGTATTTGACAAGGATGCTGGCAGTGGCACTGAAGGGGAAAAGGTTGTTTTTAAGAAAGGAGTGATGGGCACGCTTTGATTTGCAGAACAAAAAGTTAAGTAATCTATTGAGAGCTCCAGATATTTTCAAGTGCTCTGTGGGGAAAGAAAAGTTTGAGAACTAACTGCTAAAGATAGATCCTTCGCGGAATTCTTTCTGCTCTAACTTGGTGTGTGGGAAGAGACAAGGAAAAAATGGAGATATATATATATATGTCCTTGCATCCCCTGAGGCTGCTGTGGTGCAATGAAAGATGTAGTCTGCTGGCAGTGATTACTCTATCCTTATGTAAAAAAAGAAAAGAAAAGGAGCCAACAGAATTGAAGTAGATGGAAAAACACCCACTACCGTTCCGTGATGTGTTTACCACAATCTTATTCTTCTTCTTTGGCGATCACTTGTAGCTGAGTAAGATTGTCTTCCATAAACACGGTTTTAACAATGAGTCCGTAAGTGAGTGTGGAGGCCAATTCTGGATCCACACGTCCTTCCACAGTGGGGACATTGGTTTCTGGGCGGGAGTTGATCACAATACTATAACCCCTGCCCTCAGTGTGTGGGGGAGGTGGGGGGCTGAGGTGTTGGCCTAGGAGCTGGAAGACCTGAGGTCAGATCCTCACTCTGCCTGGAAGTTCACAGGGCTAATCCAGGTAAGGTAAAGGACCCCTGGACGGTTAAGTCCAATCCAAGGCGACTGTGGCGTTACGGCGCTCATCTCGCTTTCAGGCCGAGGGAGCCAGCGTTTGTCCACAGACAGTTTTCCGGGTCATGTGGCCAGCATGACTAAGCCGCTACTAATGCACGGAGGACCGTGACGAGTGCCAGAGCGCACGGAAACGCCGTTTACCTTCCTGCTGCAGCGGTACCTATTTATCTAGTTGCACTGGCGTGCTTTCGAACTGTTAGGTAGGCAGAAGCTGGGACAGAGCAACAAGAGCTCACCCCGTTGCACAGATTTGAACCACCGACCTTCCGATCAGCAAGCCCAAGAGGCTCAGTGGTTTAGTCTTAATCTACCTCTTAGGGTTGTTGTGATGATCAAATGGGGAAGGGGAGAACCATGCGCGCTCCTTGGAGGAAAAGTGAGATGCAAATGTAATACAGTGCTACCTCAGGTTAAGAACTTAATTCGTTCCGGAGGTCCGTTCTTAACCTGAAACTGTTCTTAAACTGAAGCACCACTTTAGCTAATGGGGCCTCCTGCTGCCGCCATGCCGCCGGAGCACGATTTCTGTTCTCATCCTGAAGCAAACTATTTCTGGGTTAGCGGAGTCTGTAAGCTGAAGCGTATGTAACCCAAGGTACCAGTGTAATAATAAAAGCCAAATAGTGGTTTTTTTGTGTCTGAAAAGTGTTTGTCCCAAGACTTGGAAATGAAATAGATGCGGGTGTAGAGAACGGCGAGCTAAACACAAACACAACTTGAACGTGGCTGCAAAGAGCGGGGGAATATTCTGCACAGACGTGAGAATGAGACGCAGATCCCGCCCCGTTCCCGCCGGAGTCCCCCTGGCAACTGGAACGCAAAACACTGCGCGTCATAGAGGGCGAAGAACGCCGCTTCTCCCTTGGAGCCTTAAAGGGGCCGCGGCCCCGGCGCCGTTGCGGTTGCAAAGGAAGCGATTGGGTTGCACTTTGCATGATGGACGGGGCTTCTGGGAAGTCGGAGAAGGATGGCGAGGAAGCCCGAGAAGATCCAGGTGCTTGCTCGAGAGAGGCAGTGCTCTGGAGCGTAGATGCCATGGGAGGGGGCTAAAAAATAAAAAATAAAAAAGGATGGGGCGGGGGAGCGAGAAAGACCGATGCTCCCACCCCGCAGAGGCTTGGGCTAAAGAGGGAAGGGTGTGCGGGAGCCGAATTCCCTGTGGAGCAGAGGAGACGTCCGTGGAGTCCGGGGTGCAGGAACTGGACTACACTGAAGTAGCAGCTCTCAAACGGACCTCTTTTCAAAAGATGCAAATTTGGGCACCCTCTCTTGGGCCGGTAGGCAGCGGAACTACTTGCCACTAGTCCTGCCACGTTTTAAAGCGACGGTTGTGTCTCCCATCAAGGCAGCGCCCCAATCTCATGCTGCCTTCTTGTGCCTCAATCCTAACAGGTGAAAAAGGCTGACACGGTGCCCCTTCTTTCATCTGGATCAATGGCAGGAGTGCCAACTTTAGCACTGTATTGGGGGCGGGCAGGTGAGCGGTGCACAGGCACAACTGGAATGGCGATGCGCATCCATTGCGGGGGGGTGGGGTGGCCCCAAATATTTTGGGGGGCAAAGACCCCTTGGCCCCTAGGAGTTGGCTGCTATGATCAAAGGAGCTTCTGCAAAGATGGAGCTGAGACTAATTTCATGAGTGAAGCACAGACACAAACAAACACCACAAGTTTGTACATTGGTTATATTTATAAACGTCTCCCATCAAATAGACTCAAGGCAGTTTGCACCAGTGTCCTTTAAGTCCCTTGTGTTACTTTCCTTGTGCAGTATCCAGTAGCCACAGAGGCATAGGGTTGTAGTCAGTTATCTTTTTCTCAGAGCAGGACCATTGAAATTAATGGCCATAGTTGACTTTGGCCCATTCATTTGAGTGGGTGTGCTCTGAGCAAAAGTTTTGAATGCAACCCATAATATGGCTTAGGGAACCGGGTGGCACCAAGTGTAAAAGTACATACGGAAGGAGAGAATGTGAAAGGAAACTCACTGAGTCAGTTCCTCACCACGTCAGAAGCCTTCCTCAAGATGCCACAGTTTTGGGCATCCTATGCAATTCTGCTACATGGAAAATGGAGGAGCTTTTCCAGCAGAAAGAAAAGGTCTCTGCCTCGTAGCTTTTAAAACAATACAGTTGTTTCTTGTACTGTTTTTAAAACTGCTTTTAGCTGTTTTCATGGTGTGTTTGTAAATCAAATAAATAATAATTATATAATAGGATGGGAAGAAGAGTTAGTAGCATAGTATCCTTGTATTTTTAAAAAAATATCGAAATGTTGCTTAAGTCATTTTAAAATAGGGAGCGGGGAGGGCAGTAAGAAGACTGGAAACTGTCTTATACAGTCATACCTCGGGTTAAATATGCTTCAGGTTGAGCATTTTCAGGTTACACTCCATGGTACTTCCAGGTTTTGCCACTTGCACATGCGCAGACGCTCAAAATGATGTTACGCACATGCGCGGAAGCGGCGAATTGCGACCCGCGTACGCGCAGACGCGGGTTGCGTTTGCTTCAGGATGCAAACGGGGTTCTGGAACGGATCCCGTTCGCAACCAGAGGTACCACTGTACTGAGTCTGACCATTGGTCCATTTTGCTCCGGGTTGCCTTGCTTGCTGCCAGTCATTATGTTGATGGACAGCAATCCTGCAGGATTTCAGACAGGTGTTTTTCCCAGTTGCACCTGGAGATGCCAGAGGTTGAACCTGGAACCTTCTGCGGGCAAAGCAGATGCTGTATCACTATGCTACAGCCGTTCCCATATGTGCCGGCAGGTTGTTATAATTTTTTAAAAGAAACAACCACTACTACTAAACCTTATTGAAAAATTGGCAGAGTGGTTAAGATAGTGCCTCCACCTTCCCAACGAACATACAGCAACTGTTGTGGAGGCCTGCAGAAATGAGATAGATCTAATATTTATAGCTTCTATGCATTATTAAAATATTGTTCCCACTAATGTCATTTTCATTTACTATGGAAATGTTCAATAAAAGGAAATACTTCCAGATTCAACCAGACTGTCATGATTAAAGCTGAAGTCCTTAAACCTAAACACCCTTGCATGGGAGTAAGTGGCACTTATTTCTGAGTAGATTATGTATTTGATTGCACTCTAAGTCCAATCGAAAATGATAACTGATCCTTTGCAGATTTATTTGTAATTAATTACTACTGAATTCAATTGGAGCGGTAAGCCATGACCTGGAATGGGGTCCATTTTCTGCAAAGCTGTTGACCTTAAACATTCACGTACTGGAAACTGTCATTAGGATTATATTGCATACCAACAATTTACCTATATATGTTTATGTTAAGCAGACAGCAAAGTCATTGGAAGAGAACAGTTGCCCCCAGAAGCTGTTCAATCAGGGAGGTAAGTAAGTTAAAAGATTGATACAAATGCATGGGAAAAGGGTCTGTCAATAGAAAATTTGCTGAAGCAGCTAAAAACGAAGCGTGTCAACACGCTGGTCATCACAAAATTCTAGAGTGAAACGAAAAAGAATAGTTATCTACGCTAGAATTGAGTGACTGTGGCCCTCATCCTAATTTTAGTGCCCCTCTGCAAGCAATCAGTTTAGACTACCTCTTGTGAGAGTGAACTGTCCCTCTCCCAACACCCCATAGGGTGAGGGTGGGGAGAAAGATGGTGTGGCTCCACCCACTGTCAATAGGCAGCCTCTGACAAATTGTCCCCCAGAGCAACACAGTCCTCAGCTGAAAAAAAGGTGGCTGATTCCAGACCTATAGCATGCTTCCATTGTCAAAAATTCCAGAGCTGTAGTCTTTTTTTTGCTCTTGGAGCAAAAATACTGAAGAGCCTTGTGGAACCTGAAAGACCTAGCAAACTTATCATGGCTCCCTCCCATACCCACGTGTGGAAGGGAACATAACACTTCATGCATCGGATGAAGTAGACTGAAAGCTTATGCTTATGGGGGTCTTCCCGGAGTTGTCTAGCTATATGAACGTAAACAGTGGCGTAGCGTGGGTTGTCAGCACCCGGGGCAAGGCAACTAACCCGTTGATTTGCGCCCCCTAACCCTAACCCCCAGATGTTGCGCCCGGTGCGGCCGGCCCCCCCTGCACCCCCCATGCTACGCCACTGAACGTAAAGATCTCCAACAAGGCAGTTATGTATTGGGGAGCTAAACATTTCAGGCAGCGATGCAAGAGTCTCGCTTATTTTTGAGCCATTTTCTCTTCTCTCCCGAATTCTGGAACATGGAAAGTGGCACTTTGCTAAATTACAAATTGCATAGTGGTATTGCCTTTTGTCAGGCAAATTGTTTGGTAATAGCTAAGGGCGTGTCCTTTGTGGGAGATGTACAGAGAGCCCTGATGGAATGCTTAGAATGTGATGGCCATGTATTTGAAAAGGTGACACACAGGCACACACAATTTGGGGTGGAGCTGATAGAAGGGTGTGTGTGTGTGTTAACAATAGAGTTGGTTTGAGTAAGTCAGAGGACCTGATGTTGGTTAGACAGGGGTCAGCAAACTTTTTCAGCAGGGGGCCAGTCCACTGTCCCTCAGACCTTGTGGGGGGCCGGACTATAGTTGGGGGGGGGGGAATGAACAAATTCCTATGCCCCACGAATAAACCAGAGAAGCATTTTAAATAAAAGCACACATTCTACTTATGTGTGCTGATTCCCAGACCATCCGTGGGTTGGATTTAGAAGGCGATTGCGCCGGATCCGGAACCCGGGCCTTAGTTTGCCTACCCATGGTTTAGCATGTGTGCTGGTCCTTCTAGGACTAGCTGCAGATTGCTTCAGCCTGCTTTCTGCTGCAGAGAAGCCCATTATTTCAAAAAGGTTGTAAGTCTTCAGCAATCTTTCCTCCATAAGGAAGGCAACCCTTGTTAAGTGCTGCCTGTGGAATTTCACACTGACAAAATGTAATGGCAGGATGGAGTCACGTAGCTGTGATGCATTGTGGGATTAGATTATCCTCAGGCTGCCGGCCTGAAACTTTCATAACTTGTCTGTTGTCACAGACAGAAGTTGAGGCTTTCCATCACATGCTTCCCTGTATTTCTTGACAGAGTTTTATAAATAAATAGTGAGGCATTTCAAGTAACGCCCTGGAAGGGAAACCTGCAGACAGGAAGCTACAGGCACCATGCAAAGTTGATTTGTTGTATGAATTCACAGGGCATTCAGCCTTAATAATATTGCTGTAGGTATTTTCCCTTCCAGAAATGCTTTTGATGGTATCAAAGGTTGAGCAAACAATATCGGATCCTGAATGGAGGATAATTATGTATTGCTAATTTAAATAATGGCTTTATTGTATTTGATACAAACTATTTAACTGCCAGGGGTCCTTCACCTTTACCTTTATTGCATCCACAGTTGGGCTGTATGCTTTTTGAAACATTTATAAATAAAAAACTTAATACAGTGGTACCTTGGTTCTCAAACGTAATGTGTTCCGGAAGTCCATTTGACTTCCAAAACGTTTGAAAACCAAGGCACAGCTTCCAATTGGCTTAGGCGCCCCAGAAACAATAGCTAACAGCTGCATCGGATGTTCGGCTTCTGAAAAAGGTTCGAAAACACTTCTGGAACACTTCTGGGTTTTTGGTGTTCAGAAGCCGATTTGTTCATCAACTAAGCCGTTCAAGAACCAAGGTTCTACTGTAGCAAATGAAGAGGTCAAGCTTGATTGCCTAAAAGGTTTGCTGCCATTTAACTTTAAAGTCCATTATTACTCAGAAGTCTGGACTACAGCTCCCATTATCCTTCAATGGCTCTCAATTTCAAATAAAATTACTTTACTGTGTGCATCGGTCCTTAGCGTTGCAGAGGCAATCTTCATGAGCTAAATGTGTCATTTATTTTTAACATAGGGCATCTGAAATTGCTGTGACAGTTTCAGAGTTTTACAACAGTGAGATGGAGCCAGAGGAGACCGTAGAGAGGAGAGAGATAGGCACAGGTATTGTATTGTTGCTGCTGTGGAGTGCTTTAAGAAAGCATAACATCTGGAGTAGGCAGAGGGAAGGAAGTCACTACATTGTGGCTCACAAACTTGCTGCAGGGTTGCCATCAAACGCCAAAACATACACACCAGCCAGTTACTGTTCGCTTGCTTTCCTAGTGCTATTGCTCATCCAACTAGAGCTGTCTCCAGGTGTTTTCCAAAGCATGCAGGGGTTAAAAGAGGGCAAGGGGTGCACACGCAAGACCCACCTTTGTTGTTCTCACATGCCTGGCATTCCCTTGCATGTTGAGCAAGAAGGTCTAACCGCATTCACCTGGAAGGGACTAGACGCCACCTGAAGACTGGGAATCCAAGACTGGGACTCTTCCCAATGTGAACCACCTGGACCCTTAAATCTTCTTCTGAGGCCCTTCTCCAGGTCCCTCCTCTGAGGAAGGCTCAGAGGGTGGTGGCAAGGGCAAGGGCCTTTTCAGTTATGGCTTTCCATTGGTGGAATGCTCTCCTCAGTGAGGCCCGCCTAACGCCGTTTTTGACATCTTTCAAGTGCCAGATAAAGACTTAGCTTCGCTCCCTGCCCAGCTTTTGATGGACCAAGATGTTGTTTTGTTACTAGTGTGCTGCCAAAGCTTCCCGTGGTTGTTATGGGACTTGTTTTGTTTTTAATTTGTTTTCTTTGTTTTCATGTTTGTAGTTGTATCATGAGTCTCTTTGGGACATTAATGTGACCAGTGGCTTAATCATCATCATCATCAACATCATCCCTGATTATGCAGTTCCAAATCACATGGTGGCTTCTAACTACATTCAGCTGAATGCAGTTAGATGTCTCCTTAATGCCTGTGCCAAACAAGTAACGGTTGAGTGGATAAGGGATATGCCTAGCGTACAATGGCCACTGAGGCCACTGGGTTTTAGGGTATCACTACCAGTGCAGGCGACAGAGCCTAGGACTTGCCAATCAGAAGGTTGGCGTTTCGAATCCCCACAGCGGGGTGAGCTCCCGTTGCTCAGTCCCAGTTCCTGCCAACCTAGCAGTTCGAAAGCACGTCAAAGTGCAAGTAGATAAATAGGTACCACTCCGGCAGGAAGGTAAACGGCGTTTCCGTGCGCTGCTGTGGTTCGCCAGAAGCAGCTTAGCCATGCTGGCCACATGACCCGGAAGCTGTACGTTGGCTCCCTCGGCCAATAAAGTGAGATGAGTGCTGCAACCCCAGAGTCGGTCACAACTGGACCTAATGGTCAGGGGTCCCTTTACCTTTACCTTACCAGTGCAGGCACCTGTGAGCGCCATGCAGCAGAAGGTACCACACCAATGCTTTAGAATGGAGCATGAGACACAGAGTGGGGGTGCCAAATTTTAGCGTCAGGCGCCACTGAAATTTGATACCCCAAAGTCTGCCAAGGTTCCCATCACTGGCGGAGGAAGAGGAGTGCGGAGGAAGCGCACTGCCCCCAGCAGCACAATCCCGGTGGGGTGCCATGGTGGCTGCCCTCCTGCCCGCACTGGGCACCACGCCCCCGCAGGTGGCATGCCCCACCCCCAGGATGTGTGCCATGCCCCTGGGACATGCGCCAGCCCTGCTCCCACCTGCTCTCCGCCCCTATGGTGCCAGGGCATGAAGCTCTGCCACTGGTTCCCATCAACCCCAACCAGCATGGCTGGTGATCAGGACGATGGAATTTGTAGTCCAACAACACCTATAGTCCAACATCACCGGAAGGGCCACGGTATCCCTGCTATGCTGGTTGAGCAGGTATGAGACAGATGCAGAAGGAAGCGCTCAGACAGTTCCAGGCTGGCAGCGATTCCGGATCAGCCTCTTCAAATCCAGATCAACTCTTTGCATACCAGAAGCAGCCTTTCAGATCAGGCAAAACTGGTTTTAGCCTTGGAGGTGGATATGAGCCCAGATGCTTGGAACAAGGGATTTCTTGCCTCAGCTGGTTGCCCAATAGGGACTGTTCTGCACACATCATTGCCTTGACTGTACAAAGGCCTACAGAGCTTACACCTCCCCTTTCTGTCATAGAACAATGCACACACAGGGAACGCTAGAAAAGTCTCGTTCATTTGGTATTGCAGCAAAAGCCCTGCCCTCTATAAATTCTACCTTACAACCTGTGCTGTGCTGTGCTATTTAGTGCATAGGAATGGTGGCTGGGCAAGATTTTTAGATCAGTGTGTAATTTTTCACACGCTAGAAAACAGTTGACTTAAATTCTCATTACAGAATAGATGTGCCCACCTCCCCAGTAAATCCCTTGATATTATGGTACTATTTTCAGCATAAGGCAAACTGATGTATTTTTAGTGTGGATTCATTTAAAAGATGCCTATATTAAAAATACCATTTGGTTTCCCAGAAAAGGTCAGGATAGATGTTTTGTGTTTCTCTAAGTATTCTAAGTGCCATCATAATGCTGTTTATATGAACAGGTCCTGAAGATCATCCAGGAAGAGATAAAAGTGGACCATCCACTTCTCCAGCTAGGTAACAACAACAACAGCAAGTCCTTGCATTAGTCAAAATGCTTATTAATGGGGTGTACCTTATTACAAGCGGGTGGTGGATGAAATTTCTGCTCACTCTTCTGACATTATTTATGAGCTTTCCCTCTAACTTATTGCATCTTGTTCAAACTGGTCCGCGATGTGTCATGGAAGGTGGACTACAGATTTCCAGACTGTAGAAGATACCACAGCTAGATTTCTGGGTCTCATGGGAAAGCCTGCTTCACCTTTTAGAAATAAAAATGTAGCATTTTTTAATTTAATTTAATTTTTTTTTTTAGTGCTCCTTAGGTGTTTGTTTGAAAGATGTAGATATTTTGCACTCCCACCACCTTTGGGGCTCCCCCATGTATGCTGATCTCTCCTCCTTCCCCCCAACCCCGGCTCCGTGGCCCAAGTTTCGCTCCAGTCCTGTTGACACTTGTTGTCACTGCTCGAGTTTGCTCTTAGAAGGAGCGGCATGCATCGCAACTGAATGGAAAACATGTTTATTTCTGGCAGGCTATGCTGTGGTCAGAATCAGAATTCCTCAGGAACTGGCAGTAGTAATTACCGACGTACTATTTGTGCCGTGGATAGAAAGCTCCGGGGCTTGCCTGTGTTGTTATGAGGCTCAACGATGTAAGTGTCTGTGTTTGCGCAGATGCTGACATAAAAAGTGTGGGGCTTCCTCTAATTCAATTGCTTGCCCTTTCCCTCAAGCACTAATACATTGTTTTTCCATCTGCCAAGGTCAGAGAGCCCAGAGGGAACGGCTGACAGCAGTCAAAAGCCAGGATTAGATATTGCCCCCTTTGAAAGATCAGCAGAGTTCTCCTCCCCAGAAACCACTGACTCTTTATCCTCAAGCAAAGGTACTGTGTTCTAACTTCTGCATGCGCCAAGAGAGAAGGACTGTAACTTGGGGGGGGGGGGCTATTTCCCAGCTCCACCTGGAGATGCTGAAATTGAACCCTGTTTGTGGAATGCTCTCCCCAGGGAGACTTGCCTGGTGCCTTCATTACATATCTTTTAAGGCCCCAGGCGAAAACATTCCTCTTCAACCAGGCCTTTGGCTGATTAAGCAATCTATGGCTTTTTAAATGTGTCTGTTGAGGTGGGCATTTTTGTCTGGTTTCCTGCTATTATGCTATGTGTTTTGTGTTTTTACGTTGCAAACTCCCCTGTGATCTTTGGATGAAGGGTGGTGTATAAATTTAATAAATAATAATAGTAACCTAGGACCTTCTCTCACACTCAGCTATG